>NC_033800.1:139639609-139651025 GCF_001876935.1 Asparagus officinalis | reverse complement strand
TTGGGAGATAGAATATAAAATTCTTCCTTTCCCGCTCTGGGTTTGTCTTTACCCTTAGAAAAGACACATTTCTCAACTTCAAATCTGCGCACTTCATGAATGGGGGATTTTATCTCAAACCCTAAAAGAGAGATAAGTCTGCATCTAACACATGCTGCCGGTTTGGTCTTTTTCCGAATGAAAAGACACCAGAATACGAGTCTGAGGACTTTTATCCTGAATCCTAAGTAAGGATGAGTCAGCGCCTAATACGCGTTGTTGGGTAGTCTATTCCCGTGACAAAGATAAAGTCTATGTATTAAAAATCATAGCACTGAGTCTAAGAGAATCAACTCTCTTAGCATAACGTCACATGTGAGACAGGTTTTAATAATTCACATGCTAGCCCGATTCAAACGGTAGTCGGTAAAGGTACATCAAATCCGTTAAAGGCTGAGAATTTGCCAAAAATCCTAAGTCTACGTCTAACACACGTTGCCAGTTTAGTCTTTCACCGAATGGAAAGACAATAGAATATAAGTCTGGGGACTTTTATCTTGAATCCTATGTAAGGATGAGTCAGCGCCTAACACGCTTTGCCGGATAGTCTATTCCCGTGATAAAGATGAAGTCTACGTATTCCACATCGTAGCACCAAAAGAATTAATCCTTTTAGCATAACGTTATATGTGAAACGGACTTATACAATCTGCATGCTAGCCCGATTCAAACGGAGATCGGTAAAGGCACATCAAATCCGTTGATGGCTGAGGATTTGCCAAAAATCCTATAAGCACTGTGTCTACTGAGTTCACAATCAACAAAGAAACATCATGATGAAAGATGAGTATACTAAATCAAATACTGGGTTTTTACTAATAGATCAAGTCAAAGTATACAATAATAAAGCTCATCAGCCCGAACGCAATCAGCGACCGAGAATGTGAAGTTCCAACCTAGAGAGCCTATCTGCATAACCCTGCTCAAGCTCAGCCTGCAGATCAGCTCGGACAGAATCTTTAGAACTGCTCAAGATCTTCGTGGCTTCACCTTTTAGCTTCATCTATCTCTCATGCGTAGATCCTAGTCTCTCAAGTATTTGTCCGTGAGAGCTCTCTAAACCAGCCAGATCATCTGCAATGATAACACCAGACTCCTCTGCGTACTTCAGGGCTTTCTTCAACCAGGCTACCTCCTCACGGTTGGAATCTAAAGAACTGAGTAACTCGACTCTATTCATATCCTTCCTCGCAAGACTAGCCATCATCTGCGCGATGGAACTCTCATGCGACTGAAGCTCGCTACCAATAGAAGATCTGAGGTCACGCCACTGTGTCAGTCTATGCTCTAACTGAGAAGATACGAAGGAAGAAGCCCCACTAGCCTTTAGCTCCTCTAACTCTCGAAATTCACACTCCAGAACAACAAAGTCGGCAGTGAGAGAATCAGCTAGCTTAGGATATCCCTCCTCTCTAATCATCATCATGGTCCTATGATTACAATTCTTTATTAGTCAAATAGAGATTTGGATAAAAGAAAAGAATGACGATGAAGGGGGTTACATGCATACCTACAGATCCGTCACCGTCAGGCAAACTCGGGATGCTAGGAATCGTAGTTGTATCAATCATGATGGCTGGTCCTATGATCACAATTCTTTATTAGTCTAATAGAGATTTTGGCAAAAAGAAAAGAATGACGATAAAGGGGATTATATGCATACCTGCAGATCCATCATCCTCAGCTAAACTAGGGATGCTAGAAACCATAGCCGTATCAGTCCTAGTGGCTAGTCCTACGATTAGAATTCCCTATCGGTCAAATAGAGGTCTCGACAAACGAAGATAATTACGATGTCGGTAACTAGATGCATACCTGCAGAGGAACCACCTTCGAAGGATGGTCCTGCAGCCTCTCTGGTGGCCTGCTCCGCCAACATCTCAACTAGCAATCTAGTGTCGGATCCCGAGAAACTCAGTGCTGAGACATACATGTGTTCGCTAAATCCCCCAAGACCCATGTCATGAAAAGTCTCGTCCTCGACCGGCCTCTCTAGCGCGATACCTACATAAGAGTTTAAGTGCTGGACATATACAAAAAAAAGGGAGGGAGAGAAAGGAACTCAGATTTACCTGCAGCGATGGTAGAAGGCTCTTCTGCCCTAATATTCACGCCCGCGTTCTTCAATTTGTCTAAAAGAGAATGAAGCACGGAAGTGATTAAAGGGGGAACGAATTCCAAATTGCCTAACTCCTTTAACTACTGCTCGAATAGTGTATTACCGATGTTAGATATACCTGGGCATGGAATCACCGGCTCAACGCTATTAGCCTGCGTGGCGTCTCTGTTTGCTTCAACATCCATAGGCTCATCACGAATGACGTCGCACATTTACTGCACAAAGCTCGAGCTATCCAAATGGTCGGGATTAGAGAATACAGAGACTTGCGGAAGTTCACCTATGTCATAACTTCTTGAAACACGGAACATGATTAGATTCAGGGAATCCAAAAGAGCACTATTTTAAAAGCAGTTGAGATAGTAGAGCATTACCCTCTTCTCCGCTAGTAGTACCTCGTGACTCTGCTCCGAGGGTGCGCTAACCAATATGCGATTTATGAACGGTCTTCTTCCGCATTGGAAGACAAATCCCTACAGGACCAGCAGGTCGCTCATGTGTAGACTTGGTGCGCATCTCAACCTGTATAGAAGCCTCGACGCTGGGCCGTGATCTCGCATAATCAAAAATAAGAGGCTCATGCTCATCAACCATCCTACCTGGAGTGACAAGAGTCATCTTGTTAGGGTAAGTAAATAAGACCTTTCGTTCCGGCTTTTGAAAAGCCAGTCGAGATCTAAAAAGGGTATAGCATTGATGCCAGCGAGAAAATACCAGATCCATTAATTCTGAAAAGAAAGAGTCTGACAGACCTATAACAGATTCTCCCCTATCGGTATCCATGTCTATAAATTCTTCCTCAGAAGTCTCATCCTCATCATCGATAGGAAGGAGCTCTTCATCATCCTCCATCTTGTCTTTACTCGAACGAGAGAGTTTGGCAGGTTTCTCCCCCCGCTTCTTCGAAAGCCCAGTCTTACGAGCAGCCTTGATAGTAGTTTGAACCAAGTGCTCAGCCTCCAACTCTGAGAGGCTCTTCACATCTAGAAACTCGTTGGCAGAAAGGAGCCACTTGTAGCTGAGGAAAGTAAGCAACGGTTTACGCTTAGAAGAAGGAAGAGCGAAATAGGCTCTCCATCTTGTCTTTACTCGAACGAGAGAGTTTGGCAGGTTTCTCCCCCCGCTTCTTCGAAAGCCCAGTCTTACGAGCAGCCTTGATAGTAGTTTGAACCAAGTGCTCAGCCTCCAACTCTGAGAGGCTCTTCACATCTAGAAACTCGTTGGCAGAAAGGAGCCACTTGTAGCTGAGGAAAGTAAGCAACGGTTTACGCTTAGAAGAAGGAAGAGCGAAATAGGCTTCAGTATAGCCCATCATAGTCCAAAGCCATGCTCGGACGCCATCGATAAGGCCCCCCTCGATCCTCAAACCCCGACTCAGGTTCCCAATATATAGTTGGTCATAACCGAACTGGCGAGCAAAGCGGCACGGAAGATAAGGCTCTATATGGCAACGACCCTTCACACGAAGGACAAGATACCCAACACGGATGTTCACCAACCAACGAAAGCAACCAGCGTCAAGAGAAGTCCGATCGGTCCATGGTTTCTCCTCATCAATCAACACCACCATCAGGTATGTATACGGAAGTTTGACCTTTACAGAAAGAAGCTCGGTTGACGGTTTAGAACCCACTTGTGTAAGACCATCGACCAAATACCTAAGCCCACAATGAATGTCGGTAACCATCGCTGGAAGAAGAGAAAGCTCCTTCCCGTAAGCTAGCTGGATGGCGGGGAAAAGGACCTCAATAGGCAAGGCGTCAGAGAACTAATATGGAAAGACGCACTTCTTCAACCAGAGGGCGAGATAGCCCGCCAGTAGAGTCCTGGGCCGAATGTGTTAGACCCTAGAGGGGGGTGATTAGGGTCTTATGCTAATCTAATCCGATTTAAATGCCAATTAAAAATAATTAATACGTTATCCTATCAAGTATGAAATACAACAATATTTGTAAGCTAGGATAAGCAATGTAAACAATAAGATATATCCTATATGATGTAATATATATATATATATATGCAAGGATATATAAACTGACACAAGGGTAAACAATATGAACTAGATAGTGGATGATATAGATAATGAGCTAATGACAATGGCGATATAAGATATGAACATAAATATGAATGAACGCCAAAGCACACTCAAACAAGCAATATGATCACGGAGTTCGGACCTTCCGTCCTACGTCTCCGCTCCCCACTCCCGGGGAGAAATCCACTAACACAATCCGGTTTGGAAGCCGGAACTTCTTCTACACACTCGGTTTTCTAGCTAACCGAAAACTCTACAACTCACACTATGCAATCACACTCTACACCCACTAAGTGTTGGACCTAGCCGTGTCTCCCTCAAGTGCTCGGTTACAACCTCTCCCTAGGCACGTCAACCGACGCCACTCCTCTTGGGACGATCCCCGACTCTCACCACACACTCCTCACTCGGTGTACAAGTGTATTACAAAGTGATTCTCACAATAAGCACAAATATGACAAATGATTGTTCTCAAAACAAGGTGAGAACTCAATTAAGCACAACTCTTAGTCACAAACCCACAACCCCAAATTATACTATGAATGTAAATACAATAAGCTCAAAAGGTTGTGTGTGAACAAAGAGATATAAATCAAAACTAAACTCAATGTAGTTCTAGCTTAATAACAATGATAATCAAATATATAAAAAAGCTAGAAATAGAGTTTAGAAAACTTCTCAATATATCAAGAGTGGAGGGAGAAGAGTTGGATGCCCAAACACCAATAGATGATCTCCTCAAGCTCTTGTAGAATTGAATCACAAAAACAAACTCTCAATTTGCTTAAAAGCTTTTTAAACACACTTAAACCAAACTAAAACCCTTGTTAAAAACTTTATTAAACTTGATTAAAAACCCTCTTGGTTAGTTTGAGAGTTGAAGGCAATGGGGTACTTATACCCTCTCTCAACTCAGCCAAAAACCTGAGCAAAAGACAAAACACAACCCCAAGGCAACGGTCAAAAAACTAGCCGTTGCAAACTGAAGGAACACTCGTCGGTCGACCGAAAAATTCGTCGGTCGACCGAAAATTTTCAGGGCCGAGCCACCTGAAGTTGGCTCGGCTTCGGCCGAGCCCCTCTAGGTGGTGGTTTTTGGTGTTTTCCGCCTTTGGTTCTGTCCGTGATTTGATTAACCTGGAGGTGGCTCGGCCTTGGCCGAGCCACCTTGAGGTGGCTCGGCTTGGGCCGAGCCACCTGAAGTTGGCTCGGCTTCGGCCGAGCCCCTCTAGGTGGTGGTTTTGGTGTTTTCCGCCTTTGGTTCTGTCCGTGATTTGATTAACTTAGTCTTTGATTTGGTTGATCTGATTTGGCAGTAAATCCGGATCCCGATTAGGCAGTAAATCCACTTCTGAGTCTGAGTCCGAAACTGATCTTGATTCGATCGTGATTCGTTCGAGTCCGTTCTCGGTTGGATGACTCGTTGACTCTTCGAACACTTGGCTTGATCCCGCACGCGAATGGACGTATTCCGTTGCTTGCGTGCGATTCGTCGATCTCGTCGCCTCGTTGGTTTGTCGGTTCGTGCCGAGCTGAGCTAAGGGACCTATAGGCAATTTTATATGCCTACAATCATCTCGAACAACCGATCCTCTTTGGTGGAGACGCCTTGATTTGGGCTTCGTCGTTCCATCGAAGATCCTCTCGAATACCGAGACCCTCTGCGGAGCGGTCTTGGGGCAGCTACACGCTGATAATACTATCCTGATAATTTTAGTACACGAACAGTGAGAGTCCGCTTCCCGGGTACTTCTCTTTCGATATTTATTCGTACCCCCAGCCTGATAGTATAACTCATCGACGTTGCGGTCAGAGCAACCTATCGGCTTCGTACCCCCAGCCTGATAGTATAACTCATCGACGTTGCGGTCAGAGCAACCTATCGGCTGTTTACATGAATTCTCAGGTTTAACGCATTCTTCTGTCTGACGCGTTTTCATCTGAGTAAACATCACCTTGTTGGCATCTACAGGAGTCACACGCTTAGAATCACACTTTTGTGAGGGTAAAACTTTAATGGGCTCCTGGTTTTCTGCACGCACCCCCAAGCGGGCCGTTGTAGAAATTAATTTGTTAGGAGGTCGCGTACGACCCCCAGTCCAGATGTTTGCTCGAAGCTCCTTCAACGGTCTCAAGCTTTCCTTAACAGGCGCTTTTCCTCGATCCTCAAGTAGAGAACCGATGCGATCCTTTAGAGGAATCCTGAACTTGGGTAAATCCACGCTGCGGTAGGGCTTTACCGGAGGTTCGGGATCTGAAGTTAATGAAGGCCGGAGAGCAACGTCGCCTGCTTTTGCCTTAGGCGCTGATTTGGCTTTTGGCACCCAAACTTGTTTGGATCTCGACGATCTTTTAACTGCCTCTTCCTTTTGCATTTCCTGTGCTTTTCGCACAAGGGTCCGGGCATGCGCAAGCAAGGCGCGGCGCTTCTGGATTCGCTCCTCGAGAGTAGAGCGGGTTCTTTTAACACGAACCCATTGTTAATTGGAGATCGAGAGTAGGATTCCGATGTTGGTCGTGATAACAGATTAGCCACTTGGCGCTTTCTGAACTCCAGATCTGCTTGGTAATGGAGTCCATCCACCTGATCCAAAGCCTTGGCGAATTGGCGCGCGAGGCGTTGGCGTTTTCTTTGACGTGCTCTCCTTGATAGAGCTGGCGCGCCTTCAGCAGTCGGCTCCTTGATCGTGAAGGAGTTTAGATCTGCAGATCTGGTCTCATTGGATGCCGGTGGATCATTGCAAGGTGCAACTATAGCAGCGACGACATGGAGATCGACTTCTTGGATCTTCAGATCTGGAGACCGGCGGATCTTCTAGGAGGAGGAGATCTTCCTGCACTTATGAGGAGGAGCAGATCCGGAGGAGGAGGAGGAGATGTATTCTTCAAATTTCTACTGGTCGAATTCGTACTCGACCTCTTCAGCCACGGGGATCTTGATCGTAGGCTGCGGTACGACAGCTTCGGCAGCGAAGTTGTTGGCTCCTACTGTGGTCGCCAGTTTGTTTGCGGTGAAAGTAGTTGTCTTCATTGCTATTGAATCTATTACAACTTTAGTCATCACAATAAACTCGAATAAAATAAAAGTTGATCTTTTTATAAGATCTCCTTACACAATGAAAATAAAAAGTTTACAACTTTATCAAACAAACGCAGAGATCGTTTATCGGTCTTCTGCTTGCGTGGGATCTTTGCCTGTGTCGGGGTTTATCCGTGGACCACCGTCGATCAGATCTAATTGCTGAAAAATTTGGCAGAGCTTCGTCTATCCGCGAAGGGATTGAGAAACTGTAGCTCTTATCTCGGCGAAGCGAGATAATCACTCTTCTTAAGATTACCGCAACGGGATAATCCTAAGGAACGGATCCGGGAAACTGTAGATCTGACGAATCTCTCTCTCTTAAGTTGAAGAACTCGATCCAATCTCTCCTCCTCCTCTCTGAAATTCGTGCACCTTCAGTCTTCAATCCGGCAGGGCTTCGCCAATTCTCTCCTCCTCCTCTCTGAAATTCGTGCACCTTCAGTCTTCAATCCGGCAGGGCTTCGCCAATTCTCTAAAATTCCAGCTCCGAAAAAATAAGGACCTGGGGCTGTATTTATAGGCTCCAGGGGGTTTCGGGTGATTAAAACCACCTAAAAGGCCACTTCTGCGTTGGAGACACCCCAGGGTGTCTCAAACTGGGCCGAGACACCCTTGGGTGTCTCGGCTTGGGCGAAGACACCCTTGGGTGTCTCGGCCTTGGCCGAGACACCTGAGGTGTCTCAGTTTAGCCTGAGACATTTCCGATGCCTGTTTGATTGTTTTCGCCGTAAATTCTTCGTCCGAACTCGGATTTGAGTGATTCCAAGTGCGTTGGAAAGCTGACGAAGAGTTCTATAAGCTCCATTGATTATATCATCAGTTGAACAAATGAGACACGAATGGTATTTCTCTGTTTGTGAATGATATGAGGTTCCCGATCATTTCGTATCTTCATCATTCCGAAGTTTCATTGTTTCACGTAGTTCGTCGGTTTACTTCAAGTGTTCACCGACATCAATCAAGCTTCTGTGAACCAGATGGTGACGTTCATCGTCATTTCTTAACACTGAGCTATTCGTGGAGACCTATAGGCAATTTTCGATGCCTACAAACCTGCCCAAATATTCGGCAACTATGATAGAATCAATAGGGCATGCACTTCGTCATCGAATGTGATGTCTACAGAGATGAATTGATCAACAGTCATGTTAAACTCGCTGAGGTGCATTGTGAAGGAGCAACCTTCTGCCATCTTGAGGTTGAAGAGTGTCTTGACGAGATGTACCTTGTTTGCGGTAGACGATTGCTCGTAGATCTTTGCCAGCGCTTCCATAAGCCCCACCATTGTTTTCTCCTTCAATATGTTATGTCTGTCTTGACGAGAGACAACCAGATTTGTCCTAGAGCCTTTCTATTCAGTATCTTCAATCCTCGTCTGACTTTTCTTTCTTCTTTCCCTTAGCCTTGCCCATCAACGGGTTGTTAGACCCTAGAGGGGGGTGATTAGGGTCTTATGATAATCTAATCCGATTTAAATGCCAATTAAAATAATTAATAAGTTATCCTAGCAAGTATAAAATACAACAATGTATATGAGCTAGGATAAGCAATATGAACAACAAGATATATCCTAACAAAGAGGTATATGCAATGTATGTGCAAGGATATATAAACTCAAGGGTAAACAATCTAAACTAGATAGTGGGCAATATAATCAACAAGCAATATACAAAGGCGATATAAGATATGAACATAAAAGGAAGTGTGCCAATACAATCACAAACAATTAATATGATTACGGAGTTCGGTCCTCACGACCTACGTCTCCGCTCCTCACCTCGAGGAGATCTTCACTATCACAACCGGGTTTTCTACGTTCACCCGAACAACGTTTACACCTCACAATACAATCACTATGCAATCACACCTCACACACTAAGTGTTGGTCCTAGCCCGTGTCCTCCTCCTCAAGTGCTCGGTTACAACCTCTCCCTAGGCACGTCAACCGACGCCACTCCTCTTGGATTCGACCCCGTCTCTCACCACACACTTCTCTCGGTGTACAAGTGTATTACAAGTGAATCCTCACAATTAGGCTCAATACAAAGTGTTTGTTCTCTACAATGAATGAGAACGAATTATAAGCTCACTCTCTAAGTTACACAATCCCACAACCCAATTATACTATGAATGTAAATACAATAAGCTCAAATGGTTGTGTGTATAAACATAGAGAAAATAAAATCAACTAAACTCAATATGAATAAACTTAAACCCTTGATTAAAACTTTCTTAAACTTGTTTTAAAACTCTCTTAGATAGCTTGAAAGAGAATAGCAATAGGGTATTTATACCCACTCAAAATCTCAGCCAAACCACTAAGTAAAAGTCCAAAAAAGTCCCAGAAGAATCAGCTCAGAAAATGGTCGTTGAAGTCCAACGGTCATATTGTCGGTCGACCGGAAATTCCGGCGGTCGACCGGAAATTCCGGCGGTCGACCGATGGAGCTTTCGGTCGACCGGACCGGTCGACCGACCAACTCTCTGCTGCATGCTGTCGAAAGAACAAATGATCGGAAACTATTTCTGAAAGCTGTATATCTGATTTTGAAACACTGTTTAAAAATATCAAATAAATTCCAAAAAATATAAAACTTTGGAGAATGATTGTAGACATGATAATAAACATGTTACAATGACTGGTTATCAAAAAGGACTTCCCAAATGAAAAATATCATTATTTTATAAAATAGTCCAAAACATGGAAATGTAAACACATGAGTTTGATGTTTTGACCTAAACCAACTTTTAAAACTTTACAAGATGATTTTACAGACTTGAGGAAAGATGTAAACTATTGTTATGAAGTCTATAAATAATGAATGTAGTATTTTATCAAAATACACATATAATGCACTAAAACATGATTTTATTGAACTGACATTGATGAAATCATATATATGCATATAAGTATGAAACAAAAATATGTTTTCTAATTATATTCAATTGTTTTATAGTAAAACTTGAAAACTATCAAACCAAAAAAACGTGTATGTGTGTGTATGGTTGAGCTTAAAGTACTAACACACATAATATAAACTCCTAAACTAAATTACCCAAGCTTGATTGGTCTTCAATATGCTTGACTTGGTAATCTCGCGGATGAAGCTTGAACTTGATCTTTAACTTTGAATTGTGCATTGCTTCACGTAATCTCGCGGATGAAGCTTGAACTTGATCTTTAACTTTGAATTGTGCATTGCTTCACTCCACTATTCCTCCAACCTCCTTTTGATATGATCGTGTAGGCTTAATCCATCCAACCTCCACCTACGTTGTTTGTTTATAATAAATAAGAAAACACAAATACTAGACAAACAACATTAGTGGTAAATTGTTTGTTAAACATCATCAAAATAAGAAGGCCAACACGGGTGATACAAGTCTTTCTGGTACAGATAGTCCTCTATCTATGACTTCCAGTAGACGGAGTCTGAACCGTCAAACTTCTCGATCTTAGATTTGCTTTCCTCTGCCATGATTCTCTCACAATCCTCTGAACGAAGCTCTGATACCGATTGTTGGGGATTCGAAACAATCAAATTGGACTCTTACCCTTCTGGACATTGTGTTTGAGAGTAGAAAAGTAGCAAAAATCATAGCAAATAAAAAATAAAAAACTTACAGGAAAGTAAACAAGAAAGAACACATTAGATTTAACGAGGTTCGACAATCTTTGATTAATATTGAAGAAGATTATGCTCATAAATAGGATCTAATCTCTCTGAAATCTCTCTGAAGAATTCTCTCAAAACCCTCTTTTTCTTATGTCTAATATCTTCTAAGGCGTTCCATATATATAGAAAACCTAAAACCAAAACAGACTAGGAATTCTAAAACTAAAAAACAAAACAGATTAGGAATCCTAATAACATGTTACCAAAATAAATTAAGAATCATATTACCAAAATAGATTAAGAATATTGTTACCAAAACAGATTAGAAAACCTGCCATCCAACAATTTGTTTGATTCTAGCTTTGAGTCTACATCCCTTAGACTAACACATCTAAGGATATTTATGCCCACACACCACACATAAATAAATTCTAAATTAGTCAACATCAATTTCACCCTGAATTTTTAATCCATAATTAAGTTGCGGTCTGGAGAGATAGCTCAAATCCATGTATGTATAGAAT
>NC_033800.1:139630672-139639599 GCF_001876935.1 Asparagus officinalis | reverse complement strand
TAGAAAGCGGAAGTGTCAAATGCTTGCTATGAATTAAGATAGTGGCAAGAGGGTTGACCCATTGCATGTATTGATCATTTATCAAATGGATGTCCATCCTTGAATTAGTAAATATGAGGGATTTGTGTATAATTTTGTAAATGATAAGGTATGGTACAATTACATTGATGGTTGTAGTAGCCCAAGTAATTAGTGTTCTAAAATTGAATTAACGCAAAATTTTACTTAAATAAATATTGATGAAATGTAAGTTTCTTAAGGGGTATTTTTTTGGAATTACACCAAAGCTCTTGATAAGCTGCTAAGTGTGTGGTTTAATGGTCATCAACAATTTCTCTGGGAGCTAGAGCAAGTTCGTGAACGAGAGAGGACCGGTGTATTAAATTAGTACCTCAATCATTAAGGCATAACTCACTTCAATCTTCCACGGTAATTTTTAGCAATTTGCATCAAAACCAAATGAGTGAGGATGATAACTTATTTTGATTATGGAACTGAGTACTAGGATTGCAAAAGAGAATTAAAAAAAACAGAAAAAATACACATCTAGCTCCAGCAAGGACCTCATCACCAACCGCCCTAGTCGTCGGCGAGCTCTCACCGTCGAGAGGACAACCCTGACAATGGAGCAAGGTGTCATGGGAGTGATATGAGACTGAGCAACAACAACAACAAAATGAATGTAAAAAATAAAAGAAGAAGAAGAAGGATCATAGAGAAGAAAAGGAGATAGAGGAGAGAGAAAGAAGAAAGGTAAGTTAAAATAATAAATTTTTTAGGACCCCTAAAAGTTTATTAGTTTGTATAGAGGTCCCGAAAATAAAAGGAATGAAAATAGTCATGTAGAACTTTATTGCTCTGCTAATTGCCAACAAAAGCCAATAGATCCAAACTTGAAAATAAGCTTGGATAATTGTTGGAAACCCCTGAACTTTGCCATATATTATTAATAGGTTAATAGATCCAAACTTGAAAATAAGCTTGGATAATTGTTGGAAACCCCTGAAGTTTGCCATATATTATTAATAGATCCAAAATTATTAGAATAATGTTATAGAAATTATGATAAATTACTAAAATTAGCAATAAGCCCATGTGTATCCTATTTATAGATTTTAATTATTATTGATTATATTTGAATCTGATTGGTTCTAGATTATGTGGTGATTAATTAACCTATAATATATGCTTGTCTTGAATTAATATTAGTTTTATATTTTTATATTATAGGATCTGGTTGATATCAAGAGGAGTAATATTTTGAGAAAGTTTTATCCACTAAAGGTGAGCTCAATTCTCATTAGTATTTTATAATATAAAATTGCATGAGTGCTATATTTGATTGATCTCGTGCTCGAAAAATAAATAATCTAATATTTTATGTATATGAAGTTAAATATGATTCGATCTATTTCTGTTGTGGTCTAATCCATGATATGATTTTGATTTCGTACAAGATATTAAAATAAATTTGATGTCCAATAAAATACGATATGTGATTTTAGTTTCATGTAGTCCAATAAATTGTGAATAATATTTTATTTGAAAGTTTATGAAGAAAAGAAGTATTTTGAATATATTTCAACAGTTTACTAGATTCAAAGGGTTTTTTTGACTTAGTATTTGATAAAAATAGAGAAAAATGAAATCCATAAATTGTTTTAACCGAGATAATGAGTTTTATACTCATCCACCTGATTCAAAAATGTTAGCAAATTCTGATAAGTGATGTGTTGTCTAATTTGACAAGTGATTCTCGATGTTTTTAAAACCCTCAGAAAGTCCACTATGGAGTGTTCTGTTTGTATCTTCCATATGGTTATTGCACCTTTATTTGGCATTTCTAAAATTTATTCTGGCCCCTCCATATTTGGCCAGCAACCTATGGCAGTATTAGGTGCATTTGATTCCTAGGAATTATTTATTTTGTAATATGTTTTACGTATTTCCATGTTATTGGGCTATAATATTTGTAGCCTTAGTGTGACCTATGAGGCGATTATTGCATTATATGAACGACTCATCGAGATTTGAGATTCTGACATTTGACTGTGAATTTGAGAAAATAGCAAACTTTTGGTTTTGCACAAAATTAATTATTCGTTTTCTTTCTTAGTATTTACCTTAATTTAAAAAGGTTCTGATTCTAGAATATATTACAGTATATTCAGTTCGCACATAAGAAAGAAATCTAAATTGTTGCATTCTTTCTTGAAGGTAGCAATAACATGTTGTTTTGGACCATATTTTGCTATTTTTAGAATTTCTGGTGCAACACTTTAATTTGCTATTTCTAAAAGTTATTATTATTTTGTTAGATGTCTAGGAACTCTAGCGGGAAATGTTCTCACTGAGCGTTGGCTCATCCCGTTGTTTTTAAATTTTTTAGATCTGGCATAGCTATGTATATAAGTTGAACTTGCGATGGTTGCGCTTTACTAAGAGGCGTTTACATGGAAAAGCCTCTTTTTGGGTGTTACATATAGTAAACAATGTGTTTTGCTTTGTAAAATGTTTGTAATGGTGAGCTTGAGGGTTGTAAGCATTGATTATATATATAGTTTGTTCTGAACTTCTTTCATCAACAAGTTTATATAGATAGGCTATGTGATATGAAGTATCAGGTTTGACTCTTACACAAGACTTGTCTTGTGCATGGATCGCTGGTAGGGGTGTGCAACGGTCGGGTCGGGTCGGTTCGGTTTTTACCAAAATTTGAACAACCGAACCGAACCGTCTATAATTCAAAACCGAACCGAACTGTTGCAAGTCGGTTTGGTGCGGTTCGGTTCGGTTTGTTCGGTTCTAACTTCATCAAACTTCTTATCAAACAATAAACTGTGTTAAAGAAAAAAAGATATCAACAAAGTATGAGATTATGAAGCATTAAACACTGATATAATGATATTGTTTTCAACCCATAATGATTCAGAAAATAAGTTTAGGGTTTGAGTCTTTGACTCTTTGGGGACACGTCGGGTAGGGTTTGAGATCATAATGGTTAGTATTGCACTATATTCGGTCGGTTCGGGTTGGTTCGGGTTGAAAAGTTTTCAAACCGACCCGAACCGTCCTACTTATAAAACTGATTTTTTCGGGTCGGTTCGGATCGGTTCGGTCGGTTTTTTTTATTTGGACCGAACCATGCTCAGCCCTAATCGCTGGTGTCGCGTAACTCATATATATTTATGAATTTCTATTACAGTTTCGGTGCGTGACAGTGACTCTAAGGTCTATTACTTGCATGAATAACCTTGAGATCCTTCATTGTAATTATACAAGTGAACACGGAATCTAACGACGGGATATGGAACTTTTATTTATATGTCGCTTAGGATTATTGATTAGATTTAGGATTAGGATTGGCGGTCATAACAAGTGTTATGACTAAAGTTCAATTGTTATAACCCTAATTCTAACTCTAATAGTCACTAATTTTTGTTAACCTTAAACATAGGCCTAATCCTAGTCCTAAATCTAATCTTACTTTTAATTTTAGGGGTTTTGTTTCTAGGCCCATTTGTTTACTTAACTTTATCTTTAAACCCACCCATTATTAGTTATATCTTTAAGCCCAATTCACTTTTTGTAGTTGTCTTTAAACCCAATCTTTAAAATATAATACTTTTAGCACATGTATTTATACATAATCAAGGTAAAAAGCCCAAAATACCCATTTCCCCATATAAACCATTATCTCTCCTCATCTTCCCCTTTTCAACTCAACCCTAACTTAAAAAATGAAAGCCCCATTGCCGCCAATGTCGGTCTCCAGCTGTCGTCGCTCGTCTCCAGCTGCCGTCGTTGTTGCAGTTGTCGTCGACCTCTCGATCGACCGTTGTCGTTGACCTCTTAGTTGCCCTGTCGCCTCGTTTCCGTCCCAATCGTCGCCTCGTTTCCGTCCCAGTTGTTGTCGTCGATCTCGCAGCCCCTTTGCCACCGACGCATCTCATAGCCCCCTTGCCACCGACGCATCTCGCAGTCGTTGTCACCCGTCCTAGTCGTCGCCCGTCACCGTCCCAGTCATCGTTGCCGTCGAACTCACCGTTTGAGGTACTAATTAGCACGAGCATTGGCTGCATTGTCGTCGATCTTTTTTATTGTTGATTTTGATATTTGGATATTGACTGCATGAAAAATTATTGGCTCTTAAACTCAATAATTTTAGCTTAGTTGAAGCGTTTATATTATTTTGAATTCATGACTTTATAACTGAGGAATGGTATTGGTTTTCTTACGTTTTTTAGAAATTCATAAATTATTGCATATAGTTATTTTTTATGCAATATATTCAGTCACAATTCTGGGATATCAACGTGATCCTCAAGACCAATTCCCTGGATGCTAGATGCCAAATGTCTGTTATTGTATATATGTTAACATTTGATACAAAAGTTCTATTTGTTAACATTTGATACAAAAATATTACCGAAAGAAAAGGAAATGAAAAAATGCTGCTGGAGATTAATTTGATATTGTACATATGTCTGTTACAAGATTTTTTTCACTGAGCGAGAAAAGGAAAAAAATATCATAGGCTGTAAATACTTCATATAAAGCTCAAGCATGGTAATTCAAGAATTGAGATTGTCTGTTACAATTTTGAAATCATAGGCTTTAAATTTTGTTTTAATGAAGGAATTATGTATAATATTGATAGACAATTAAAATAGCCTTATGTTTTATGGTTGCGGAAAATTCTATCTCATGACTTAAGTACGAATTCCATCTAACGTTGGGTACTTCCGGGACCTTCTTCAAAACCAAATTTCTGCTAATTTGTCGGAAGATCAACAAATTGCCCTTCAAGATACTCCATTTTATGGGTATTTAGATGTTCTAGATCTTCCAATGCAACTAGTTATAGTGGATTATTTGTTGAGAGTATTTAATGTTGAAAAAAATAGTTTCAAATTGGAGGAAAATGGACCTCCTTTGATGTTGAAGAAGTTGGGAGAATTACGGGTCTTCTGATAGGAGGATCTATAGTAGACACGCGGTTCCATAGAAGTGATCGTGATACAATTTATAAGCTTGTGCTTTCATATAGTACGAAGGCTGAAATTGAAGAAGATATCAAGCGCAGGACTAGAAAGATGAAAGAAGAAAAGTGATAAGGGTAAGAAAAAGATTGTGTGTGCTAGAAGAGATAGAATGGATGAACTTATCAAGCAGATGACCGAGCGTAGAGATCCTCTTTTGCCACAGATGCTCATGGCTTTCATTATAGGTTTTATATTATGCCCTCGAGCTAGTATGAGTTGTCCCTTGTTTGCATTTAGATATGCTGAGAAATTGGGCACTCTTAAGGAGTATAATTGGGCTGAATTAGTATACAATATGTTGTGTACTGAGATGGATAAGGCTAAGAAAATCACCACTAAGAGGTCCGAGAGAAATCGATCTAGAGGTGGTTATATGGGGGGTTTTGCCTCGCTTTTGATGGTAAGTTAACCTTTACTATATTTTTATGTCATTCTCCATTGTATATATTTATGTCATTTAGTCATGTTTATTGTTGAGCTAAAATTTTTATTTTCTCACAGATTTGGTTTTATAAGCTTGTGGGAAAATTAAGCCTTCACGTAGGAGTAGAATCGGCCACCCATCCTAAGCTTTTACAAGGTTCCGGGATCTTTACGGAGGAGTCAGTGTAAGATTTAATTAGAGACCCAGATAATTTTAGGAAGCATGTTATCGAATCGAGGGCTCTAAAATTTGAAAAGAGAAAAGCTGCCACTACATCCACTGTCACAGAATCTACCTCTACAAGATTGGAGAGAGAGAGAGAGAGAGAGGGGTATATATATATATATATATTTTTATTTTTATTCCATGTTAGTTAATTGCTCCCCATGCTTTTATAAAATGATTTTTATTTTGATGTTCAACCCTGAATTGAACTTTACTTGGGTTATTTATGTGTATGTAATCACCAAAGCTGAGTTAGACCGGCTCATACTTGAAAAAAAAAAGTGGACTTAGACCTTCTCTTGAGGATAAGGAGGGACAAATTTGGTGAGGAGGAAGAGGATGTTGATGGTGATAGAGCATATGAGGATGACGGGGATGATGGGATTGAGAGTGATGGTGGTGATGAGGATGAGGGGAACGAGGAGGGGGATGATGAGGGGAATGGGGAGGATGGGGAGGGAAATAATGAGGGGGACGAGGAGGATGAGGAGGGGGTGATGAGGAGGATGGGGTGGGAGTTGATGAGGGGAATGAGGAGGATGAGGAGGGGAATGGTGGAGATATGGATGAGGATGTCGGAGGGAAAGCGGAGGTTGGTGAAGATGTTGATAGATTGAATGTAGATAAAGATGATGGTGGGGATGGTGATAATGATCAAGTGGGCATGAATTCAATGGAAGTGAATGACGACACCTTTGTAAAGTATTTGTATAAATATATGTTTGTTAGTATGAAACCTGTGGGACTAATGTTGGAATTGGTTATGTAAAGCTCCGCCACAATTTTGGAACGTTGTATATAGTTTGTCAATTGCATTCTTCGGTTAAATTACAGGTGTTTTGTGGCTTATGTGGTAGATTTGATGATAGATATATTCTAGTCTATTTTATTCGCATTACGAGTATTTTTTTTTTTTTTTGGTTGATGACAAGCTGATGAGCTAAACAGGATGTTTGCCAAGACTTGGATCATTGCATCCAGTTTCTTCTCCCTTGATGGAGCATTGCATTATTTTGTTTTGTATAACACAAAACCTGTAAGTATAGCACGTTATACAGTAAGTATAGCACGTTATCATATAAGTATAGCATGTTATACTGTAAGTATAGCACGTTTTACTGTAAGTATAGCACGTTTTATTGTAAGTATAGCACGCTATCCTGTAAATATAGCACGTTATCCTGTAAGTATAGCACGTTATACTGTAAGTATAACATGTTATCATGTAAATATAGCACGTTATCATGTAAGTATAGCATGCTATACTATAAGTATAGCACATTATACTGTAAGTATAATACGTATAGCATGTTATCCTGTAAGTATAACATGTTATATTATAAGTATAGCACATTATATGTGCTACACTTACAGGATAACGTGTTATACTTACAAGTCTTATATTTTATGTTATACTTACAAGTTATCATTCTATACTAAGATCAAATTTAACTAAAATTTCATCAATTATAACAAATTTAACTAATTTTTATGAATTCATATATACTAAGATCAAATTTAACTAAAATTTCATCAATTATAACAAATTTAACTAATTTTTATGAATTCATAAATAATAATGAGAAATTAGTGTGAAATAATTAATTTTTATGAATTCATAAATAATAATGAGAAATTAGTGTGAAATAATCATGTGAAATAACTAATGTGTAATAAGAATGTGAAATTAATGGGTGGTTATTTACAAAACATCATTTAACTAACATTTTGCCAAAAATAACAAATAAAAATTTTTATGAACTCATTTAACTAACAATTTCAAATAATTGTCATGCATAAAATGAGAAATTAATACTACAAATTTGGTAGTTGAGTAAATTGCAAAATTGTACGTTCAAATGCTAAGAAAGTGGGTGAGGATTAATTGATGGGTTATAAAAGAGAGTGTAAGAATCTATTAATGGAGTAAGAGAAAGAGAGATAAAGAGGAGGGGGGGGGAGAGAAGAAGACGAGGAGGGAGGGGAGGGAGTGGGAGGAGGGAGAGACCGTGGGGTTTTCCCAGTTTTGTTCTCTTCCTGCACGCAGAGGAGGGAAAAGGAAAATCTCCTGTTTCTCTCTTCTCCTCTCTCTCTCTCTCTCTCTCTCTCTCTTCTTCTTTATTTTTTTTGAGGGGCCCCACTTGCATGAAGGCTATAATTAAAATTTAAGAAAAATATTTAGGAGGACCCACATATGAAAGTATTGTATTTTGGAGATTGTGTTTAAAGATAAATACAAAAGGAGAGTTAGGCTTAAAGATACAAGTAATAATATTTGAGTTTACAGATAAAGTTGAGCAAACAAATGTGCCTAAAAACAAAAGCCCCTAATTTTTATCAAACAAGAACTCCATGCCATGAAATGCATTACCATGTCATATACTGATACTTGATATGCATATTTCATAATCACCCGTATTTTTCCACGAAACTTTTAGGCGCTATTTGGTTCAAGCAAAATTTTGATATTTGGCGTGGATTACAAACTTTAGGATCAAAAAGTATGGTTTTTCAGATTTTGAGATTCCATATTTGGTGTTTGTTTCAATATTTTTTTAAAAAAATATTGAATCCTAAAAATACAAAAACGCACTCATTTTTTAGAATTTGTCAAATCCTCTCAATTGGAGAGGATTTAGCAAGTCCCTTAAAGGTTATTCTTAACTCTCTTTCTATGCCATTGTACTTTATTTTCCTATGGGAGGTAATCTCACCAAGGTAAGTATGTTAACTTCTTAATTTTCGGAATTTGTTATCCTATAATTTGGATTTGAACCAAACAAGATATTACCAATTTTAGGATTTGTTTTTCTATAATCATATTGAGCTAAACAAAATATTAAAAATCCCTAAACACGTATAAAATATCATGAATTTTAAGTTCTCTATGAGATCACAAATCCTAAAATTTTGGTATTTGAACCAAACAGTACCTTAGGATATGGAGTAGTAGCTAACCCGATTACGACGAACATGTTTCTTTGATGCGTCGTTCAACAACACACTTGCACGTACATCAGCATGACGAATGGCATGAGGATGTGCATCCCAAGCTTCATTTTTATCTGCAGGATTTTCCGTTGCCTTGATTTCTTTATGACTGCTGCTGCAAAATCTGAAATGTCACTTCATCTCTTTACTGCTCATTTGTTTGCAACTGCACGTACGTGTGTCCCGTCCTCTGTCACGTTCATGGACGTCTTATTACCATCACGTTTTTGGCATCTACTTCC
>NC_033800.1:139629815-139630654 GCF_001876935.1 Asparagus officinalis | reverse complement strand
CAAGGCAGCCAGTAATTGGGCTTATAATGGAGGCCTGCTCTCATAGCCCAATTTTGGTACCACTCATGGAGGGTCAGGGATGATCCCACACACGGAAATTAATTTATCGTATAAGCGTACGACTAGAGAAGTATTAGTAAGCAAGTTAGTATATATGTTTTATTTATGTATTAGATGTTGAAATTTAGAAATACGTTAAAAGACCCAACAAGTATATGTATCGTTCCATAGGAAATTTCAGCTGATGCTTAAAGTTCAACAACAGAACTGCTGAAATGATGGAGCTATAAACAATTGAAAAGAAAAGAAGAGGGAGAGCACAGAGAAGAAAAGAACATATAGAGAATAAACATCTAAAATCTAGTATTGAAGCATGAAGCCCAACCGACGGCACTTAAAATTATTATCCTCGAGATGAGCATGATGAAGATTCAAAGATGAAACAATAGATAATTCAAATTTACATTATTGAGCACAGAAACAAAAAAAAACCCCACCTTAAAATATTGCAGCTTTCTTAGTATCTGCTGCAACCAGAATTTTACAAAAGATCACACTATCCTTATTCTAATTAAAAGAAACAAAAAAAAAGGGACAAAAAAAAAAATCTATACTGCATTTAATACTAGCAAAATTATTAATCTGGTCACTCCATTTATCCTTAACTGCTTCAATATCGCTCAGCCAAAGGACTAAAACTTAATGGTGAACTTGCCTAGCATCAAAAGCAGAAGCAAGCAGAAAAAAGCTGAAATTATATTGAAAAAATAAACACAAAGTACTTGAAAAGTTTGATTGAGATAGCGTACAGGCACTCAAATCTAAAAATAAATAAGTCA
>NC_033800.1:139615988-139629805 GCF_001876935.1 Asparagus officinalis | reverse complement strand
ACCTTATAATAGTAAATCAATTGTTACCGCAACTCATAGCTCTCCATTTCTGCAGCTACATCTCTAAATCATTGTTTGTCTATTTTATGCTTTTGTAAATTAAAAAAAAATTCACTAGAAACAGAGTTATAATGACCGAAAATTTGACAATATGATCTTTAGAGGGCACATATTTTCTGAAGTACAGATCAAACAATGCTTGTAGCATGGTTTGAAGCCTAAAATTTTGATTGTAATTGCATAATGTAGATACAAAAACACTAACTAAACAGGTAATATGGTAGAAGCCTAAAATTTTGATTGTAATTGCATAATGTAGATACAAAAACACTAACTAAACAGGTAATATGGTAGAGCAATCAGGTGAAGATCTAAATTCTCAAATGTAGATACAAAAACACTAACTAAACAGGTAATATGGTAGAGCAATCAGGTGAAGATCTAAATTCTCAAAACACCAAATAAATCATCCTCAACCAGTTGATTAACAGTGCAGAAGTTATAAATGTTGTACCATTGATAATGGTTTGAAGACTGCTGATTGGATCCAATCTCAAACCATCAAATATTTTCCGAACTTCATCAACAAAAGGTCAGATTTGCTCCAGAGAAGCGGGTACCAAATAAAAAAATAAAAAAATAAACTAAAGAGAGGAAAAGCGAGTATGCAGCCTTAATACGAAGTTACATATGCCAAGGGAACAGGCTGTAAACACAGAGAATGAAAGGTTTAATTAACTACGTTTTTACAGGGTAAACTTCGTCCAACGACCAACAGGAAGGAAGCACAAGAGAGACACAACTAACTAACAGATTACCAAGGGATATATATTATGCTTTCTATGTTACAAAAACAAGTACGACCACCAACACATTAGTGCTCAGCACAAGGCAAATATCTCCTAAGCACTCGCTACAACTGAACCAAAATTGCAACTACAAAACCTGAAAGGGGGGGTTGGGGGGTGGGGGTAGTACAACAAATAGTGGATTTCAAATGTTACAGAAAAATTTAAATGGCAAACTGATATCTGTGTGTAGATAAATTTGTCTTTTCAATGAAATATCAAGCACCTGGGTGACAAGGAGCTTACCTCTCTAAAAGGAAGAAAATCTTGACCTCACTTCCTCCTCAGCTTATCCCGTTTAACCTTCACGTATCTTCTCCCAGATTTATCACCACCACCGCTACCCAAAGAGAAACTCCCTCCAGCGGTGAACTCCACGTTAGCAGTTGGTTGAAATGGTGATGGATTTTGAGGAAAAGACAAATTCTGATTCCCACCAAATTGGAAGGCAGATGGTGCACCTGGCTGAACTGCCGGAGAACCAAATATAAAAGATTGTGCAGGCGGTGGATTATTGGCTGGTTGCCCAAATGTTGGAACCGAGGAAATTCCAGCTTGATTATTATTGGCTGGTTGCCCAAATGTTGGAACCAAGGAAAGTCCAGCTTGATTATTATTCGCTGGTTGACCAAATGTCGGAACCGAGGAAATTCCAGCTTGATTTGTGTCATCAGTCATGCTATCTTCATTCATTTGATCATTTCCGGGAGAACTTGAAACTAATCCCATAGCTGGGTTGGATATTCCAAATACAGGAGCTGGAGAGGAAGGGGTTGATGAGGCAGTAGCAGCAGCTGAATTGAATGCAAACCCTGAACCAGATGATGAACCAAACTTAAAAGTTGAATTGCTTGAACCGGATGATCCACCGAAAGCAAAAGTTGAAGTGCTAGAACCAGATGAAGAACTGAAAATGAAAGCTGAACTGTTCGAAGCAGAAGATGTACCAAACGAAAATCCCGTAGATGGAGAAGTATTGGTAGATGGCTGAGGATTGGAACCAAACAAACTAGAGGTAGCTACTGGAGCAAAGGATGAGCTGCTACCAGCGCAAGAGGAAACACCAGAAGAAAAAGAAAATCCAGAACCTGAAGAAAAAGGTTGGGCATCCGAAATTGCAGGAGCAATTGACGAAGCACCAAAACCACCTGAGGAAGAGTTGACAAAACCAAAGGGAGTAGATGAAGAAAATGAACCAAACTGACTTGTGGAGCTCTGAGTTATCTGAGAGGTTCCACTACCAGGTTGAGTTGATTGTGTACCAAATATTGATACCCCAGTGGCACTAGTTGTATTGGCAGTAGAGTTCTGAGAAGAATTATTTGCAAGCAATGGGCTAGAACAGGTAGCTCCACCAGTGGTGCCAAAAATAGTACTAGTAGAATTCTTAGAAGAACTGTTAGCAAATGATGCTATTGAGCTAGTAGATTGTGTTGAAGTGTTGAACCCAAAAACATTGCTTGCTGTACTTGGAAACGCAGGTGATAGTGCAGCAGAAGAACTCATCCCACCCGTGCTTGAAAATAGAGATGCAGTTGCAGAAAAAGTACCCATGCCTGAACTTATCACTGGTGTTGAAAGTGCTGAAGATGAACTGCCGCTGTTAAAACTTGGAACTGATTGAAACAGTGACACAGAAGATGTACCTTGAACTGTGGAACTAGATAAGTGCAATGGTGAGGACTGGATAGAGTTTGCTTCAAAAATAGGTAAATTAGGGCCATCTACAAGTTGAGAAGCTGGAATAGGAGAGGTCTTGGATATATCAGAGGCAAACTGGATTGAAGATACAGTAGAGAAAGTAGCTGCTGCTGATGAAACAGATAAACTGCTGGAACTGGATGCAGTGGCAGTATTGTTCATGGACACAGAAGCTTCAGAAAGAGTGACAGGTGTTTGACCAGGAACTGGAAATGCAGGTGAAGATGAATGTAGTGAGCCATTACTGAGGCTGGAAGCAGCAGAAGTGCCAAAACCAGATATGGGAGGTGTAGACAGTGTTGAAATCCCAGAGGTAACGGTATTTCCAAATGGTTTGAATATATCTCCAGCCGTTTCCTTAGCGTTTTTATCCAAGGCAGATCGTTCTGCTGAAGTTGTAGTGTAGCTGCTGCAACATAATCAAGAATAAACTAAATGAGCAAATGCACAAGGAAGATACCAACTTGACATCAGAAATGCGGCGGCTGCAGCTGCTTCTTCCACAGTTTTTATTAGTGTATTTCCATTTTAAATGTTAAGTAGACTTAGTAGTAATACACAGGAGGAATGGAATCCTCTGGTAACAGGAAAAATGGATTTGATGAAAAATTCTAATGCGGCTAATTTGCAACTTAATATATGATTACCTCTGACTAGCCAGCCCTCTAGGATAGGGCTGGTAAACGACCGAATCGGAGCGAATACCTCAATATTCGAATTCGACCCATTTTCACATGTTCAAACTTGTGTTCATATTCGAGCCAAATACTAAAAGGCCATTCAAAAATTCAAATTCAATTAAACAACTTTTATTAGCATTCGGTAAGTATCCGCGAATATTCGTTTAGCAAAACAAATGTGATTTTTACCTGCATCGAGGGGGGAAGTCAATGACGAGTATTCAAGGGAGAACGAGAGCGTCGATGGGGGAGGAGAGCGTCCGAGACTGGAGGCTTAGGGGAAAAGAGAGCGAGGGCCAGGGGGAAGTGAATGATGAGATTCGACAGGGGAAGATAGCGTTGAACTGTCGATGGGAGAAGAGAGTGAAGGGGGAGTCAAAGACGAGAGACTGAGGGGGAAAGCGACCAGGAGTCGGAGATGGAGACTCAAAGAGGAAAGAGCAATATGCCATCGATGGATCCCTAAAGTCGAGTCTCGAGGGTGGAGGCGAATAGAGAAAATGTGAAAGCCCTAACCCTAGAATCCCCTCTTAGATATTTATATGGGTGACATTTGTAAATAAAAATTTAGATAAGTAATATTTGCAATAAATTTAATTAGTAGGACTAAAATGCAAAAAGCTATCGAATAGATAATAATCAAACAATCGAACGTACCTTTGGTTAAATTCTATTCGTTTATAAGACGAACACTAAAAATAATCTATTCAGTACTAAAGGAACTATCGAATTGAACTTGACCGAATATCTGGACGAATAATAACCTAACTGTTTATTAATTATTCGGTTCACTTCCACAGTTCCACCCCTACTCTAGGATAAAATATAAAGTAGGTATTCAATAATGGTAAAAGGTACCCTTAAATCTACAAACATTTTCAAAATAATTCTTAGTTAAAAGAAGAAAGTTCTGGTGCCCACAATAAATTTACCTAATCACGAAATACTATACATGTCAAATTAGTAAATGAAATGCAATCCAGAATATTCACTCCCCTCAGAAGGCATTTTGCATCTAAATTCAGTTATTCTTTATGAAAATTATTTTAAAACATGAGTAATGTCTTTTGTTATATGTAATTTCTCCTTAAAAAAACAAAAACAAAAAACAAAAAAAAAACATAAAAAACCTAAAAAACCTAAAAAACAAGACGAAAAAAAACAGAGAAAGCATCAGTAGGTTTGACATGTAAATCCAAAATTTTGAAATAAAAGAGTAACCTGGTGCCTGATTTCGGTTTTGATCTTGACCCTTCACCAAATTTTATGCCTGAAAAATCATTAACGGTGGCGGTGCTTGATGAAAATGATGATGAATTGGCACCATTGGATCCAAAGCTAAATATAGGAGATGTTGTCTGCTCCTTACGTGCTTCTGGCCCATCTGACTGTGGGATGGCCATAGTAGGTGTTGGAGGTGACTGAAACTGACTGAAGGGATCAGATGAAACTGGGAATGCAAAGCCATTGCTCTTTTCAGTAACAACAGGTGTAATGACAGGCTTCTTGTCAGCTTTCTTTAATGATTCTGAACTTGAAACAGGCATACCCTGGGATGAAGTTGTAGGGCTCTCTGGTATTACTCTTTCAGAAATGATATTAGTCTGCTTGGATGTCTTTGTGTCACCATCATCCTCAGCTGTAGTTAACGGAACAGAGGAGTCCTTCAAATTGTCATCATCATCATCATCCAGTTCAAATGAATCCTTAATCAAAATGAGAGGAACCAATTATTCATAGTCAAGGAAATAAATACTAAAAATGAACAAATTTGATGTATAAACAGCTCATCCATTTTAAATAATTAGTTCAAAATACGAATCCTCTAGAGATAGGTTCATACCTCAGGAGCACTCATTTGGAAAGCTGGCTTTTTGGGTACAGCATGTCCAACGTTCCTTGCAATGGCAATATTTTCAGATCTCACACCATGCTTGACGTATTCAGAGGGTATGGGAACATTGCTCACACCGTTGGCTTCAGATGCCGACTTCATTCCTAAACTAACAGAATCTGGACCATTCTCTTTGACCATATCTAGTTTCAGAGAGTGAGAACTTCCAATGTTTGGTGAAGCACTAGAAGTACCTATTTGACCATGCCCTTCCACAGTAAAAAATTTGGAAGGTATATCTTCCATGCTTCTTAGTGCACTTCCATGCAACATACCAAGCGTCAACTTAGAAGGGGATTCATCTCTGGCAATCATTTTCGGTTCAGCTGATTTCTCTTTTGGTGAAGGTAATAGTTTATCCAGTTGCTGGAACAATTTCTGTGCTGTTTCACTCGACTGCAATGGAATCATAGTAGCACTAGAAATTCCATTTTCTGCAGCCTCTGAACCTAAGCTGACATATTTTCGTTCATCCAACAGGAGAGTCTTTTGCACTGACGTAGAACCTTCCAGAACATCTTTAAAAGCAGGGGTTGAATGATTAGAAATAATTTTTCCAGAAAGTGATGAATGTGGCACTTTGGAAGACAACAGCAAACCAGATTTCTGGCGAATCCTGCGAATGGGGCCAACAGATCCAACCTCGCCATCTAAGGCTGCACTACCCCGTTTTAAACTCTGCTTGATCACATCAGGAGTAAATCAAATTATCACAATAGACAAAAACTACATTAAAACTAAATTCAGCTTCAAAAGTTAAGAGACACGATAGAACTAAACTTTGAAAAAAAATAAATAGCAATAAAAGAAGAATCAATAATAACTCAAGTGTAATCATAAAAGAACATTGCTTGGATAATATAAATGTAGCACATGTGAAGCCTAGTAACCAAATACGCTTTCTGTGGTTGAATAAAAGGCTTCATATGACAACTTTATGCGCCCAAGAGGGTCACATATGTCCATTGTTTGCAACAATGGGATGATGAAGTGCACTTCTTGGCCTCTATGTGGATGTTTTGGTCAACAATGATAAGGAAAAGACGAAATAAGAGCAATTCACAATTGAGGATTAAGTACTGATTTGAGCAGTGAGCACTATAGCAAACTTAGGTCCCAGGGATGTATCTAAGGCTGCAACTAAATTGAATGACATAAAAAACATCTGAAAGAGTCTATAAGCCCAAGTCCTGGGAGCTATAAGTAGTTCACTGCTATTATGAGCCAAGGAACAAACAGATAATCAAGTTATCATTAAGCATGCCTAGAATGATGGAAAGTAGCTTCTGTTCATATAGTCAACAAGCAGAACCTAAAAGGCATGTGGTAAATCTCATAAATCAAAGGACAATGAGAATGAAGCCAAATCTAAACCAATATCAAGAAATGAGGCAGTACTCCAAATGCCCAGTACAACTGATAATTAATATCGAAATGTATTATGTGATGCAGGTCCTTTAACACGTAAAGGTAATATGAGCATTAAAACATCTAAGACTAAAAGCACAGTAAAATGTTCAATAGCAAAATCAATTTCCAATGCCTTTGGCTATCCATTTGAACTACAGAATCCAGTAACATGCTCCCATATAATACAAGTAAAAAGTTCAACAAAAAAAAATCACTTCCACACAAGTTCTTTCATGCATTTCTAGTCAGCAGGGAAAATTTCTTTTTTATGTAATGAAGTATTATTATCAACCCCAAAAAAATGCTCACTTTGATCATGTGACGCTAACCAATTAACTAGTAGTTTCTCCATAGATGCAGGAGGAAACTGACATGCCAGTAACAAGCATGACCTTTGATTAACCTTCTATTTTCATGATTTCATCGAACAGTAAAAGATTATGAACATCCCAATTCCACTACGCTAATCATGTTCATGCCAAAAGCAAACTTGCACCTCGACACTGCTCTGTTTTTTAAGCAAAAACAAAATCCAAGGAAGATTCTAATTACTGGGTTAGGCTAGTGATAGCTACTTGTGACTTAGTATATTTGATTTAACTAGCATTAACCTTCATCTATTACTGCTCTTTTCCTCTTTGTACATACCACAGTTTTCTTCAGGATGTTTATGCAGGCAGGTTTCGGGTTCTTGATGTAATGGAACAGTACTAAAAGTCTAAAATGCAGCATCCAAAAGATAACAGGTCACAAGTGACAAGGAATTTACGAGTAGGAAATGTAATAATTGATTAGTGTAATTGGTAACTCGGTTAGTAGTCCACCATCAGAACTCATCCAACACATCCAGTGTTCGACTCCCAAGTAAGAATGAAGACAACTGGGTCCTGCTTATATTCTTAGTGCTCATTAATATTCATCCTTAGGAGGAAAATGCAATGGTACAAAGACCAGGAATTGCAATGAGAAGACTACCTGTCTTCCATGTAACTTCATAGCACTTGGTGTCCACTGACATGATGATCCATCCCGAGAAAGCCCTCCAACCTGAAGTGATGAAATAACCAGAATTATAAGTGAATGCACTTGGCTGCCAATAAGTAGAAATATTAGGCAATCAATCAAAACTAAAAGGTAGTCAATTATGAAAAATAAAAGGCATCTGCAATTCTGATCGTGTGGGTATACCTGGATACTTGTCGTAGGATTGACCTTAAAATATGGAGATCTGGACATTCTATATATTGCAGATCTGCCGGGAGGTCTTTCTGTCCGATAACCACGTTCAGATTGTTCAGGAATTCCAGAAAAACGTATACCAGATCGTGGTGTAGCTAAAAGGTCTAATCGCTTTGACGTAGATGGTGTGTTTGGCAAATGGGCATCTTCTTGAAAAACTTGGTTATCATATTTTCCAACTGAAAGAACTTTTGAAGGCCTTGAGCCCATATATGCTTTTGCAAGTTCTTCAGGTGAACCAGCTTCATCCTTATGACTCTAAAAAACATCATCAAACAATGTGTATTAATCGAAATAGGGCAGAAGCAACTTGTGTAGTTAATGGAAAATCCATACAAATAAAAGAAGATAACAGCTTTGTATAGTTAAGTAGCCTACAGGTACTGAAAGACTTACATGTATTCTTGAGCTCCCAATTCCATCATCTTGTACTAAAACCCTATCCTTTTCCTTTTCACGTCCCACATTTGCTGTTTCGACCATTCTTGAACGCAGTAATTCCGCCAAACGGTCAGATTCAACCCTGTTGAGAAGGCAAAAAATTATTAAATTATGATTTAAGGTAAAACACAGAACATAGTCCAAATTAGAATGTAATAAATAAGTTCACAATAAAAGTGGTTAGTGAGTAGAAAGATGAAAAGTTAACATGCATTATGTCATATAGCTAGGTTCCTGATTTCAAACTTAAACAGGAAAGAAACTAGTGGAAAATGTATCACCGTTTACAAAAGTTTAGAAATCATAAAAGGCAGAATGCACATATTTATAAATACAGAGAGCAAGATTTCAAGCATATAAACAAGAAAAGCAATAGCTACAAAAAAAATCCTGGTTCCTGTCAACAGTGAATTTTTAGACATTATTCATTAAAAAGCAAAGGAAAAAAATCACCAATATTATTTCGTAAATACTTTCCTGGTAAAAGTTTTCTGCTCTGGTAAAAGTTTACTGCTCCAATAACTGTTCTAGTTTAGCAATTGCACTACTGGCACAGTTATTTGTCTGGTTAATCAGACTTCAAGCATTTGAACAAGAAAAGCAATTGCATAAAAAAACATTTTCCATTATTTGTCAACCAAAACTTTTTAGAAATTATTCATTCAGAAGGTAAGAAGAAAAGAAGCAATATTTATTTCGTCAATACTTTCCTGGTAAATGTTTTCTGCTCCAATAACTGTTCGAGTTCAGCAACGACACTACTGTCAGAATTATTTGTCTGGTTGTTTTCATTCTTGTCACTGTTCTGTATTTTGGCTGGGGTGTCGCCGTTCGGTATTTCAGATGGACTGCTACTGTTCCATATTTCAGAGGAAGGGATCTGCATACAGCAATTACAACAGTCTAAAGAAATCAAATAAACAATAACCAATAAAAACCTTCTTAATAACGCAATAGTTTGAAAGATAAAGAAGAGATTTCTAGGTAACAAGTAGGAAATTGAGAAACACAAAGCATCAATGAACCAAAATTATGAAGTAGCAACGACCATAGAAATAAAATGAAAGAGTGCAGCATTTAGCAGAAAGTTTCAACATAATGCACAGAAAAGCAGAAACACTTCTTTTATAGCTCCAATAATTAATAGAAATAGACTTCTCTTAGAAGACAGAACCAGCAAAATAGGAAGTATGAAATACATGTCAAAGATAGATTTTTTTTTAAAGGAGAGAAACAAAGATAGAGAATGTTAACCGCATAATATCTTCAATTTGGTGGTGTTGAAGAAACTTGGAAAGAGCAGGGAACCAATCAAATATTTTTGTATACATGCAATGAACGAAGAGCAACGGTCTATCAATTTCAGAAGAGAGCCCATGCCGGAATTAAGAAAGTAGCTATATAAATTTAGAAGCAGATCAGTGTTAGCCGTCAGTTAAATATCTGTAGCCCTGAATATTTTAGCAACAACAACAACACAACAAATCTTCTATCCCAAAAATTTGAGGTGGCTACATGAATCCTAGTCTTCCATTCGGTTCCATTTGGGTCACCTCCTCCGTTAAATTTAACTATTATCATATCCTTCTTTATTGCTTCCAACCACATTCTTTTAGGTCTACCGCCAGATCTCTTTGCCCCATTAACCGGTGTATTAAGAGGCCTCCGTCATACATAACTGAACCATCTCAACAAACTCTCTTGTTTTATCATCAATAGGAGCAACCTCTAATCTCTATGAATGCCTTTATTTCTTATCCTATCTTTTAGTGTATGTCCACAAAACCATCATAACATTCTCTTCTCTGCTACACTCATTTTTTTTAACATGTTTTTTAATTTCCCAACATTTTAATCCGTTAAGTATTGTTGGTCAAATACAATTTCATAGGTATTAATGGTCACATTAGAGTCCAACGCTCCTCCATTTTACCTGATTTTATTTATGAACAACATCATCCTCAACTCACCATCACAACAAAGAATTGATCCTGAACTCACCGTCATAACAAAGGATTGATCCTAAGCATTTTCCGAGTTCAAATTATTATCATTACTTTTTTAAAAATTCAAAAAGATGCAGGTGTCATTAAACGGCATAAAAAATGTGCAATTTCCTCTAGTAAAATCATCCACTGGTCTAAACTCTCAGTCGTCTAGGCACTTTTCCTCGGTTACATGAACAACAGTACTTTAGGTCTTATCTACAAGCCAACCAGGCTTCAAATTATGGCTAAAATTGGCATCAAATCTGCAGCCAGTTCTTCTTCTTCTTCTTCTTCTTTTATTCAATTACAACAATTTTCAATAGAACTCCTCATTCTGATGGGAGAACCCTTATATCAAGGTGATCATAATCGCATATTTAACACCAACCTTTCATATGACTACTATTGCAAGTATAAGTACCATAAGCTCATCAAATTTTCTAGCAGTTAAATACATCCAGAGTTCGCTCATGCGCTTGACACTCATGATATTCAACTACTACATGCATAGAACCATGACGCATAACATATGTACATATTTGTTAAATATAAAGCATGATTAATAAGAAAATGGACACAAATCCTTTATCATGCTTTTTAACTATAGATATATAAAATTCATGACTCGCAATGAGTCAAAATTTCATAAAGCACATATATACTTGATACACAGATAGATGCAAGGCATAGATGTCTACATTCTACATGCAGGAAATTAAACACTTTATTCTAATGTTTTCTGGGAAGAATATATTGAGGTTCAGCATATGGTCTCTTATGCACTATTTTCTAAGGGGAAATCACACATAGACCAATGGTTCATTAAGCTTGACAGAACAAAGCGTCTTTCAATGTTGATTGAATAATTATACAAAATGTTAGAAGGCCAAAAATGAAAAAGATACTAGTTTTGTAAAGCGATGCATCAAGAACAACTAAAACTTGATAGAGGAAAAGAAATTCAAATAACATTTAGGGAAGAAAGTAGATCATATCAACTGAACAAAACATTCTTCTATTGATGGAAGCAAGAGATATATGATTAAAATAATGGATACATATAGCTGAAAAAAGCAATTATTTACATACAGGGCCAGGGATTGGAGAAACATCTTCTCTGGATTGATGATCTTCCTCTGGAAACATAAGACAAATGGCAGCAAAGGATTAAAATAATATTCAGATAGTAAGATAAAGCTATAAAGTAAAGTTACATGGTCCAACAACTATAGAAAGCTGCACTGAAATATATGATTTATAAATAAGATAGACAGAGAGCACTCACAACACAAGAACCAAGTTTAACCAGAAAATACACCAACCCTCACAAATACCCTCACAAATACAACATAAGCATTTATTAAATCAATTGGGGCCAATGGATAAGTTTCATTCTTAAGGTACAAAGAAAACAACAGACATCATAAAAACATTTCAAAGCTCTCTAATGCATCCTGTGGAACGGTTAATTGTAGCAGCTTATCCGAATTCTGCACTTTTACGAACTTCAAATCAACAACCTTATACAAAGCAAAAGCAGTACCTTCAAGAATAAGTTAGGTTCTTATTTCTTTTCATATTAACTCATTAAACATCAGACATCAGCATTACAAACATTTTTCATATTTCTTTTTCTTCTGTATGTGTGTGTGTGTGCATGAAACCCACCATTAGCTCCCAACTACATAGGGATCCATTATAATTTTTTCTAAAACAATGAAAATTGTGCACACTTAATCCTTCTATAACTTTTTATCAATCATCTGAGTAAATAGCTTTCACGATCAACTTCCCTAGTATAAAACCAAAAATGATTTTCAGACACATTTCTCTACCTAGTCTTTCGCTTAATTAATCTCCTCTAGTTATATTATGTAGTCTATAAGCTTGACTTCATGATAGTTTACATAGATTTATGCATCTCCTTTATTCTTATAAATAGCTATCACAATGCAAACCCTTCAATTAGATAATTTCATAGTCCAAAACTTTGTTGACAACCTAGTTAGTCACACTAAAAACCATTATCTCCTAAACTCTTTCATACCTCAACAGAGAGATTATGTGCAGCTATATTATGTTAATTTGAGCTACTCTCTTACAAGTCTGCTAACTTTCTTTATTAATTCCTTTTATAAGGAGTTTGATGGTCATAAATACATTTGAAGTTGCCCTGGTGACCACCTTTTTATTTTTAACCAGGACCATCAGGAATGTGCTTCGATATATGGAGAAAAAATTACTTGTCGTGGATGTGGTATGGGCTTCATTTGACCTTAGTTGGACGAAAGTGCATCTATATAAAGAACAGAATAAGCTTTGTAAGACAATGGAGTTAATCACTTAGTACATTGCTGTATATGTATGTATATGTATACTAGTTTAACAAATTCACTACGATGCACTTCCCATTGTTAACAAATTCGTTTATTTATCACTTTATTCTTCTCAAGAATATGCAATTTTCAGCATATATATGATAGAAATGTTTTTGCACTTTCCATTTAATCTATCCTGCTCTTTGCCTCATTCTACTAGTTCATCAACAACGAAGATATTAAAGAATCACATCCATCACTTTGGAAGAGCTGCCATTTAAAAACTAAAAGGTTGTCAGGGATTTAGAATGTTGCTATCATTGTCCCAAATCACTAGCATTCCACAGTTTAGAACATGCACTCCCAGTGGTGGATCATGGGGGAGCATTTTCCGGAATGAAGTTCTCAAACTCGTAAGTGGGTGTATGTGTACTTCCTCTTTGGTCTCTAAACTCAAATAACTGGCAACTTTTCATTTAAAATCATTAAACCACTGTGATAAACTTCCTTCTTTGCTACTTGTATTTCTAAAGATCTTTGCAATTTTCAAAAGTTCGCGATCTTTATAAATTTTTGGACTTCCTCATTCACCGCTATCTCCATTTAGCTGAAAACTCCATTGCCTTCATCTAGTTTTGCCGCCAAGGCATTAGCTTGTCTAAATACCTGTAAACATTTTTGATATATCGTCATTTCATCTTGATAACAGGTTTGCTATCAATTTTCCTAGCCAAGATAAAAGAGGTCTCTTTATTGAGCCAAAAACCTCCTAAAGTGGGTGTGCTGAGATTCTCTTGTTCCACCAGCAGGCCATCGCATCTAATAAAGGAAGCTTCTGAGTTAACATCCTCCAGATTAGCATTACAATTTTAGGATGTAAGAAAAGAACTATATGATAGCCTAATATACGAGCTATTAAAGCAATTGCATGCATTTCCCAATTTGAATGCTTATGTGAAACAGGAAGAGCCCCTAAATTTCAACTAATCCAAGTTAAAGAACTCATGCCAAGAGGAAGAGCCCCTAAATTTCAGTAACCTATTTTCTTAAAGACATAATCTTTGCCTATTAAAGTCCATCAATAATGTGTGCAATCATTCCAATCTTAAATCTCAATCTACAGCCATCATTTCAGTTCCAAATCAAGGAAAAAAATCAGACCTAATAACAGCAAATCCAAAACCCTAACCCCAAAAGAAACTTTTCCGACCTGAGATCGACGGAGGAGCAGTGAGTCGCTTCTGAAACATCGAGGAGAAAAGCCTCGACGCTCCGCTCGCAATCAATCGAGAAGCCGG
>NC_033800.1:139606151-139615899 GCF_001876935.1 Asparagus officinalis | reverse complement strand
GCCGCCTCCTCAAGGGCCCGCCCATTCCTCCATCGTTCGCAGGCGCCGCCATCGAAGAGGTCCGAATGAATCGGGGTTCGAAAGAGATGGAGTCGCGAAGAGAAGCGGAATGAAAACCCTAACTTGGTTTTTGTTGGTTTTAGGGAGGAGGAACTGGGGAGAGATACGGAATACGGCGGCGCTGTCGCGTACGCGTATCTATTTTAAATAAAGCGGGTCCACTTAAATATAATTATATTAGTCCCCCAACTTGTGATTTTCTTTTAAGTTTTCAAATTAGACCCCCACCGCTTTACGTATTTGAAAATAGTCCTCCGAGTCCTTCAAACAGCTGTAACAAAAAGGACTAATCTCTATGAGGACTAATCAGCAGTAACCAGATGAACTAAATTTAAAATTTTTTTTATAGAATGTGGATAACTAATTTCAAAGTATGAAGATTTTGAGAAATTGATTTCGAAACACATAAAAATTATCATAAAGTCCAAAAGACATTAAAAGCTAATATAGCTTAAAAAGTTCGAAAATGAAGCTCTTCTAAACTCCCTCTCTGTTTGGACTTGGTCCAGTAATCTAAATGAACAAGGTCTTATACAAAAAATCTTAATCGCAATACCCTATAATCCGCTCTACTTTGCACTTATATACCCTCATTTATTTTTGGTGGCACTTATATACCCTATAGTTTCTAAAAGTTACAGTTATATACTCTCACTTATTTTGGCAACACTTAAATACCCTAAAGTTTTAAAAATGTGCATTTAAATATACTAAGGTTTTATAAACTTACACTTACCCTCCGTTATGCAAACTTGAGAGTATTTATGCGCATGTTTTTAAAACTTTAGAGCATCTAGGTGCCAATTTTAAAAACTTTACGGTTTTTAAGTGGACATTTTTTAAATTTTAGGGTATTTGAGTGCTACAAAAACAAGTAAGGGTATATGAGTGCAAGTTTTAAAAACTTTAGGTATAATAAGTATTGTTGACACCAAGTGAGAGTATATAAGTGCGAAGTAGGAGAAACTATAGGGTATTTAAGTGCAATTAAGCCTAAAAATGCGTAACTCAAAAAATGCCTAAACTTATATAAACAATTAAAGAATTATGAACAATTTGAAAGCCGAGTACGGTTCCGAGCCTAGATCTTAGCTGCGCCTAATCAATCAAAATTCAAAAGCCATCTCAATTTCCAATTAACGTGAAAAATCTTCCTTTTTTAACACACAGCCAAAGAATGATTGCATTCTTTTTTTTGCCAAATTGATTGCAAATATATCCTCTCCGTTGAATCTCATCCATCCAATTCACTGAAAAATCTAATCAAATATATTTCCAATCATAAAGATACCCTCCAATTATCAATCCAAAAGCAAATAAGGCAATTACATACATAACCCCTCATTACCCGAGATTCTATTTATATTATATGCAACTAAAAAAACCTATAAAACAAGCAAAATCACTGAACAAAAAGGGGAAAAACAATGGCCAGGAAAAAAGTGACTCTTGCATGGATCTCCAACGACGCAAAACGGCGAGCAACGTTAAAGAAACGCCGTAACGGTCTCTTCAAAAAGGTCAACGAGCTCTCCACTCTTTGCGACGTCCCGGCCTGCGCGATCGTCTACGCGCCCGACGAGGCACAGCCCGAGGTGTGGCCCATGGAGCCGGAGGCAAAGAGGATTCTAGAGCATCTAAAGGCGATGCCAGAGAGCGAGCAGAGGAAGAAGAGGGTGAATCAAGAAGGATTCGCCATGCAGAGGATGGTGAAGCTTGAGGAGCAGATCTTTAAGCAGCAGCGAGAGATCAGGGAGCTAGAGATGAAGATTGTCATGCATCAGTGCACTGCTGGTCGAAAATTGGTGGATTTGGGGATTGAGGATCTGGGAATTTTAGAGAGATTGGTTGATGATACGTTGAAAGACGTGCATGAAAGAATAGTTCAAGTCAGAAACCTTAATCCTAATCTTAACTCTAACCCTGACGCTATAATAGTACGGGAAGAGAAGCCCATCATGATGATGGATGGATGTCATGGCGGAGGTGGTGGGTATTTGGATGATGTGGTCATGAAGAAGCCATGCATGGGATCATATGAGAACATGTTAGCTTTGATGGATGCATCATCCTTTTATCCTTTTTGATGGATGCTGGCTTGATTGTTTAAGGGTGTCTTAATTTGCGTTCGTGCTTTGGTTTTAGGTAAGGTAATAATTAAAGACAGTTGTTTTAGTTATGATGTCTTTGTGGTTTTTTTTTTTTTTTGACATGATGTCTTTGTGCTTCTTTAGTCCCACTAGCATGTAAAATTGATTTGCCTTGAATAAAGTTTGATCTAAATTATTGGTTTTTATATTAATTTACTTCATCAGAATGGTATAATTTGATATTTTAGAACGATATTTGTTTGGGAAGTGTTTATTCGAATAACCGTATGTAATTATCTACTGTGTAACAGTAGATAATTACATTATTATTATTATGCTCAATTTGATTTTTTAAATTTCTTAATTATGTACGTGTGCATGTAATTAGTTACTGTCTCATACGATACTCTTCCCTCTAGATATGCAGGCAGGGTGAGTTAGTGACTGACTCTCTTCGGTAAACATGTAGTAACTCATTTCTTACATAATATTTTATTTTTAAATAAAAACCATAACTTATGTTAATTTTGGAACTAGTATGTATATATAACTTCACAGTTTACCATAACCAATCCTTACTAAGTTTACATGACACTAAAATTTGATTTTATAAGTAGAAGTTCAATCACATTAGTGAAACTATGATCTCTTTATGACATTATAAGAACATTATAACAGCTAACCTTTACTCTTAAACTAATCTCTTTCTTTTTCCTTATTTCTTCTCGATACAGTTAATGGAAGACACAATTTATGGAAATTTATTTCTTCACTTATTTTTGGATTGTGCCTTTAATTATGTCTAATTATGCTTAATCTATTGTAAAAGTTAATACATAAAGGCTGATCTAGACTTCTAAGAGATTGGGAACTTTGAAGTATAATTTATTCGTGTTATGCTCCATAAATTGATTATAACTTAGATGGGCTATAACCTAGAGTTTTTAATAAAATTGATGAAAAATAATCTATTTTTAGAAGTAGAAATGTTTGAAAAGTGTGTGGATTATAATCTACTCACAAGTAAAAAATGAGGCATCCTAGACGGAAAATTCCGTCTAGAAAAATCAGAATTCCGTCTAGGATGAGTATCCTAGACGAAATTCCGTCTAGAATATGCGTCTAGGAAGTTTCCATCTAGGATGTAGAATTCTAGACGGAAAGTCCATCTAGAATACATCCTAGACGGATTATTCTAGACGGAATTCAAATCCGTCTAGAATACATCCTAGACGGATTATCCTAGACGGAATTTCCATCTAGAATACCATCCTAGACGGAAAAAATTTCCGTCTAGGATACTCATCCTAGACGAAAATTCCGTCTAGGAGGCTTATTTGTTTATTTATTTATTTATTTGAAAAAAACATTCTAGACGGAGTTTCCATCTAGGATGCTATACTACAGTAGTTTTTTTTTTTTTTTTGCAGAATCTACTTTGAGTGCATGTACACAATATTGAACAATAATAAATTATATTCATATCTAACACAATCTAATTATATTTCAATATCAAATCCAATTATATTCAAATAATACATTCACCAAAATAGTAGAGAGATACATAAATTGTTTACAAACGTTTACATAAATTATTTACAATGGCTATAACACTGCAGAAGCTGAGAGATACCTAAATTGTTTTCAAACTTTTACATAAATTATTTACAATGGCTATAACACTGCAGAAGCTTCTTCAACTCCTTCCCTATACATTTACTCAAGCTCTCTTCTTCTCCTTCTTCACCTTCTTCCTCATCATCCTGAGTGTAACATAAGGACACAAGCAATGCATCAATATATGTACAAACTGATGTTGGATCTAATCTAATAAATCTATTTGTGGGCACATATGATTAATCAATGTGTATTACTATCTTTCACGATAACCCACTAAAGTGATCAATTAAGTTGGGTTAATGGGTATTTAATATAATCATGGGGTTATATGTGCAGATACCAGGTTGTAATTGTGATTTATTGAGGGGCTAAATTATAAAAGTACAACATCTATAAATAAGGGGTTATGGTCCCTAACCTAGGGTTACATTCTCTAATTCTCTACACCCCCATCTAGCTAGAGAAATTCGAATTTAGAGAAACCCTAATGTTAGAAGATCCAAAACTCATCTCAAGGTTCATCCATGGATTCAGGTATAAGCTTCCGCTCTTTTGATTATTGTTAATCTTTTTTGAATTAATCATGGCTATATGATTTTAGATATCAAGTTTTGGTTCAGATCTAACAAGTGGTATCAGAGTCACATTGATTAATTCTTAGGGATTTAAGTTTTATTGGGTTTTTTTATCTTAAATCTCTGGTTAAAGATTCAGTTTTGTTTTTCGGATGAAAAGTAAATTTTTTATTCGGATGAACAGTAACGAAAAGTTTTTCGGGTGAACAGTAACTGAAAAATCATCGGTGAACAGTACCTTTTTGGAATTTTTTTTGATTTTTCTTCGATTTTTCTTGGTCTGGATCTTATTTTGAAAAATAAAATCGAGGAATTTTTTTTGGTTTGTCGGCGGCGGTTTCGGTTTGAAACCCTAAGGGTTCGTGCGTGAAACGTGCCGAACATTAAGGAGGTGGTTACCTCAAATTTTGGCGAAGCTGAAAGCTTCAAACGAACCTCGCGTTCGTTCAATTTTAACCGAACTTCGCGTTCAAACGAACTTCGCGTTCGTTATCAAGTGAGCCTCGCGCTCAACGAACTTCGCGTTCGTTCTAAGGTGAGCCTCGCGCTCAGTTCTAAGGTGAACCTCGCGTTCAACTCAGGTGAGCGTCAAGCTCAATTTTAACGAACCTCGCGTTCGTTCTAAGGTGAACCTCGCGTTCAACTCAGATGAGCGTCAAGCTTAATTTTAACGAACCTCGCGTTCGTTCTAAGGTGAACCTCGCATTCAGTTCTCAGGTGAGCCTCGCGCTCAACTTAAGTTGAACCTCGCGTTTATTTCAGACGAACCTCGCGTTCGTGCTTCAGACGAACCTCGCGTTCGTGCTTCAGTCGAACCTCGCGTTCGTACTTCAGTCGAACCTCGCGTTCATTTTTTTTAACGAACCTCGCGTTCGTTCTCAAGTTGAACCTCGCGTTCATTTTTCAAACGAACCTCGCGTTCGTTCTCAGACGAACCTCACGTTCGTGCTTAAGTGAGTCTCGTACTCAATACAGTCGAACCTCGCGTTCGAAGTTAAGGGAACTTCGTGTTCATTATGGTTAAGCCTCGGCTTTTCATGGGTCCACTTTGGTATACTTAATTTATTCAATTAAGTTATGGGCCCTAATTAAGCTGTGAGACCCCAATTAAGTTTTTGAAAATTCAGTTGATTTAAAATTTTTTTAATTTAAATCTAATTCAGTTTTTAATCAATTATTTAATTCAAATATTATGACACTAAGGTATTAAGGTTGTCTCTCACTCCAATTGATTAATTGAAACAAGAAGTTGCCAAAGTAACCTCTCTTGTGTAGATTGTTCATGAGGAATGTGAGATGTTTATGTTTATGCCTTCGTGTAAATATTTAATCGGCCCAAAGGAAGGTTAATATTTATTTAGACTGTATACACATCTGTGATGATAAGCGTGTGACAATTATAAGGTTTACATGTGAATAATGAATCGATCCAAAGATAGTTTCATTATTTGACATGAGTTATTGTCAATGTTTGATCATTGCAACAAGGTATTACTTACAAGTTAATATTACTGTCCAAAGACTTGATATTAATGTTGTGCCCGATATCTTGGATGGGGATTGTCATTATTTGAATTTTATTGATTATGGTTATTGATGTGAGCATTTTTTGTTTTATTTCAGCTAATGCATTTGTTGCAACAATTTCTGCTAACATTAACTCAATTCCCATGCTAAATGAGACAAACTTCAAGGTTTGGAAGGAGAACATATTAATTGTTCTTGGCTGCATGGATCTTGACTATGCATTAAGAACTGAACAACCCCAACCTCTCAATGCGGATAGCACTCCTGATGCAAAGAAGGAGCATGAGAAGTGGGAGCGTTCAAATCGCATGAGTCTTATGATCATTAAGCGCGGCGTTCCGGAAGCCTTCAGGGGCATAGAATCCGAAGGGATTACTAAGGCTAAAGATTTCCTTGCCGAAATTGAGAAGCGTTTTGCTAAAAACGATAAGGTAGAAACAAGCACGCTTTTAGCTCGCTTGATTTCAATGAAGTATAAGGGCAAAGGAAATATCACGGAGTACATTATGGAAATGTCTCATATTGCTTCAAAGCTTAAGGCACTTAAACTCAATCTTTGTGATGGGTTATTAGTGCATCTGGTTCTGTTGTCTCTTCCTGTACAGTTTAATCAATTTAAGGTCAGTTATAACTGTCAAAAGGAGAAATGGACTCTAAATGAGCTCATTTCATACTGTGTGCAAGAAGAAGACATGTTGAAGCAAGATAAGACAGAAAGTGCTCATTTGGCCTATGCCTCTAAGGATAAGGGCAAGAAAAGGAAGAATGATAAGGAAGCTGCTAAGGGTCCAGTTGAGAAGAAACAACATAAGGATAATCAGGGTTGTTTCTTCTGTAAGAAGCCTGGACATGTAAAGAAGGACTGTACAAAATATCACGCCTGGCGTGATAATAAGGGTACGTTCCTTGCTTTGGTCTGTTCTGAGGTTAATTTAGCTTCAGTACCTAGAAACACTTGGTGGTTAGACTCTGGTGCTACTACTCACATAAGTGTTTCTATGCAGGGTTGCCTGAGCTACCGAAAGCCAAGTGATGTTGAAAGACACATCTTTGTGGGCGACGGACAATCGGTAGATGTGGAAGCAATTGGGCACTTTAGGTTGTTGTTAGGAACTGGTTATTATTTGGATTTAAAAGATACTTTTGTAGTACCGTCTTTTAGACGGAATTTGGTTTCTGTTTCTGTATTGGACAAATCAGGTTATTCTTGTTCATTTGGAAACAGTCAATTCAGTTTATCTTTTAATTCAAATGTTGTGGGAACCGGTTACTTGAGTATTTATGACAACCTATATTTGCTTGATACAATTGCTTCTTACAATGAATCCTTGCATGTGGAATCACGTGGTACTAAGCGTAAATTAAATAAGGAAAATTCGGCGACATTATGGCATAAGCGCTTAGGTCATATCTCAAAAGGTAGAATTGAGCGTCTTGTGTCTGATGGCATTTTGGATTCCCTTGATTTTTCGGACTTCGACGTATGTGTTGAATGTATCAAGGGAAAACAGACCAAAGTGAAAAGATTAGGTGCCAACAGATCTTCGGATGTCTTAGAATTGATACATACGGATATTTGTGGGCCATTCCCTACGGAATCCTGGAATGGTCAACAATATTTTATATCATTCATAGACGATTACTCACGTTATGGGCACCTATATCTTATTCATGAAAAATCTGAGTCTCTGGACATGTTCAAAGCCTATAAAGCTGAAGTTGAGAATCAACTCAACAGAAGAATTAAAACCGTCAGATCTGATCGTGGTGGTGAGTACTACGGTAGATATGATGGTTCAGGTGAACAACGTCCAGGACCATTTGCTAGATACCTAGAGGAATACGGTATCGTCCCACAGTACACCATGCCGGGTTCACCTAGCATGAATGGTGTAGCTGAAAGACGAAACAGGACTCTTAAGGATATGGTAAGAAGTATGATTGCTCATTCTTCTTTACCAGAGTCACTCTGGGGAGAAGCACTTAAGACAGCAGCTTACATTCTGAATAGAGTACCAAGTAAAGCAGTTGCTAAAACACCTTATGAGCTTTGGACTGGTCGAAAGCCCAGTTTAAAGCATTTACATATTTGGGGATGTCCAGCTGAGGCAAGGCCTTATAGGCCAAATGAAAAGAAATTGGACTCCAAAACAGTTAGCAGCTACTTTATTGGATACTCTGAACGCTCTAGGGGCTTTAAGTTTTATGATCCCACTATAAGGAACATTTTTGAGACGGGAACAGCAACATTCTTTGAGGATGTTGAGTTTGGGGGGAGAAATAAGGTTAGAGACATTAGTTTTGAGGAGGAATTGGCTTCAGATCCAATCCATACAGTTACTTTTGACAATATTCAGGTTCCTATACCTGTTGTTGCTCAAGAAGTAAATCCGGAACCTCAAGATGATAATGTTGAACAACTCCCTGTTCCAGAAGAACAAACTCAATAACTTCAAGAACCAGTGCCATTAAGGAGATCCACGAGAAAAAGGAGAAATGCTATTCCGGATGATTATATTGTATATCTCCAAGAACATGAGGAAAGTAGTGGAATGTTGGAAGATGATCCAATCAACTTCTCTCAGGCCATGAACCATCAGTTCTACTCTCACAGTGGATTGATGCATGAATGACGACAGAGTACATAAGTCTAGCAAGACAATAAGTTTGGGAACTTGCTCATTACAGAAGGTTGTCAAAACATATTGGTTGTTATGGGATTTTTAAAACCAAGCGGGATCTGCAAGGTAATGTGGAGAGGTTAAGGACGTCTTGTGGCTAAAGCTATATCAAAGGAGGCATTTGGTTATACAGAGACTTTCTCTCCCTGTTTCATGCGAAGAGCCTCTTTCAGATAATCATCGACACTTGGTTGCTCGATTATGACTTGAGTTACTGATCAGATGCGATGTTGACTGCATCTTCTCAGATGGGAACATTGATAAGATGATTTGATACTGGTGCAAACCTGAAAACTTTGTGTCAGGAGATCCAAAGAATTGGCTTTTGCAAATTAAGGAAATCCATTCTATTTGGACTCAAGCAAGCTCATCGTCAATCTGGTATCATAATATTTTAACAAACTAATTAGCCTCGTTCGTGTTTTGAGGATGAACATTTTGATGATCTGTGTGATATCACAAGTTCTCCATGGGCAGTAAGTAGTATATTTTCTTTTGTTCTTGTATGCTCGATGACATCTTTGCTTGCCACCTAATGATATAGGCATGTTTTGCACGAAACCAGAGATTTCTATCAAAGAATTTTTTGAGATGAAAATATTTGGGGCGCCTCTTATTATATTAGGATCCAATACATCAAGATCGGCTCTCGGAAGGGATTCTTCGGATTATCACAAAAGACTATATCGATAAGTTACTTAAAGGTTTTGCATACAAGATGCAGACCACGGTGAACTCTGTTTGCTAACAGGAGACAAGTTTATGTCTCAACCAGTGCTAAACGTAACATTGAAATTCAGGAAATGCAGAAGTGCTCCTTATGCTTCGGCTTCGTAGGAAGTCTATGTTGTTGATTGGGCTCAGGTATGTACGCGTCCGGATTATTACGTACATTGTGCGAGTTAGGCAGTACTTAAGCAACCCTGGTATGGATCATTGTCAGCAGTCAAAAGGGTTATCTGAGGTATCTCAAAAAACAATAAATTACTATGCTCACATTACGAGAAATATCAGAATAAATGAGGTCATGGGGGTGATTTCGCATTCTGATTTTTCTGGATGCCAGATAGCAGAAATCTACACCAGCTATATTATTAGGCAGGAGGAGATATATGGATGAAGTGTCAAACAAATCACTAGTAGTTTCATCCCTATGCAGCAGCAATTTGTAGGCTTGCTATGACGATCCAATCAG
>NC_033800.1:139589573-139605151 GCF_001876935.1 Asparagus officinalis | reverse complement strand
GGGTTAGGGTTAGGTGATCGAGGGTGAGGTGAGTGTTAGGTGATCGAGGGTGGGGTGAGGGTGAGGGGTAATCGAGGGTGAGGGTTAGGGTTCGGTGAGGGTTAGGGTTAGGGTTAGGCGAAGGTTAGGGTTAGGGTTAGGGTTCGATTAGGGTTAGGGTTTGGGTTTTGGTTAGGATTAGGGTTAGAGGAGGGTTAGGTGAGGGTGGAGGTGATGGTGAGGGTGAGGGTTAGGGTTAGGGTTAGGGTTATTTGATCGAGGGTGGGGTGAGTGTTAGAGTTATGTGATCGAGGGTGAGGTGAGGGTGAGGGGTGATGGGTGAGGGTGAGTTTGAGGGTTAAGGTTAGGGTTAGGGTTAGGGTTCGATTAGGGTTAGGGTTAGGGTTAGGGTTCGATTAGGGTTAGGGTTAGGGTTAGGGTTCGATTAGGGTTAGGGTTCGATTAGGGTTATTTGATCGAGGGTGGGGTGAGTGTTAGAGTTAGGTGATCGAGGGTGAGGTGAGGGTGAGGGGTGATGGGTGAGGGTGAGTTTGAGGGTTAAGGTTAGGGTTAGGGTTAGGGTTCGATTAGGGTTAGGGTTAGGGTTAGGGTTCGATTAGGGTTAGGGTTAGGGTTAGGGTTCGATTAGGGTTAGGGTTAGGGTTAGGGTTCGATTAGGGTTAGGGTTAGGGTTAGGGTTCGATTAGGAGCGACTAAACATTTCCGTCGCGTGGATATTAGCGACAATATAAAATTCCGTCGGTAAATATGATATAGCGACGGGATAATCCGTCGCTAAAACAGTTTTTAACGACGGGATAATCTGTCGCTAAAACTTATCAATCAAAGGCCAATATCTTATCCTTATCTCCCGCCTACTTTTGTGCATGAGGAGATCTTAGCCTTTGATTGATAAATCAAAGGCCAAGATTGCTCACTTTCATTAATTTTTAAATTATAGATGCGGACAGTTCCTGACAAATCTTTCATGAGCATACCACATGATCGAAGACATCTAGACACCCGGTACAAGGATGGGATAGAAGCTTTCTTAGCCTACTTGACACAAACCCTCTACGGTCGCTAAGTGGGTCGATTTTCTGTCCTTGTAAGAATTGCAGGAACGGTAAAATGCTCGCTAGGAGTGACGTAAGTTTTCATCTGTCAATCAATGGATTTGATAGCTCTTATGTATTTTGGAGTCATCACGGTGAAGGAGTCCCGGTGATACAATCAGAGGAAGAATTGGCTGAAGTCAGCAATCCGACAGTTGACACGACTGATATGTTAGAAGATATTCTTGCAGTGCCGCCGGTGAGTGATGTCAACACTAATGATGTGTCTCAAGATGTAGATCGATTGATGAGACTTATTGAAGAAAACGAGTCACCGTTATACGAGGGGTGTAAGGAGTTCACAAGGCTTTCTTTTATGCTGAGGCTTATTCATATCCAAACACTCAGTGGGATGGCTGTTACACATTTTGAGATGTTATTAGATTTGTTGAGGAAAGTCATTCCAGGCGGCGAGAAAAGCATCCCCGTGACCTATTACGAAGCTCACAAGATTGTTGATACGTTGGGGCTTGATTACAAGAAGATAGATGCCTGTCCTAACGACTGCATCTTGTACAATAAGGGTAACGAAGCTCTGGAGGAATGTCCGACGTGTCATGTATCACGTTGGAAAGGAGAAGCTACCAGCACATCCGAAGGTGGTGCATCCAATAAGCAGAGCAGAATCCCTGCGAAGGTTCTCCGATATTTTCCAATTGTTCCTAGGCTACAGCGGTTTTATATGTCTGCCGAGCTGGCTGAGAATATGCGATGACACTCGACAGACCGCAAAGAGGACAGGAAACTGAGACATCCTGCGGACGGTGAGGCATGGAAGCACATTGACCGTATATACCCCGACTTCGGTAAAGAGTCTCGGAATATTAGGCTGGGGCTTGCTAGCGACGGATTTAATCCGTTTGGATTAATGAGCTCTGCTTGGTCTACCTGGCCAGTGTTGCTGACACCGTACAACATACCGCCGTCGATGTGCATGAAGCAACCGTACATGATACTGTCACTTTTGATCCCTGGAAGATATTCTCCTGGAAATGATATCGATGTGTTCCTCCAACCATTAATTAACGACCTGAAGCTTCTCTGGGAAAAAAGTGTCAGCACTTATGATGTTTATGGTAAGGAGTCTTTCTGTATGCGGGCAATGGTCATGTGGACAATTAATGACTTCCCGGCATACGCTAACCTGTCTGGATGGTCGACGAAGGGTCAGATTGCTTGTTCGATTTGTATGTCTGACTATGAGGGAAAGTTCCTGAAGTACAGCCGTAAGTTTTGTTATTGGCAACACAGAAGATGGTTGCCTACAGGGCACAAGTTCAGAAAGTTAGTAGGAAATTTCGATGGCAATCCAGAAAGTAGACCGGCACCACCAAGGCTGACTGGAGAAGAAATATTTGAGCTTCTACATCCTTTACCTAGAAAAATATTTGGAAAAAAAAGATTCAACAAAGAAAATCCATTTGGTGTTAGGAGAAAAATATTGAAGCAAAAATGGAAGGGAAAAGTAAAATCGAAAGGAAATAAGCCTCGCAATGTACCCCGGTCGCATGAGCATGTCTCAAAAGGCACCGAACTTCCGCATGGATGGTCAAAATTCAGCATATTTTATCAGCTGCCATATTGGAGAAGTTTAAAAATACGTCACAACTTGGATGTCATTCACATCGAGAAGAACATATGCGAGAATCTCTTGAACACTTTGTTGCAGGACGGGAAAAAATCAAAAGATGACTTAAGGGCACGTCAAGACCTAGCAGAATTGAACATTCATCTGGAACTGCAAGCTATAGATAAGGGCGACGGAAAGTTTGAACTCCCAGCCTCCCGTGTCACACTGTCGAAGGATGAGGTCCACAATATGTGTTTATTTCTAAAGTCCGTGAAGACACCGGATGGTTATGCTTCAAACATTTCAGCAAATGTGCATATTGAGGACAGAAAGATTTTGGGACTCAAGACACATGATCATCATATTCTATTACATCAACTTCTCCCGGTTGCGTTGCGACATGCTGACAAGGAACTCGCGATGGTGGTAATAGAATTCTGCGGTTTCTTCAAGCAACTGTGCTCTAAGGTGATTGATGTCAGGGAGTTTGAAGAATTAGAGGGACGTGTTGCTAATACACTGTGTAAAATGGAAATACTATTTCCACCCTCATTCTTCACGGTCATGGTGCATCTCACAATACATTTAGCATACGAAGCCCGCATCAAAATGCACGGAAGCCACTTCCATGTCTTAAGTCAAAACGTTGACCCGCGATGCAAAAAACCAAACGCTGAGGTCACACCTGTGTTCCAAATTCAACATGCAAGGGTGAGACCCACATCTCAAGTTCAAAATGTAGGATCCACCCCCACATTCGAGAAGCAGGATTATGGCGCATACCTTCACACAGGTCCTACGTGGCAAATCCCTTCAACCATGATGCCTTCGAAGCAAGTGGAATCAACAGCTCCACGATCAGAGTTGAGATCCAAAGTATTCCGAAAATTCGTCCCAGTCAACCGCGAACTTTCGAAAACTTTGGAGGGGGTTCTGTAGGCTGTCTAAAAATCACAATAGATAGCTGATCCCCATCAAACACCGATGATGGAAGTTACAATCTGACGACTTCCAGAAGGCTACAATTTGAGGACTTTCACGTAGAAGGTTACAATCTGACGACCTTCACAACAACTAATGAAAGCCCCAATTCAACAGCCTTCACAATCAACATCGGGAGTTACAATCTGACAACTCCAGAAGGCTACAATTTGAAGACTTTCACGTAGATCGCTGAAGGTTACAATCTGACGACCTTCACGACAACCGATGAGAGCTCTAGTTTAACAGCCTTTACCATCAACATCGAGAGTTACAATCTGACGACTCTTGCATATCAAAGAGCTAAAGTAAAGATTACAAAATGACGATCTTTGCAACGCTTCGACAGAAAGAGACTACAAATCAATGGTCTCTTCAAATCAAGACGTGGAAGTCCTCCCCGCGTACCAGCATCAAGATGCGCCACATTCATGGCCACGAACACAGCCCAGACGCAACTCCAATCGGCAGAACGCACCTCCAGATGCTGCGTTCAGACACAGAATTCATGCCAGAACGCGGGTCTGCGTTTGACTCATTCAAACACGAGTTGAACGGTTTCAAAACCGTTTCCCACGATCTGAGGGGATCACAACTCCACTCAGGAGTGATTTAAGGGGGCGGTTACATCACATTAGCCCCACTTAGGAGCGAATTAAGGAGGTGGTTACACCCCTTAATCCCCTATAAATAACGACAAACTCAACAGAGTTAAAGATCGGATTATTGATAATCAGATCAGGGTTGGATCTTTCGGGTGCAGTCTGTTGGAACTTCTTGGCTCGTCAACAGGATCCTTAGAGCATTTCTGGAGCTTGGGAGATCTGCAACAAGAGCTTCTTCATCCTTGGCTTGAGAACCGATTCTCGGTTCAAATCAACTCTTTTTCAAGAGTTCTAAACTCGATCAGAGTTATCAACTCATCAAGAGTTTCAAACTCGTTCAGAGTTCTCCACAACGTCAAATCGTGAGGAGAAGACCACGTTTCAGTGAAACAAGACGTCGGATCGTCAACGAGAAGCAAACTCGACGCGAGCATTCGAGGGAGGCATCTCATCGCTACCGTGAAGAACCCAGAATTAAACAAAGGGGAGAATCAAATTCATTCTGGAATACAAATCAATTTTTCTTTATTTCTTTTACTGCAAATTTTCCCACAAACAAAAGATGGCGACTCCGCTGGGGACAAGCTTCTCTGACGAAGAAGTGGTGGCGCAATCCGACGTTCATCTCACTGGAACAACCGTCGAAATTCTTATTGTAGAGTTTGATCAAGCCAAGTTTGAGGAGGCCCTCTCCTCCGGATCCCTTAGCCCCAAGGCTATGCGCAAGATCCACAAAGTCTCCAAAGAGACTAAAGCTCCAACTGCTCCAATTGCAGCCGAACCGCCTAAGGAAGACTGCTCGGACAGCCCCTCCCCCGATGGAGTGGGCTCAGCTTCAACCAAACCCTTTGATCAAGCCAAGTTTGAGGAGGCTCTCTCATCCGGATCCCTTAGCCCCAAGGCTATGCGCAAGATCCACAAAGTCTCCAAGGAGACTAAAGCTCCAATTGTTGCTCCTATGCCGAAGGAAGCCTTCTCCTTCAACCAAGAATGCTCGAACAGCCCCTCCTCCGAAGGAGTGGGCTCACAGTGCAACCAGCCACTGAGTAAAACCAAGCTCTCGCTCCTTCATACACATTACCTATGAATGCAAGAGTAGGGTTTGGGTTCCCAACATAGAGCTGATCATAGCCAAATTGCCGAGAAAAGCGATAAGGCTGATATGGTTCAATAAAGCATTTCCGCCCTTGTCGAAAAATAAGATAGCCCGGACGAATGTTTATGAGCCACCAAAAAGCGCCCTTGCTAAGCATGGTGAAAGAATTCGGCCCCGGAGAGTCTTGATGAAGTTCTCCATACGCGCCACCCTCGAAGGCGGGAAACTTGACAGCAATCTTGTAATTATAATCCCGTCTCAAAATTTCACGGAATTTAACTTGGTACCAACCAGCCCAGTCAGAAGTTTCTAATTGCTGAACAAGAGGGGTTGAGGTGTCATTTGATTCAGGAGTCGTCATTATTGGAGGGCAGTGCAGCACAAACCAAGATACCAAGTAAATATACGGCATCGGCACCCGAGGGGTTGGGGTTTGAATGACGGTCGTCCCGTCAGAATCCACTTTCTTGACGGCAATGAACTCAGAAGATAGTTCCCGCAAGCCACTTTGTAAACAGCACACCATGGCTGAAAGAAGATTCAAAGGTCGTCCATAAGCCAGTAGAACAGCAGGGTATAAAACTTCTACTGTAATAGCATCCACTGGCCTTGTGGGTACCACGCAACGCTTCAACCAAAGAGTCAGAAAACCAGCGAACAAAGCCATGTCCGAGATAGGGACTTCTGCCTGATAGTGGAAGCTTTCGAACGTGGTAAACGCCGGGAAGACATCCTCCTCAACCTCGCAAGTATAATGAGAAGTTGCGTCATTGATACGTTCGGTGATTTCCTCAAGGGTACTGGCCGCTAAGCGAGTCACCTCAGCTTCTTTGTCCCACAGATTGTGGAAAAGATATTCCGCCCATTGTCCTTGTGAGTATAAACTGCTTCTCAACACTCCGATGAGTATACGAGTATAAACTGCTTCTCAACACTCCGATAAGTATAAGAGTATAAACTGCTTCTTACGACTCCAAAGAGTATACGAGTATAAACTGTTTCTCATTCCTCCTACCGGTATAAGAGGTTAAACTGCTCCCTGATACTCCAATAGGTATATGAGTCTAAACTATTTCCTACCATTGACGGGAAGTTCCTGGAGGATATTACGCTAATATTCTTAAGGATAACCCGGTCGGACAACAAAATCAAACCCAGTTCCAAGTGAGAAACTGGGGGTGGATAATCCAATGCATCGGGAAGTTCCCGAAAGAATACCACATGGGTATTCTTAGGGATAACCCAATCATTGTGGAATTGGTGAATAAGAAATTCACGTTCGAACTCTGAAGGTCAGAATGTCTCTTCTTATTCTCTAACTCTTATGAGTTATTTTTGTGAGAGGAGATCCAATCTTCTGATAGGTTAATCTTTCCTCACCAAACCATCCGCTGATCAAATCAAACGACAGTGGACCCACCAACATTTCCATCTGCCAGTCATTGGCATTTCTCAGATTTAACATGCTAGGTCCTAAACGCCTAGCGTTAAAATCTCCCTTTGAGTGATGATACGAGTTGGCACTTTCTTTGCTACTCGTATTCCACTCTCTTTGCGTTCTGGTCAAACCTATAAAAGTTAGGGCCAAAGCCAAAATCCCCTCTCGATTCCTCCAATGAACGAGAGGTCCACCTTCAAATCGAGCGATCAAACCTTCCGACAGTTAGGTCGTCTCAAACTCCTGCTTGGTCAAACATTCATACAGTTAGGGCCACAGCCAAAATCTCCTCTCGATTCCCCCAATGAACGAGAGGTCCACTTCCAAATCGGGTAATCAAACCTTCCGACAGTTAGGGTTATCCGAATTGTTACGATTCTCGGAGTGGAGATCCCACTCTTAGTTTCATCCTTCCGGATTCTGGGGGTGGAGATCCCACCTCGAGTTTCCTTTCCAGCTGTAGATAGAATATAAAATTCTTCCTCTTCAGCACCGGGAGATAGAATATAAAATTCTTCCTCTCCTCGGACCTTTCCGATGCTCGGAGTGGAGAACCCACTCCCAGTTCATCATTCCGGATTCTGGGGGTGGGGGATCCCACCTCAAGTTCCCTTTCCAGCTGTAGATAGAATATAAAATTCTTCCTCTTCAGCACCGGGAGATAGAATATAAAATTCTTCCTCTCCCGTTTCTCAATCTGTCTTTGCTTTTAGAAAAGACACGATTGTCAAATCCGGGCACTCGATGCACGGGGAATTTTATCCCGAAGCCTGAGTAGGGATAAGTCAACGCCTAACACGCGTTGCCGGGTAGTCTATTCCCGTGAGAAAGACGAAGTCTACGTATTCAATATCGTAGCACTAAAAGGGTTAACTCTTTTAGCTTAAACGTCACATAGGAGCGGACTTAAACAATCCGCATGCTAGCCCGACTCAAACGGTAGTCGGTAAAGGCTAATCAAATCCGTTGAAGGCTGGGGATTAGCCAAAAATCCTAAAGTCAACGCCTAACACGCGTTGCCGGGTAGTCTATTCCCGTGAGAAAGACGAAGTCTACGTATTCAATATCGTAGCACTAAAAGGGTTAACTCTTTTAGCTTAAACGTCACATAGGAGCGGACTTAAACAATCCGCATGCTAGCCCGACTCAAACGGTAGTCGGTAAAGGCTAATCAAATCCGTTGAAGGCTGGGGATTAGCCAAAAATCCTAAAGTCAACGCCTAACACGCGTCGCCGGGTAGTCTATTCCCGTGAGAAAGACGAAGTCTACGTATTCAATATCGTAGCACTAAGAGCGTTAACTCTCTTAGCACAGCGTCACATGCGGAACGGACTTAAACAATCCGCATGCTAGCCCGACTCAAACGGTAGTCGGTAAAGGCTCATCAAATCCGTTGATGGCTGAGGATTTGCCAAAAATTCTATAACTGCGAGTCATTGACGCATCAACTCCCCTAGTTGGTCTCGTGACTTGAGCACCCAACAAATTCAGGATAAAATCCACACATGCAGATGAATCAGCTTTAACAGTTGGTCCTGCAGCCCCGACACCTGGGACCGCTTTGCTCCAATACCTTAAGAGCTTAAACTGTGTATACTCCAGCAAACGTACGAGTATAAACTGTGTTAATGGCGATCCGTAAACCCTAGGGTCAGCGCCGGTCAACGCGTAACCCTAGGTCAACGCCAGTCAACGCGTTGCAACCGAAGTCAACGTTCGACGATTCGAAACCCTAGGGTGGACGCCGGTCAACGCGTAACCCTAGGTCAACGCCGGTCAACGCGTTGCGATAAAAAGCCAACACACGGGGATCCGAAACCCTAAGCCAGCACAATGTGGCGGAGGTAGTTCAAAGTCAACTCAATGACACGAGCCAAACTCAATTCATCAGCTGCAGACTCGAGACTCCGACGACGGCCAGACGATAAACGCAGCGCCGGAAGAACCTCGGCTATTCGTCAAAGCATCGGATAGATCGAAAATCGAAAGAGTCAAGAGTTGAAGCTAACTACGCCGACTGAAGGCCAGATCAATCACATCCAAAGTATTCCAGCCTCTTCTATAAAAGAAACGAGTCAGGAACACTTTGGAGGGGGTATCTGTAGGCATCAAAAATTGCCTATAGTTCTCCACAACCGGTTCAGTGTTAACGAGCGACGATGAACGTCACCATCCAATCCACATGAGCCTAATCGACGTCGACGAACGACTGAAGTGAATCGACGAGTTACATGAGCGGATAGGACTTCGGAATCACGAAGACCCGGACCAATCGGGAAGCCCGGCACTGTTCACAAAAAGGACAACGCCCTTCATGCCTCGACCACTCTACAGATAATCCAATCACCAGAGCGGATCGAATTCTTCGTCAAGCATCCAACGCACCCGGAATCACTTAAATCCGAATCCGGACGAAGAATATACAGGGGAAACAACTAATACACCTAAACGGAGTCCCGGCGTGGCGAAACACCCCGGGGGTGTCTAGGAAAAGCCTAGACACCCCAGGGGTGTCTCGGCCATGGCCGAGACACCCTAGGGTGTCTTGGTTTTGCCAAGACACCCCTCGGGTGTTTCGAGCTTGCCGAGACTCCGTTTAGGTGTTTTGTTGGTTCCCCTGTATATTCTTCGTCCGGATTCGGATTTGAGTGATTCCGGGTGCGTTGGATGCGCGACGAAGAGTTTGACCCGCTCTGGTGATTGGATTATCTGTAGAGTGGTCGAGGCATGAAGGGCGTTGTCCTTTTTGTGAACAGTGCCGGGCTTCCCGATTGGTCCGGGTCTTCGTGATTCCGAAGTCCTATCCGCTCATGTAACTCGTCGATTCACTTTAGTCATTCGTCGACGTCGATTAGGCTCATGTGGATTGGATGGTGACGTTCATCGTCGCTCGTTAACACTGAACTGGTTGGGGAGAACTATAGGCAATTTTTGATGCCTACAGGTTTAAAATCGTCGAACGCTGACTTTTGCTTGCAACGTGTTGCTTGGCGTTGACCTAGGGCTACGCGTTGACCGGCGCTGACCCTAGGGTTTAAAATCGTCGAACGCTGACTTTTGCTTGCAACGTGTTGCTTGGCGTTGACCTAGGGCTACGCGTTGACCGGCGCTGACCCTAGGGTTTAAAATCGTCGAACGCTGACTTTTGCTTGCAACGCGTTGCTTGGCGTTGACCTAGGGTTACGCGTTGACCGGCGTTGACCCTTAGGGTTTGAATCGTCGAACGTTGAATGGTGTGGATCTTGAATCCTCGAACGTTGACTTGCGTCGCAACGCGTTGACCAGCGTTGACCTAGGGCTACGCGTTGACCGGCGTCCACCCTAGGGTTTCGAATCGTCGAACGTTGACTTTCGTTTGCAACGCGTTGACCGGCGTGCTTAGGGTTTCGGATCACCGTGTGTTGACTTTTTGTCGCAACGCGTTGACCGGCGTTGACCTAAGGTTACGCGTTGACCGGCGTCCACCCTAGGGTTTCGAATCGTCGAACGTTGACTTTCGTTTGCAACGCGTTGACCGGCGTTGACCCCTAGGGTTTCAAATCGTCGAACGCTGACTTTTGCTTGCAACGTGTTGCTTGGCGTTGACCTAGGGCTACGCGTTGACCGGCGTTGACCCTTGGGTTTCGAATCGTCGAACGTTGACTTTTGTTGCAACGCGTTGCTTGGCGTTGACCTAGGGTTACGCGTTGACCGGCGTTGACCCTAGGGTTTCGAATCGTCGATCGTTGACTTTTGTTGCAACGCGTTGCTTGGCGTTGACCTAGGGCTACGCGTTGACCGGCGTCCACCCTAGGGTTTCGAATCGTCGAACGTTGACTTTGGTTGCAACGCGTTGACTGGCGTTGACCTAGGGTTACGCGTTGACCGGCGCTGACCCTAGGGTTTGAATCGTCGAACGTTGACTTTTGTTGCAACGCGTTGCTTGGCGTTGACCTAGGGTTACGCGTTGACCGGCGTTGACCCTAGGGTTTACGGATCGCCATTAACACAGTTTATACTCGTACGTTTGCTGGAGTATACACAGTTTAAGCTCTTAAGGTATTGGAGCATCGCGGTCCCGAATGTTGGGGTTGCAGGACCAACTGTTAAAGTTGATTCATCTGCATGTGTGGATTTTGTCCTGAATTTGTTGGGTGCTCAAGTCACGAGACCAATTAGGGGAGTTGATGCGTCAATGACTCGCAGTTATAGAATTTTTGGCAAATCCTCAGCCATCAACGGATTTGATTAGCCTTTACCGACTACCGTTTGAGTCGGGCTAGCATGCGGATTGTTTAAGTCCGCTCCTATGTGACGTTTAAGCTAAAAGAGTTAACCCTTTTAGTGCTACGATATTGAATACGTAGACTTCGTCTTTCTCACGGGAATAGACTACCCGGCGACGCGTGTTAGGCGTTGACTTTAGGATTTTTGGCTAATCCCCAGCCTTCAACGGATTTGATTAGCCTTTACCGACTACCGTTTGAGTCGGGCTAGCATGCGGATTGTTTAAGTCCGCTCCTATGTGACGTTTAAGCTAAAAGAGTTAACCCTTTTAGTGCTACGATATTGAATACGTAGACTTCGTCTTTCTCACGGGAATAGACTACCCGGCAACGCGTGTTAGGCGTTGACTTCATCCCTGTCTTTTCTGAAAGCAAAGACAGAGGAAAAGTTGCTATGATTTTGAATACATAGACTTCGTCTTTCTCACGGGAATAGACTACCCGGCAACGCGTGTTAGGCGTTGACTTCATCCCTGTCTTTTCTGAAAGCAAAGACAGAGGAAAAGTTGCTATGATTTTGAATACATAGACTTCGTCTTTCTCACGGGAATAGACTACCCGGCAACGCGTGTTAGGCGTTGACTTATCCCTACTCAGGCTTCGGGATAAAATTCCCCGTGCATCGAGTGCCCGGATTTGACAATCGTGTCTTTTCTAAAAGCAAAGACAGATTGAGGATCGGGAGAGGAAGAATTTTATATTCTATCTCCCGGTGCTGAAGAGGAAGGATTTTATATTCTATCTTCGGCCGGAAAGGGAACTTGAGGTGGGATCCCCCACCCCCAGAATCCGGAATGATGAACTGGGAGTGGGTTCCCCACTCCGAGCATCGGAAAGGTCCGAGGAGAGGAAGAATTTTATATTCTATCTCCCGGTGCTGAAGAGGAAGAATTTTATATTCTATCTACAGCTGGAAAGGAAACTCGAGGTGGGATCTCCACCCCCAGAATCCGGAAGGATGAAACTAAGAGTGGGATCTCCACTCCGAGAATCGTAACAATTCGGATAACCCTAACTGTAGGTCCGAGGAGAGGACGAATTTTATATTCTATCTCCCGGTGCTGAAGAGGAAGAATTTTATATTCTATCTTCGGCCGGAAAGGAAACTCGAGGTGGGATCTCCACCCCCAGAATCCCCGGTGCTGAAGAGGAAGAATTTTATATTCTATCTACAGCTGGAAAGGAAACTCGAGGTGGGATCCCCACCCCCAGAATCCGAAAGGATGAACTGGGAGTGGGATTTCCACTCCGAGCATCAGAAAGGATGAACTGGGAGTGGGATCTCCACTCCGAGCATCGGAAAGGTCCGAGGAGAGGAAGAATTTTATATTCTATCTCCCGGTGCTGAAGAGGAAGAATTTTATATTCTATCTACAGCTGGAAAGGAAACTCGAGGTGGGATCCCCACCCCCAGAATCCGGAAGGATGAACTGGAAGTGGGATCTCCACTCCGAGCATCGGAAAGGTCCGAGGAGAGGAAGAATTTTATATTCTATCTCCCGGTGCTGAAGAGGAAGAATTTTATATTCTATCTACAGCTGGAAAGGAAACTCGAGGTGGGATCCCCACCCCCAGAATCCGGAAGGATGAACTGGGAGTGGGATCTCCACTCCGAGCATCCGGAATGATGAACTGGGAGTGGGATCTCCACTCCGAGCATCGGAAAGGTCCGAGGAGAGGAAGAATTTTATATTCTATCTCCCGGTGCTGAAGAGGAAGAATTTTATATTCTATCTACAGCTGGAAAGGAAACTCGAGGTGGGATCCCCACCCCCAGAATCCGGAAGGATGAACTGGGAGTGGGATCTCCACTCCGAGCATCGGAAAGGTCCGAGGAGAGGAAGAATTTTATATTCTATCTCCCGGTGCTGAAGAGGAAGAATTTTATATTCTATCTACAGCTGGAAAGGAAACTCGAGGTGGGATCTCCACCCCCAGAATCCGGAAGGATGAAACTAAGAGTGGGATCTCCACTCCGAGAATCGGAAAGATTCGAACGACCCTAACTTTTATAGGATTGGTCACTCGATTTGAAAGTGGACCTCTCGTTCATTGGAGGAATCGAGAGGGGATTTTGGCTTTGGCCCTAACTTTTATAGGTTTGACCAGAACGCAAAGAGAGTGGAATACGGGTAGCAAAGAAAGTGCCAACTCGTATCATCACTCAAAGGGAGATCTTAACGCTAGGCGTTTAGGACCTAGCATGTTAAGTCTGAGAAATGCCAATGACGGGCAAATGGAAACGTTGGTGGATCCGCTGTCGTTTAATTTGATCAGCGGATGGTTTGGTGAGGAAAGATTAACCTATTAGGGGATTGGATCTCATCTCACAAAAATAACTCATAAGAGTTAGAGAATAAGAAGAGACATTCTAACCTTCAGGGTTCGAACGTGAATTTCTTATTCACCAATTCCACAATGATTGGGTTATCCCTAAGAATACCCATGTGGTATTCTTCCGGGAACTTCCCGATGCATTGGATTATCCACCCCCAGCTCCTCTCTTGGAATTGGGTTTGATTTTGTTACCCGACCAGGTTATCCTTAAGAATATTAGTGTAATATTCTCCAGGAACTTCCCGCCAATGGTAGGAAATAGTTTAGACTCATATACCTATTAGAGTATCAGGGAATAGTTTAGCCTCCTATACCGATTGGAGGGTTGAGAAACAGTTTATACTCGTATACTCTTTGGAGTGTTGAGAAGCAGTTTATATCCCCGCCAATGGTAGGAAATAGTTTAGACTCATATACCTATTAGAGTATCAGGGAATAGTTTAGCCTCCTATACCGATTGGAGGGTTGAGAAACAGTTTATACTCGTATACTCTTTGGAGTGTTGAGAAGCAGTTTATACTCGTATACTCTTCGGAGTGTTGAGAAGCAGTTTATACTCGTATACTCGTCGGAGTTTGAGAAGCAGTTTATACTCGTTATGCTATTCTTGAGAGCAAAGCAATCCTTGGTGGGATGGAGGATCCTTCTGTGGTACTCGCAGTATGTTGGGTCCGTAGAATCGTCATCTTCCTCCTGATTCGTGACGGGCGGGAGCTTGATTTTGTTGTTTTCGAGAAGGGTCTCGAAGATAGCTGGAACGTCTTCGTCTTTGAACGAGTACTCGTTTTGGAGCTCCTCGTCCGAATTCTCCTGTTGTTCCCAGGACTGCTGTTGCGACGTTTGATTATCGTCAATAACCGTTGCAGGGTTCAGCCTGTTCTCCTCGAGCCTTCAACTCTTTCCAGGTATTGAGCGGCTCTATTCCCATCACGTCAAAGATGTTAATGGACAAGTTGTTTTGACAAGTCTGCAAGAGGAATTCCTCCGTGACGGGATCCCTGCAGTTCATTGCCTGATTGCGGAAGCGTTTGATGAAGGTATCCACCGACTCTCCGCCTTTTTGTTTCTCGTCGAAGAGTGTCCTGATCGACACCTCGGTGTCATCATCAAAGAATTGGGCGAGGAACTTGCTTTCCAGGTCCTCCCAGCTGTTGATGCTTCCGGGCTTGAGACGGCGGTACCAATCGAAGGCAGGCCCGCGAAGGGTGCCAACGAATGACCGAACCATCAAGGGTCCGTTGCCAGAGATCACCCCCAAGTGGGACTTGAAGTAGATCAGATGCTGAGTGGGGGAGCCCTTAGGCACGCCCGCGAAGGGTGCCAACGAATGACCGAACCATCAAAGGCTCGTTGCCCGAGATCACCCCCAAGTGGGACTTGAAATAAATCAGATGCTGCGTGGGCGAGCCCTTCCCGTTGAACGGCGTGAAGTTGATCAAGTTGAATTTTGCCGGATACGGGATCGAATCCCACTCTCTCGGGTAAGGACACGGAATGCCGGTCCTCTTCACCTCCCGAACAGACATCAGGGCTTCGATTTTTCTTTCGAGCTCCTTTATCTTTTCGGCGCTATCAACTGCGGCGTTCTGGGTGCGACGGCTGGATTCAGCTAGCTGACTTGACAAAGTGCGGATTTGTTGGTCGTGCATTTGCTTCATCTCCTGCATAGCCATTCCCATTTCGATCTTGAAGATTTCCTTCTGCCTAGCCAGGGCCTCTTCAATGATTTTGGCTATCTGTTCGGTGTTGGCCATGCACACCTCTCGAGCTTGCCCTATGCTAGACGTTGTATCGTCAGAAGCGAGAGCGGAATAGGAATCCGAGAGTTCATCATCGGAATGTACTCCCTCATGGATCCCACAGTAATTGTCATATCTGACGGCTTCTAGCTGAAGCTGAACTGTTCCCGAATTGACCCTGCTTCCTGGAGAGGAATTAGGGTCGGAATCACTTGAAATGATTGGGGATTTTCCTTTGTTGACCGTGTTGATGGTAACTTCTGGGAGTTCGTCATCTCGATCAACCGATCCTCTTTGGTGGGAGTTTGATTTGGGCTTCGTTATCCCATCGGAAATTCCCTCGAATATCAAGACCCTCTGCGGAGCGGTTTTGGGGCAGCTACAGGTTGATAATACTGCCCTGATGAATTTGGTACACGGACAGTGAGAATCCGCTTCCCGGGTGTTTCTCT
>NC_033800.1:139586211-139588573 GCF_001876935.1 Asparagus officinalis | reverse complement strand
CGTGACGCTCGTCTTCATTCCCTACACGAGTAACGACTCGTACGGAGAACGGAGACTAGTTTCCCCCGGCTGTTCATCCGACGATCAAGTCTAGTGATGTACTGAGTGAAAAAGTGATGAACTGTGTGAAGTTCTCCCTGTTTGCGGAAATTTTGTGATAATCACAAAAGAAATTATAGGAAAGAATATGCGTTGATTTTATTCTCTCTAACTGTTTTAGAAAAAGAAGATTAGCAACTCTCTCAATCTCGATTACAATATGCGATTGCCTAGTTACAAAAGAGAAGAGCAGATGGTCTGGATTCTTTGTTTAACTCTGGTTCTCTCGTCTCTCTCTCATATATATATATTATACACCCAAAAACCAGATACTCGGAGAAGTCAGCGGCCCCCTACTCACCCCCACTACATCATCTGTGTGATTATCAGCATCCAACACATGTATACTGCATTAAGACTCCTTCACTGATTATTGAACATACATCTTAGTGTCTTGTAATTTAGACCCTCCTAATTTCTACATACACCTATGAACTGCATGCTGCCGGTCCACCTTTGGTAACCAAAAGCTGAAGAAAGAACATGTAATGTTATATACTTTGTCCTCTCTAATCAAAAAGTAACATGCTTTTACCCTTAGCCTTTATAGACTGCCCTTCTCTTTCTCTCTCTGTTTTTTTCTTTATCCTTTTGTGTACTGCTTAGCTGCAGAAAGGAAGAAATTTTGTTTCTTGGACATTGATTTCTTGTCTCCCACAAACATCTTTCAAGGGGGAGGGAGAGAGGGAGACTCAGTACTGCTTAGCTTGATGTTCGTTAGGTTTAACAATCATTTGTTAGGTTTAACAATAATATCATCAGAATATCAATTGTTTCCTGTGCTAAATAATTGTAAGAGAATAATTTATCTTTTGATGATGTCGTTTAGCATTTTAAAATTTAATCCGCAAGTGTTTAATCTGGTAATTAATAGTCAATTTACTAACTCTTGAATCTAGCAAACGCCAAGAAAATAATTACTCTTGAATCGATGCATTAGTCCTCAAGGTCACTTCATCGCATTGATTAAATAAAGAGCTTTGTTACATGGACCCAAAATATGAGACCAATAGGGGGTGCAAGTGAGGTGTCCACCTCCTATTGGATAGTGAGTTGGCCATCATTAATGATGGCCAACTCTTTATCCAATAGGAAGGGAACACCTCACTTGTCTCCTCTATTGATATCATATTTTGGGTCCTTGAGGAGTTTTTCTTAAATAAATAACAGTATTTTAGTACAGCGTATCAACATAATAAACCAAATTTTTTGAATATTTCCCCATTCAATAAGAGTCGCTATGAGTTGATATTTCACAATAATGGGATTGTCTCCCTGCATTTATACAATAAAAGGTATTATGTGTTCAATCATAATCATCCACCGTTTAATGGATGAGTATTAGCTACACTGAGTTAAAATTATGACACAAAGGGGGTAAAATGTTATACATCTTGCAAATGAATCACAATCATTTATTTATTACCAATGATTATAATTAAAGAATGCTGTGCCTGTCTCATTATCAGATCATAAGAATCCAAATCCATTTAAGAGGGCAGGCTAATCAAGCATATACGCCAACTTGTTACACGTGTCACCTTGACATATATGAATTAATCTACTTACCAACTTAAAAGTCTTGAACGATTGTTTGCATGTGCACCTTCCAAAATGTGGCACGTGTATTCATTTCTAAGCAACATGTAATAATAGGGCATGCTCCAATATTCACTACTTTACTCAAAGCAACGACCCAGCGCGTAAAAAAAGGATAAAAGGAGCCATAAAATTATTTCACATATGCTTAGTTATTTACTGTTTTCAAATTTGAACGTTGGTATTTATTGTGGCCTGCTAGCATTTATTGGGTTTTAATACCTGTGGTAGTTATGAATGTTCCCCCCCCATATATTTGAAAATAGAATTCAATTAAAAAAGGACAAAGAAAAAGGAAAATAAGAATGAGAACTAACTAGAAAGAGAATTCACATAGAGTTATTTCCTCACCTTTTTTTGTGCAGGAGTACCAAATTCTTGATCTGTTGACTTTTATCAGCCATAGCTGTTCTTACAACTGGTTTAAAATTGAAGAGGCTTCAACCGTATTTACAATCAAAATATAAGTCTGATTGCCGTATTTAAATCTATATACAACCCTACTTACAGAACAACGAATAAAGACCAGTGTCTTATCAATGGTTCCACTGTATTATATCCATAGAGAGCACATGACAAGTTTTGATTTTTTAAAGAAAAAGGAAAAACATTACATTATTACAACCACATAAGCGTAGGAAAAAAAAAAGAACAAGAACTTTAT
>NC_033800.1:139565562-139586201 GCF_001876935.1 Asparagus officinalis | reverse complement strand
TCAATAGAAAGAATGCATTTTACACTACTGTTTAAATAGTCACAATTTCACAGTAAACCCCATAGTTACTCCTGAACGGGGTAAATCACCGCATCCATGAGGTGTTCTGATAAGATATTTATTTTGATTAATTGACAACCATAATTATTAATAAGACACTTTTTCAATTGCAAAGAACAATAAGGACAGAAAAAATAAGGAAATTGTTGGTATAATAAACGCAAAAATACACGATGAACGCACCGCCATCGTCTCCACGTTCGCTCACCCCTAAATCATTACTCCGGCCGGCCCCACACGAACGAAATGTCATCCCAGTCCAATTCCGTCAAAAAGTTATCTGACAAGGTCCACCACCATGTCCTCAAACTTAAACCAAGCTAAAAACGCAGGACTGTAATTGAAAATTCCAACACGATATGAGAGAGAAGAAAAGGGGGGGACTGAGAAAGAAACAAAGAAAGTTGTCAAGCGTCGCTTGCTGCCAAAACCCTCGATCTCGAAATTCTAAGCAAAGCCAAGAGCCACAGCTAACAATCTCATCTTCTTCCTCACTCTTTTCTCTGCTGAGGGCGAGGGGTTTCTCAATGGTAGATCTTGAGAGCTCTGAGGTCAGTTTGATTGGTTTCTTTAGTTTCATAGTCTCTTTGTGCATTTTGAGTTTGAGATGGTTAGATCTGAAATCGGATTGTGAAATTGAGCAGAACAGTAATTTACGTTAAATTTCTGTTTATTTTGGAAGAATTTCTTGAATTAGTGTCTTTTATAGTAAGCATTTCATCGAAGTTCGCATGGGATCGTCGAATTCGAGCTCTGATGTCGTTGTCTTGTTAGCGAGCTCTGATGCTCTCGTCAGTTCCAAAATGTGAACTTTGGGGATTTGGATCTTTAAGAGTAATAAAGTCAAGTACTGTTTATAATAGTAATAATAATAATTTCATGTCATTTTCAGTGACTGTATATCATGTTTGTAAATTGTTTGGGTGAGAATCAATATCCTGTCTTTGTCTAATTCTTTCACGCTATCTTCATCTTGTTGAGCTTCAAATTTTTTTTCATTATTTGATTGTGTGTGATTGATCTTGTTGGACGTTGGTAACTTTGAAATGTGAATTAAGTTGTTTGCTTGATCAATTTTACTTTATCAATGAGCAGTACCGCGTTTAATCTCGTACCAAATTCTCGTTGGGAGTAGTTATGTCCAAGTTACCCATCTAAAGTTTGAAGTGCCCCAGTAACATGGTTACAGCTGATAAAGAGTCTTCTAGTGTTTAATGTATCCTAAATCCCTTATACATGCTCCACAATCCGAGTTGAAGGTGGCAGTTAGATAATAAGGGGAAAATTTTCTATTTTCTTTTTCTAACAGCAGCAAGAATTAAATTGTCACTTCTACCAGCCAACTAATTCTAAGTGCCCACAAGTACCAAATGCTTCGAACACTTGGACATTTGAGACACTTCTCAGATGCCCCAATGGCACTTTTATGTACAGAAACTATGATGCGATCTTGAAGCTTTTGCATGCAAGAGGTCAATAATGTTTTATCAGCTAAAGGTTTGAGATGATTTTCGTTCAACTTTGGCCTGACTTCTTTTATTGAAATATAATTAGTTAATTACATATTTAGACCTTGTTTTAGGATTTTCATATCAAGTTTAATCGTGTATGTAATACTGTGATGCTTTGTTCTTGATTCTGTATGAGTAGTAGATTTCTTCTCTGGCGAATACTTTATAGTTTTCCCTATGTCTATCCTCTTTTTACTCATGGGTATTCTCTAAACTCTCGCTATTTGATCCGTTATAGTTTTGAGGGTGGTTATGGAGATAGAGATATATGCACAGTTTGGCGCTTTCTGGGATTTCTATATAATTTTGAGTTCTATATGCATATATGTAAGCATTACCCCCTAAAAATAACAAGTTGCTGGACTACTGATGACATCTTTAGTCAATTATTTGTTTAAGTACATGGCTGTGTGCATATTTACATTAACAGCTATACCTCTGATTCAGATTTTTTGAAGATTATTTATCGGCTATTTCGAGTCAAACATGACACTTGTTACTTGTGTCGTTTCTATGTAGCGATTCTTTTTATTAAATTAGTTGGAGGCACCAGAACATTAATGTGGCTTTCTGGATGCTCTGGAATTATGATATGTTCAACTTTAAGGACCACACAAGTGTAAGAACCCTTTTTTTTTTGGGGTGGGGTGGGGGGGGGGGGTNGTGGGTGGGGGGGGGGGGGGGGGGGAGTTGAATAAGGTTATGGAGATAATATAAAGATTTTCCTGGAGTTCTCTGAAAGATAGAATAAAGTGGTAAGGCTTTGAAGATGGTGAGGAGATAATCGGATAGATGAATGAAAAGATAGTGGGAATGTCTAGTAATAAGAATGGATCTTTCTTGAAGTAATTGGTGGAAAATTATGGGGAATGTCTCAGATAAGGGTATAAGTGATTTGTATTGAGACAAATGTTGGTTTGTAATAGGAAAGATCATGAGAGCTCTTCAAGAGTATATAGAAAGTAATCAACACATGGAGCATACACAAGATATATAAGGTGTTTCACCGCTGAACTAGGTTACATCAACCTACCTAGCACCTCAATTAGAATTTCCTCAAAGCCAATATATTAGAACTTCCACCTGAAGTTTTCAGACTACAACACACCCTCTTCTGCACTTTACACCCACAAGTTTGCAGGACTACACCACTCTTAACACCCCGAAGAATTCACGCATTTTACAAAGAGAATTTCCAGATGTTCTCTCATTACAAGATATGTAGGAACAAATATTCACTCAATACAATAGAAACTCGCTCGATTTCCAATCCGAGGTTCTAATGGCTTGCTACGCTTAAAGTAAGATGTGATTTAGGGATACTTAAGATTTTGGCTTGGGAATAGATTGCTTTGAAGTTTGAATAGTAAGGTAATTTGATTGGCAATAGCTCTTCGATTTGTGGTGTTTGAAAATGATTTGAACAATTAAATGACAATACTATAAATAGCCAAAATGATGCAATAGTTAGAAACAATTCTGTTGGAGATTTTTTGACAATGGCTGAAATAGAAAGGGCAAGTGGGAGACAAGATTTGATAAGTTGACGAAGGACAATAAGGAGTTTGATAGTTTGTCTAACTTGATCATTCGACAAGTCGTTATGATTTGAAATATGAGCACAAAGTAGATTATAAAATGATAACAATTTCGCCCAAAATTATTGTGTTCATACTAGTTGAAGAACCTCTCTCTTTGTAGAATAAATAATCCCATTGATTAAAATAATCTATGGGTGAAAGAGTTGAGCGGGTGAGAAAAAGCGCTAAAAGTCAAATATGATGGCATGCTCTATCTTTTGCATGAAATACTCTAAAAAGATTTCAACATGAATATAAAGGAACAATGTTTTATTTCGGCTGATATGAGAAGCTTGAATAAAATATCCAAGGACACATTCATCATTATAAACATAGTAAAAGATGATGTAGATAGAACAAGGATTGTATTTTCATCCTTTACAAGAAAAAGATCTTCAAGGAGACAAAACGGTTAGGGGTAAAAAACAACTATCACATTCAAGTAAAATAATCAAAGAGCTATAGAGAGCTCATATGTGTTGCATGCTTTTTGATTAAATTATTTTTCACTTGTTGCTATTCTTTTACCCATATATTATTTTAATCAATGAGATTATTTATTCTACAAAGAGAGATGTTCTTTAGCTAGTATGAACACAATACTTTCGGACAATTTTTTTAATCATTTTATAATCTATCTTGTGCTCATATTTTAAATTATGATGGCTTGAGGAATGATCAAGTTAGACAAGCTCTCAAGCCCCTTATTCTTCTTTGTCAACTTATCAAATCTTGTCTCCCACTTGCCTTTCTATCTTAGCCATTGTCAAAATATCGTCAACATAATTGTTTCTAAGCATTGTATCATTTTGGCTATTTATAGCCTTGCCACTTGATTGTTCAAATCATTTTCATACACCACAAATTATAGAACTATTGCCAATCAATCACCACCATTCAAAACAATATATTCCTGAACCAAAATATTAAGTGTCACTAAATCACATCTTACTTTACTATTAGCAAACTTCACAAATTTTACCCAAGACTCATGACATACAGAGCCTCCATTTGCTTCTACTCCAACCGAGATCCCAAAGACTGATGTAAGTGCCCTTGGTCTTGGACTTAGATCACTCTGCTTGTTTGCTTGCTTGCTTTCTTTGATTTGCTTGCTTTGTTGATTTGCTCCATTATTGATTTTGCGTTGTATAGCTCATGAGCATTCATTTGTCATCCATGTACTAGCTGAAAAGTACAACCCTTAAACACAATATTAGTACACATTAATTTAGTTTTCATTAGTCAAAATATAGGGTTCATAGTGAGCAGGATAGCTAGTATACTACTCTATGCCATAAAGCTCAATCACAAAGAAATGAAGTGTCAAATATGTATTTAAGAGTTTTGCAAAGGTCATCTTTGTAAATTAATAGATACTCTTTTAAGCTTGCACATGACATTATATATTTTTTGTCAACAAGGCAAATACAAGTTGTCAATAATCATGGAAGTAACTCATGGACTGCAACCATGATAGGGGTTACCTTTACCTGGTACTTTTTTTTCCACTTTCATCCACTCTATTTTGTTGACTGTACCCTCTCTGGTGAAACTCCATGCAACCAAGATATGATAATTTAATTGCCATCTGTGTCACCCTTTTCTATATCTTTGACAAGGATATTGTACTGATACATTGTGGGTTTAGTTTATTCACTTCATCATCTATCTTAAGTTCTTAACAGGGCACAGATGATGATTGAACGTCAGATACCGACCAATTTACTTTTGATTGGCAGGTTATAATCATCTGACTTCATTAGCTGCATCATGGGCATTACTTCAAAGTGGCTCAAATCATTGGTTGGACTTAAAAAGCAAGAAAAATCACAGAACTCAGAGGACGATGGATATGTGAGTGGAACTCTTAATCTTCTCAATTTAGAACGATTTGAGTTATTTTTCTTCCCAATCTACTGGGTTTTAAAAGGCAAGCAATATGGTGCAACTTTTTCATCAACTTTGTCTTTGAGCATTTGTAGGGGAAAAAATGCATGCATGGTATTCACAGGCCTAATCTTTGTATAAGTAGGAGCTGTTCATGTCAAACACGATCCTGTCTCCAGCAGAATGTGGTAAAGATCACCAATCATGGCTCATGAAATATCGTGGCAGCAGCAGTTCGTTCCAACTTCAGCTTGACTAAGTCTTGAAACCAACAAACCTTGAGAATAAATTATGGAAAGAGTCCTGATACCAAAATAAAAGTGGGTTGTGATTTGTTCATTGTGATGAAAGTTTCTATTCTGATAAGCCATAATTTTTGGCATATATCGTAAGAAATAATAAAATTTCCAATTTTTGCAAAAGGAGTTAAGGATGAAAATTTTGAACCTAGCATAATGTTGAGAAAATGATGCACCAGGATGAGCCAAAATCATGAGCGCAGTATCTTAAAAAGGATCATGCTCTAATTTGTGAAGAAAATCTTAAAAATAAAATTTTAGTATGAACCTAGAATTGATTTCTAAAAGATAACCTAGCATTTGACTGGAATTGAGAGTTGAAGCAAAGGACCAAAAAAGATAAATTCCTATGCAGTTTATCATTTTAGTAAATTGTGACCAATCACTCTCATCGCATTTGGTAAATTTTAAAATTATTTAAAATGGCCCATATTTGTCAGTACGTCAGTGTCCATTTGGTTTACATGTTGTAAATCTGGCTCCAAATATTTGGGTAAGGCTTGAAGATTGTAGTTATGAATGTAACGTTAAGTATTCAAATATAGACAAAAAACACAACTCAAAAATTTACTTGATTAATCAAATTAGTGTAGCAATGGGCATGCTGGCAGAGGAAGCCTCATGGGCTCACCTCTCAATAGCCTCGAGCTTTTCTTGTCTGCCTTCAAAAATTACCTGCTTGACTGCATAGGAACTGCAGTTACAGCAAATGGTTGCTTCAATCCATACATAGGCAAAAATAAACATCAACATCAACTCTAACCTAAAGTAGACAGTAAATACAAGGATACAAGTACAACATTAAAAATGACTTGAGTACATTTAATGTAAATAAAAATTAGGTCTATGGATGATGCTCAACTCTGTCCTTAGAGAGTAGTTAACTGCTAAATACTTGTCATCATCACAAATATATATGTAATAGCATTTTATGTCATTTTCACAGTGGTTATATTTTTTTTCACTTTTATCTGATCCATTAAGCTAACCCTACAATACGCTTACCCTACAATACGCTTAAGAATAATTAAGATGCCTCTTTTTTGCAGATTCACGTTGACATGTTTTACATGTGTTATGCCACCTTTAATATTCATGTCAAAGTGTTATTGGTACAAAAACATCCAATCATAGAGGCCACTGGTTACATCCTGATTGTACCATAATCAACCACTCTTGCCCAGCATTAATTGCCTTTTGAGAGATATAGTTTAAATTCTCAAGTTATGAACTAGATGAACTTGTTGAATTTGTTCTATAGCCATTCTGTTAGGAGAAATGAGGTGTTTAACACATCAGTTTGTGCTGTTTTCTTTTCCATAATAAAGCTACAGCATGTTCCTTGATTAGAATTTTTAGTCAAGTAATTTTCTAATAATACAGGTATTTCCCAAGCTGAAAAATTGATCGTGTTTTAAATAACTATCTAGTAAATACACAACAATTTGTAGGAATCAGGGCAATTTCTATTCCAACAGGGCAGTTTTTATTCCAATGACTTGACTATGATTTATATAAAATTGATGCTGACACTGCATAAAACTTGATACTGACACTGTAATGTCTATCCCTAACTTTGCCTTCAGAAGCTCCAGCTGATTCTTCATTTAAGTCGTCAAATTCATAGAAGAAGAGAGTAGACCTTTTTCGACCTTGTTTTGAAGAAGGCTTCGGAAGACGTTATTACCAGTTTGTATTATATAGGCATCAGAATTTTCTGTCATCTCTTGCTTCTAATGATAGGTTACTGGCTCTAATTTGAACAATTTAGACTTCTTGAAATCAAATATGAAAAGGAGGAATAGAAACTTAACTAGTTGTAGTGACCATGATTGCCCTTTTAACAATGGAGCTACTTAGCTTTCTTGTGGGATTATTGTTGTGTGAGGAAGTCCCAAACTTTTTTAACTTTTTCTTCTTTATAAAAAAGATAGCTCTTTATGATAGAACAGCAGAGAAATGACAAACTTCAGTTTTAAAGCAGATGGATTTACGGCTGCCTATGCTTCATTTTCCATATATAGTTGGCATTTATAGCACCTACACATTATTTTCATCCATTTATATTTTCTTTTCTTGTTCTTAATAAGGTCAGTGTGCTAAGAGATTTATGTGCCAGTAGATGTTCTAAACCTGTTTACCTTTTCTCCCTCCTTACATATGCTGATATTACTGCAGAAAAGGAGACCTTCTGGTTATTCTTGGCATCAAAGAAGACAATCTGTCAATCTAGATGATGAAATAAAAGAAGAGGAGTTTGTCATTGGAACTGCTATGCCAACAGGAGAACTTGAGGTTCAAGCAAGCTCAAATTCTGCACTCTCCACCTCACTGCAAGTGCAAGTCTCTTATCAGACCAAAGAGAATTTGAAAGAGGAATGGGCTGCGACAGTTATTCAAACTGTTTTTCGAGCTTTCCTGGTATTACATGCTGCTACAGTAACTCCAATCCAATGTTATACTAATATAATAATTGCCGGTCAATTTTCTGTTTTGCAAGCTTGTTTGACAATAGTCGAGTCAAAAGAATTTGTGGTAGCACTATAAAATTTGCTTCACATTCCTTGTTGCATATGATTATAGATGGAAAAAAGTTTTTTTTGGTTTGTATTTTATATTTGTTATTAGTATCCCTTGTTACTTTTGCCTTTTCTAGTCAGTAACTGAAATGATCCGACAATTGTTGAAGTCAGCAATTGTAATGCTTGTTCATGTAGTTATTTTGCGTTGACTAACAGATGAGAGAAGGATCCCCGCATATTATCATGTAAGGTTAGCATCCAGCAGCCATACATTTTCTGAGTTTGTAATAGCAACTATTGTCCTATATAATCCTTTTGTAGACTTGTAACTTTGGGGTTTAAGCAATTTTCATGCACCTTAATCCATCATTAAGAAGTGATGGTGGGGTATTCGAAAATTTGTTCGTTTTCCACCCGTTGCCATTATCTTACCTTGAGATTCATATCTTGCATCCTTCACTTGACCTCATTTTTATCTTCAACTGCTGATGCGCAATACTGTGTCTTATATTTATAGATAAAACAAATATTGCATATGCTTTTGGATAATATTAGAACTTCTATATCGTGTTTCTAGGCCAGACGAGCATTGCGAGCTTTAAAAGGATTGGTCAGACTTCAGGCCCTCGTTCGAGGTCATGCTGTTAGGAAGCAAGCTGCAGTAACTCTTCGCTGTATGCAAGCCTTGGTTAGAGTTCAGGCTCGTGTCAGAGCAAGGCGAGTCCGGATGACACTAGAAAATCAAATAGAACAGCAAAAGGTTCAGCAACAACTTGTAAATGAAGCTCATGTTCGCGAAGTAGAGGTAAGTTACTCCATAATATCTAAAGCCAAAACAATTTGCTTCAAAGTTCTTCTTTTTAATTCTATTAACGTCAAGAAGTAAACTGATACAACTCTTCTAGAAATTTTGAGTAGTTGTGTGCAGTATTTGCTTTTTAGGAAGTTTGGTCCCGGACAAGAAGGAATGTTACGTTAAGGAAATGCCCGAACTTCTCAAGCAAGAGAACCAAAGGAAATTCTAGGCACATATGATGTGGATTAGATGTAATTAGTGCGCTTGTGTTGTAACTTATATTCTGCTCTGGCTACCTCCATAGAACTGATTTTCTGTGCATCATTAACCTCATTATCTTCTACTGTATTGTAGTCTCATTATCTTCTACTGTATTGGAGTCACCACTGTTGTCACTAGTTCTAACCATTTGATACTTTCCAATTTGGGTACATGCATTGACATTATGGTAACGTCTAACATGTATTTCAAAGATTAAGATCTTAAATTCCGATGATGTTCATAGTTGTCAATTTTCACTGCCTTTCTCACCTGAAAGATAACTTTTCCCAGTTTTCAACAAAAAATGGAAACTAAAAGCATGCGATAGGAATTAAGAATTGCTGTTTATGCTCCTTGCCTACAGAGGTCATGTAAATCCGTCGCTGAATTTATTATGCTGGCAACCACTTCATAAGAAGCTTTTGTTAAGTAATCAGGCCAACAAGGCGTATAAAATTTGCCAGTTATGATGGCATATTTTACTCCTGTATATTTCTCATCTATGCATGCACTCTGCAAGCATACTATTCGTTTGATAATAATGACCTATTGGCTCAGCAGGGATAAACAGATTTTTGACTTGACCTAGCTGAACTCACACTCTGAGCCTCACTCTGAACCTGAGGCATTACTAGCTATGTGAAGTATGACAACTAATAATGTATGCGTTTGTCATTAGCAAGTCAAGTCTGATACTAGCAGTTGATATTTGGTTACTCACGGCTTACAAACAGTGGTCTAAGCATTTTAATGGCCTTCAAGGGTGGATGCTGTTCCTACATGTTCCTTTTGTTTTAATTGAAATAGAAAAGGAGACTTTAATTTTTAAGTTAAGATTGCTTCTCGAACTTTTCTCAGCTTCTAATGAAAGATGGTTGGTATCGAAGCAGAATACTCTTCCAAGTAACAAACTTAGCTAGAGCCCTGAGATAATCAGTTTGTTTCCTTGCTTGTTTGCAAGGGGCTGGGATTTAACGTACAAACATTCTCTTCATTTTGAATTCTTTTTGTCTTTTTGATTGTGGCAACTGTCGGTCATAATGATATGGAAAACTTAATGGATATTATGTTGTGAGAGGTCAACATAGTAAAGCTTAGAAGCATTTGTGCTTTGTTGCTTGTATCTGATAGCATGTTCTTATTACTTGTCATTGCCACTGTCTTTTCTGTTCATGGCCAGATGTGGGATTTTTCTGTACATGTGAGACATATATGTGTAAGCTAATGCTTATTCTGTCTACTTATGTTCTTGTATTATTGATAACAAGAACTACCAGAACCAGTTCTTATTACTGCCATGCGATGAGTTTGCGTAATTGTAACTGTTAGTTCTCATAGATTGGATTAAATGCAGGAAGGATGGTGTGATAGTGTTGGATCCGTGGAAGATATTCAAGCAAAGCTGGTAAAGAGGCAGGAAGCTGCAGCCAAGCGGGAGAGAGCTATGGCATATGCTCTGACCCATCAGGTACATTTCAAAAGAGGCCAACACCAAGAGGGACTAAACTGTTTTCCTCTAAACTGAATTTCACTATGTTACGATTTAATGCTGTATAACTTGAGGGTTCTATTGGAGAACCACTGCCTTTAATATGAGGACGTTTCCACTGATCAGTTATTTTATGGAATGTAGAAATCTGACAATCTTCTCTTGTCTGTTCGAAGATGTCTAAATATTCCCAAATTGCAACATGTTCTGGGATATGAATCTAGATGTATTTGTTTATGCTGATTGATGGAAGAGATACTAAAAAAACCAATATATCATCTGGATGGTCGTATATTGATCTATCAGCTTACCTCTATCCTGCCTTTATGAATCCCTCTGTTTTCGTCGATTTTCTCAAATGACGAGTAAATTCAAACTGGTATTACATTGCGCTTGTAAGTTTCTCAAACAGCGCAATTATATGATAAACGAAATCTTTGCTTGAATAGTAGTAAGAACGATCGTTTCTTTAATTTGTCGCTCTGTGCAATTTTTTCTCTATCCTCCATCTAACGTTAATTAAGACATTATTTCTCTTCTTTTATGCTGCAGTGGCAAGCTGGTGCTAAGCAGCTAGCTGCCCCCAAAGGATTTGAACCGGATAAAAACAACTGGGGTTGGAATTGGTTAGAGCGGTGGATGGCTGTTCGTCCATGGGAGAATCGGTTTCTAGATACTAATGCTAAGGATGGGATGATGACTGAGAATGGGTCAACAGAGGGTACTAATGGAGGCAAAACACAGATCAGATCCCATGGCAAAAAATCCATTACAACACTTCATTCAAATATCTCAAATCTTAAAACAGGCCCTTCTCTGTCTGAGGGAACCGGTTCTTCTTCAAGCCGGTCGGTAAGCTTGCTAGGTTCGTCTGTTCCATCAGTTAAGCTGAAGGCAAAGCCATCATATGAGGAGGCCACTGGAGAAGCAATCTCTAGACCCTCTGGTATTGGTCCTCGTTCCAATAGCACTCCAAAAGAGAGGCCAGTACAGATAGATTCTCAGGCTAAAAAGAGGCTGTCATTGCAAGGGAATGGTATGTTGTTTCCTTTGTGTTTTCTTATTTATTTCATAAATTCTTTGGAATGGTTTTGAGAAAGTATTGCTCTTTCTTTAATTAGTTTTATCACATCATATTCTATAGCAGATGCTTCTGCTGTTTTTAAGCCTTTTAAAAATTTGATTCAGAGCACATTATAAGCAGCAAAATGGGAATAAATGTGGAATTAAATGATATGCCTTCTTCCACTGCGATATACCCCCTGGTTATATATGGTATGCAAGATTTTTCTTGAGAACCTTGGATTGTATGTAGATTCTTGTGTTTGGCATAAACACAACTCAAGCTTCCCAGGAATTTTGGATTCCATGGACATCATGTTTCTCCATTAGGCGTGAATGAGATTATCTTTTCGATATGAGAGCGTGCTACGTTCCAAGCAAGTCTTAATTTTCAGAGGGCCATTACTCATCTTTTCTTTTGTTTCTTCCCTTCCCAGCACCACCGCTATCAACATATTCTAAACTTAACCGCAAAGAGAAGATATTGATAGTCTAACCTAAGTACCTAATATTTTACCATTCCTCGAACATCAGTTAAGCCTTTGCTATTGAAGTCTACTTTTGTTGCTCATTGACTTTGAATTTGCTTAAGCTTAGTCACTGAATTGATATGAACAGGCGGCACAACAGGTAAACGCACTGTGAACAGGATCTTAGCGAACAGGTCAGCTAATGCTCAGAAATCAGCCAAAGAAGCAGCCAGATCAGAAGTAAATCATAATCTTAATCCTGCAGACTCCATTCCTAAAAGAGTTGAACTTCAGACATGAGAAGCATTCTACCATTCTATGCTTAAATTATGGGTTCTCGCGTTGTATATACATAATGTCAACCTTTTCTACAAAAGGTCATAACGAGAGGGCGGAAGAAACTATCACCATTTCCTGTACGGATAACATTGTAAGAGCCAGCCCGTCGTTGTATAATTTGTTGTAACAGTGTGGGTATTTATTTATTCTCTTTGAATTTCGGCTTTGTGGGGTTCCATATTGTTCCAGGCTTCATCTGTTGTTGAGTAGGCACCAGCATTTTGTGTTCAATTCTATGTATTGTGATGAGACGATTTAAGATATATTTTAAGGTATCACTTGTCATAAGATTAGGTTTTTCACTTTTTTGTGTAATGAATGGAGAATGTTATCAGCAATCAAAGTGTTAGCATGCTATTGGGCCATTTCAGTAGAGATCTACAGCCTGGGACTCGTCAATCAACCGCTCCTTTGTGCAACGGAGAGCACCTTTATTGTTGGCTTATTTCACCTGTACCTGTCGTTTGTGTTTCTACAAATCCAGTCGAAATTGATTGCGACGGTAACTGTCTTTTGTAAATAACAATTATAATAGCTGCAGCCATAATTTTTATGGACCACACAGGCTAACGCTCCGAATCACGGGTTTTTGCAAGAAACTTGCATATATAGATTACAAGTAACAAGAGCATGCATCCAAGAAAAATAACTACATTTAAGGGGAAATCATTATAATACATGTGGAGTTGTATCGGGATTTGAATTTTAAAATCTTAGTCCTAAACCCCCTTGAACTTTCAGCCTTTTGCAATAAACCCCAAAGAACTTTCAAAATCACACACTATAAATCCCAATGAACTTTAGCAGAAAACCCCATACTAACACCATTGAGTCTGACTTGACACGTGCAATGCACATGACTAAAAAAGACCAAAATGCCCTTTAACTTATTAAAATTTTTATTTGTGATCTTTTTCTATATATATTCCGCCCTTATTATAAATCTCTCGTTTTTATCCCCCACCCTCCAAACTCTTCTCTTTAGATCATGCCCAGACTCGTTGGTTTCAAAGTTTTTTTAATAAAAATTGACTCAACTCCGGCAAAGCTCCAATTTCGACGAAGTCCTAGACCCGACCGATTCCCTCAATACCTTTTGCTCGGTATTTTTTTTTTACAGTTGGGGGAAAATGGGGACAAAAGATGAAGGCGTTATAAGATTTTAAGTGGGAGGGTCTTTTTTTAAGTCGTGGGTATTTTAGTCCGCACAAAAAGTAAACTGATGTTAGATCTACATCATAAAACTTAAGATCTAAAACCATATAGCCATGATTAATTCAAAGAGATTAACAAAAATCTAAAAGAGCGGAAGCTTATACCTGAATCCATTGCTTGATCTTGATTTTGGGTTTTGGATCTTCTAACCTTAGGGTTTTCTCTTTAGTCGAATTTCTCTCTTAGATGGGGGTGAAGAGAATTAGAGAATGTAGTAACCCTAGATTAGGGACCATAACCCCTTATTTATAGATGTTGTACTTTTGTAATTTAGCCCCTCAATAAATCACAATTACAACCTGGTATCTGCACATATAACCCCATGATTATATTTAAATACCCATTAACCCAACTTAATTGATCACTTTAGTGGGTTATCCTGAAAGATAGCAATACACATTGATTAATCATATGTGCCCACAAATAGATTTATTAGATTAAATCTAACAATCTCCCACTTGGGCACCATATGATTCCTTAAATTGTGTATAACCTTATGAGCTCAAAAATTGCTATCACTGAAAAGGTATTTCCGAACAATCTCGTCCATTGACTATATCAATATAGGATCAAAGCGGCCTTCGTCACATTAATCGTGACTCGACCCATCAATGGTCACATATACTAATACAATCAAATGACATAGATCAATCATGGATGTGCAGCATGAAAATTACATGCAATGTGATCAGTACATGTCTATTTTCAACTGGTCCTCCTTAGTGAGGTCAAAACCAAACATAATGATGAACGCAGAGTTCAACCTGAGTACGAACGCAATGTTCGACCTGAGAACGAACGCAAGGTTCGTTTAAAAAATGAACGCAGAGTTCAACCTGAGTACGAACGCAATGTTCGACCTGAGAACGAACGCAAGGTTCGTTTAAAAAATGAACGCAGAGTTCAACCTGAGTACGAACGCAATGTTCGATCTGAGAACGAACGCAAGGTTCGTTTAAAAAATGAACGCAGAGTTCAACCTGAGTACGAACGCAATGTTCGACCTGAGAACGAACGCAAAGTTCGTTAAAAATGAACGCAGAGTTCAACCTGAGTACGAACGCAATGTTCGACCTGAGAACGAACGCAAAGTTCGTTAAAAAATGAACGCAGAGTTCAACCTGAGTACGAACGCAATGTTCGACCTGAGAACGAACGCAAAGTTCGTTAAAAAATGAACGCAGAGTTCAACCTGAGTACGAACGCAATGTTCGACCTGAGAACGAACGCAAAGTTCGTTAAAAAATGAACGCAGAGTTCAACCTGAGTACGAACGCAATGTTCGACCTGAGAACGAACGCAAAGTTCGTTAAAAAATGAACGCAGAGTTCAACCTGAGTACGAACGCAATGTTCGATCTGAGAACGAACGCAAGGTTCGTTTAAAAAATGAACGCAGAGTTCAACCTGAGTACGAACGCAATGTTCGATCTGAGAACGAACGCAAGGTTCGTTTAAAAAATGAACGCAGAGTTCAACCTGAGTACGAACGCAATGTTCGACCTGAGAACGAACGCAAAGTTCGTTAAAAATGAACGCAGAGTTCAACCTGAGTACGAACGCAATGTTCGACCTGAGAACGAACGCAAAGTTCGTTAAAAAATGAACGCAGAGTTCAACCTGAGTACGAACGCAATGTTCGACCTGAGAACGAACGCAAAGTTCGTTAAAAAATGAACGCAGAGTTCAACCTGAGTACGAACGCAATGTTCGACCTGAGAACGAACGCAAAGTTCGTTAAAAATGAACGCAGAGTTCAACCTGAGTACGAACGCAATGTTCGACCTGAGAACGAACGCAAAGTTCGTTAAAAAATGAACGCAGAGTTCAACCTGAGTACGAACGCAATGTTCGACCTGAGAACGAACGCAAAGTTCGTTAAAAAATGAACGCAGAGTTCAACCTGAGTACGAACGCAATGTTCGACCTGAGAACGAACGCAAAGTTCGTTAAAAAATGAACGCAGAGTTCAACCTGAGTACGAACGCAATGTTCGACCTGAGAACGAACGCAAAGTTCGTTAAAAAATGAACGCAGAGTTCAACCTGAGTACGAACGCAATGTTCGACCTGAGAACGAACGCAAAGTTCGTTAAAAATGAACGCAGAGTTCAACCTGAGTACGAACGCAATGTTCGACCTGAGAACGAACGCAAAGTTCGTTAAAAATGAACGCAGAGTTCAACCTGAGTACGAACGCAATGTTCGACCTGAGAACGAACGCAAAGTTCGTTAAAAAATGAACGCAGAGTTCAACCTGAGTACGAACGCAATGTTCGACCTGAGAACGAACGCAAAGTTCGTTAAAAAATGAACGCAGAGTTCAACCTGAGAACGAACGCAAAGTTCGTTAAAAAATGAACGCAGAGTTCAACCTGAGAACGAACGCAAAGTTCGTTAAAAAATGAACGCAGAGTTCAACCTGAGAACGAACGCAAAGTTCGTTAAAAATGAACGCAGAGTTCAACCTGAGTACGAACGCAATGTTCGACCTGAGAACGAACGCAAAGTTCGTTAAAAATGAACGCAGAGTTCAACCTGAGAACGAACGCAAAGTTCGTTAAAAATGAACGCAGAGTTCAACCTGAGAACGAACGCAAAGTTCGTTAAAAAATGAACGCAGAGTTCAACCTGAGTACGAACGCAATGTTCGACCTGAGAACGAACGCAAAGTTCGTTAAAAATGAACGCAGAGTTCAACCTGAGTACGAACGCAATGTTCGACCTGAGAACGAACGCAAAGTTCGTTAAAAAATGAACGCAGAGTTCAACCTGAGTACGAACGCAATGTTCGACCTGAGAACGAACGCAAAGTTCGTTAAAAAATGAACGCAGAGTTCAACCTGAGTACGAACGCAATGTTCGACCTGAGAACGAACGCAAAGTTCGTTAAAAATGAACGCAGAGTTCAACCTGAGTACGAACGCAATGTTCGACCTGAGAACGAACGCAAAGTTCGTTAAAAAATGAACGCAGAGTTCAACCTGAGTACGAACGCAATGTTCGATCTGAGAACGAACGCAAGGTTCGTTTAAAAAATGAACGCAGAGTTCAACCTGAGTACGAACGCAATGTTCGACCTGAGAACGAACGCAAAGTTCGTTAAAAATGAACGCAGAGTTCAACCTGAGTACGAACGCAATGTTCGACCTGAGAACGAACGCAAAGTTCGTTAAAAAATGAACGCAGAGTTCAACCTGAGTACGAACGCAATGTTCGACCTGAGAACGAACGCAAAGTTCGTTAAAAAATGAACGCAGAGTTCAACCTGAGAACGAACGCAAAGTTCGTTAAAAAATGAACGCAGAGTTCAACCTGAGAACGAACGCAAAGTTCGTTAAAAAATGAACGCAGAGTTCAACCTGAGTACGAACGCAATGTTCGATCTGAGAACGAACGCAAGGTTCGTTTAAAAAATGAACGCAGAGTTCAACCTGAGTACGAACGCAATGTTCGACCTGAGAACGAACGCAAAGTTCGTTAAAAATGAACGCAGAGTTCAACCTGAGAACGAACGCAAAGTTCGTTAAAATTGAACGCAGAGTTCATCCTTGAGTACGAACGCAATGTTCGACCTGAGAACGAACGCAAAGTTCGTTAAAAAATGAACGCAGAGTTCAACCTGAGTACGAACGCAATGTTCGACCTGAGAACGAACGCAAAGTTCGTTAAAAATGAACGCAGAGTTCAACCTGAGTACGAACGCAATGTTCGACCTGAGAACGAACGCAAAGTTCGTTAAAAAATGAACGCAGAGTTCAACCTGAGAACGAACGCAAAGTTCGTTAAAAAATGAACGCAGAGTTCAACCTGAGTACGAACGCAATGTTCGACCTGAGAACGAACGCAAAGTTCGTTAAAAATGAACGCAGAGTTCAACCTGAGAACGAACGCAAAGTTCGTTAAAAAATGAACGCAGAGTTCAACCTGAGAACGAACGCAAAGTTCGTTAAAAAATGAACGCAGAGTTCAACCTGAGTACGAACGCAATGTTCGACCTGAGAACGAACGCAAAGTTCGTTAAAAAATGAACGCAGAGTTCAACCTGAGAACGAACGCAAAGTTCGTTAAAAAATGAACGCAGAGTTCAACCTGAGAACGAACGCAAAGTTCGTTAAAAAATGAACGCAGAGTTCAACCTGAGAACGAACGCAAAGTTCGTTAAAAATGAACGCAGAGTTCAACCTGAGAACGAACGCAAAGTTCGTTAAAAATGAACGCAGAGTTCAACCTGAGAACGAACGCAAAGTTCGTTAAAAAATGAACGCAGAGTTCAACCTGAGTACGAACGCAATGTTCGACCTGAGAACGAACGCAAAGTTCGTTAAAAAATGAACGCAGAGTTCAACCTGAGTACGAACGCAATGTTCGACCTGAGAACGAACGCAAAGTTCGTTAAAAATGAACGCAGAGTTCAACCTGAGTACGAACGCAATGTTCGACCTGAGAACGAACGCAAAGTTCGTTAAAAAATGAACGCAGAGTTCAACCTGAGTACGAACGCAATGTTCGATCTGAGAACGAACGCAAGGTTCGTTTAAAAAATGAACGCAGAGTTCAACCTGAGTACGAACGCAATGTTCGACCTGAGAACGAACGCAAAGTTCGTTAAAAAATGAACGCAGAGTTCAACCTGAGTACGAACGCAATGTTCGACCTGAGAACGAACGCAAAGTTCGTTAAAAAATGAACGCAGAGTTCAACCTGAGTACGAACGCAATGTTCGACCTGAGAACGAACGCAAAGTTCGTTAAAAAATGAACGCAGAGTTCAACCTGAGTACGAACGCAATGTTCGACCTGAGAACGAACGCAAAGTTCGTTAAAAAATGAACGCAGAGTTCAACCTGAGTACGAACGCAATGTTCGACCTGAGAACGAACGCAAGGTTCGTTTAAAAAATGAACGCAGAGTTCAACCTGAGTACGAACGCAATGTTCGACCTGAGAACGAACGCAAAGTTCGTTAAAAATGAACGCAGAGTTCAACCTGAGTACGAACGCAATGTTCGATCTGAGAACGAACGCAAGGTTCGTTTAAAAAATGAACGCAGAGTTCAACCTGAGTACGAACGCAATGTTCGATCTGAGAACGAACGCAAGGTTCGTTTAAAAAATGAACGCAGAGTTCAACCTGAGTACGAACGCAATGTTCGACCTGAGAACGAACGCAAAGTTCGTTAAAAATGAACGCAGAGTTCAACCTGAGTACGAACGCAATGTTCGACCTGAGAACGAACGCAAAGTTCGTTAAAAATGAACGCAGAGTTCAACCTGAGTACGAACGCAATGTTCGACCTGAGAACGAACGCAAAGTTCGTTAAAAAATGAACGCAGAGTTCAACCTGAGAACGAACGCAAAGTTCGTTAAAAAATGAACGCAGAGTTCAACCTGAGAACGAACGCAAAGTTCGTTAAAAAATGAACGCAGAGTTCAACCTGAGTACGAACGCAATGTTCGACCTGAGAACGAACGCAAAGTTCGTTAAAAAATGAACGCAGAGTTCAACCTGAGAACGAACGCAGAGTTCGTTTGAAAACGAACGCAATGTTCGACCTGAGAACGAACGCAAAGTTCGTTAAAAAATGAACGCAGAGTTCAACCTGAGAACGAACGCAAAGTTCGTTAAAAATGAACGCAGAGTTCAACCTGAGAACGGAACGCAAAGTTCGTTAAAAAATGAACGCAGAGTTCAACCTGAGAACGAACGCAAAGTTCGTTAAAAAATGAACGCAGAGTTCAACCTGAGAACGAACGCAAAGTTCGTTAAAAAATGAACGCAGAGTTCAACCTCAAACCCAAAAATCTTTGATTTTTATTTTCAAAACAGATCCAGAATTGGAAAAAATTGAAGAAAAAATCAAAGAAAAATCCAAAAAATTCCAAAAAGTTACTGTTCACCAGCGATTTTTTCAGTTACTGTTCATCCGAAAAAAACTTTACTTTTCACTCGAAAAAAATTTTCGCTACTGTTCACCGAACATTACTGTTCATCCGAACCCAAAAATTGAATCTTTAACCAGAGATTTAAGATCAAAAACCCAATAAAACTTAAATCCCTAAGAATTAATCAAGGTGGCTCTGATACCACTTGTTAGATCTACATCATAAAACTTGAGATCTAAAACCATATAGCCATGATTAATTCAAAGAGATTAACAAAAATCTAAAAGAGCGGAAGCTTATACCTGAATCCATTGCTTGATCTTGATTTTGGGTTTTGGATCTTCTAACCTTAGGGTTTTCTCTTTAGCCGAATTTCTCTCTTAGATGGGGGTGAAGAGAATTAGAGAATGTAGTAACCCTAGATTAGGGACCATAACCCCTTATTTATAGATGTTGTACTTTTGTAATTTAGCCCCTCAATAAATCACAATTACAACCTGGTCTCTGCACATATAACCCCATGATTATATTTAAATACCCATTAACCCAACTTAATTGATCACTTTAGTGGGTTATCCTGAAAGATAGCAATACACATTGATTAATCATATGTGCCCACAAATAGATTTATTAGATTAAATCTAACAACTGACACATTTACAAAAGTCTGAAGGTTCGTGAGGGTTTTCTACGAGTCCGAAAAGTTCGTTGGGGTTTAGCTTGATTTTGAAAGTTTATCGGGGTTTAGTGCAAAAGGCTGAAAGTTCATTGGGGGGTTTAGCGTAATTTACCCGAATACTAATCCGCAACGGGCAACGCCTTACAAGCAAGATCCAAGTCCTATCCCTAATACGATCCCAGATGCTTATCGGCATACCGGGTTATCGGGTTCGGATCCGAGAAACCTATCGGGTCTTATAAGAACATCCACCCCCCCTCCCCCTCCTCCTCCAGCCCAACCCTAACTTCTTTTGCCCCTTTGCGACGATGAGCTACAGCAACGTCGGGCTTTCGACCCCGAGGGGTTCGGGTACGAGCGGGTACGTCCAGTCCAACAAGTTCCGGCCCAGATCCGCACTCTCGACGTCGTCGTCATCATCATCGTCAATAAACAAGGCTGCAGAGACCAAGAAGCCACTGGCGAAGGACGTAGCGGAGCACGAGAGGAAGCGGAGGATCGAATCCGAGCTCCTCCTCCTCTCCGAAACCCTAGCGGATCAGGGTCACGGCGAGGCTGAGATCGACGAGAAAGTTCGAGAGGC
>NC_033800.1:139515529-139565549 GCF_001876935.1 Asparagus officinalis | reverse complement strand
TGCCGCAGCCAAGAGGTTCTGATCTCTTTTGGTACGGTTGGGTTGACGCTTGAAATGATTTTATTTTATTTTATTTTATTTTGAGGTTGATTTGTGCCAAAAGAAAAAGCAGCTGCGCAGCTTATTTCGAACAACTATGTACAGAATAATCCATTGAATAATCCAGAATATGTTGTTAAAAAGGGTAAAATTTATGTCGGCTGATTCGAGCTCAAGGTCCATTGAATAATTGAAATTTATTTTTCTTGGGGTTAACCACTTGGCCAGTATTTGCAATCATACTATATTCGAACTCGACTTTATATATCATTCCGCAAATATTTTTTTTAAAAAATTTACATGATTGGAATTCATGCTTTCCAGAAAAAAAACTTGCATAGGAAAAGTAAGTCGTGTATGATTTAATTATTGCACTTTGACATGAATGTTGACGTTGAATTCATGCTTTTCAATAAAGCCTGCATAATAAAAGCAAGTTCTTTAAGATTTATTTATTATATTTCAACATGAATGTTGACATCAATCACTCACAGCATAAGAACAAAATACGCGGCCTAAAACAGATGCTTCTTTTGACATAAGAACATGCATAATTTTTGGCATAAGAATGAACATTATGAATTTTGGCATGAGAAATGAACATTATGCATAGGATAAAAACAAAGCGCACATCATATACACGTGACTATGTGGAGTCATTTCTCTTAATTAATTTAGTTTTGTCCAATATCTAGTATCAATAGACTGTACTAATTACATTTGCTTCTTGGTCCACAGAGTTGTGGGAAAGACCGTGTTAATTTCTTTTAAGTTTAGTTTTCTCCAATATCTAAATAATTACTCTAGTTCTATAAATGAGTAGCCGTAATTATCTAGTAACCAAACTGGCATACGCGGCTGCCGGAGTTCGAAATCAGACCGCTATGTTTTAACGTACGTAGCCTATCTTGATTTTGTTCCTTTATAAACGAAGCCATGAATATATATATATACTAGATTTTATGCACGTGCAATGCACGTGGTTAAATACTGTGATTATGTATTTTTGGTTTATTTTATTACTAAAATTTGTTCCTTGGTTACTCTTTGATAATTTTTACTCACTTTGATTAAGTATTTTTGGTTTACTTTCTTACTAAAATTTATTTCTTGATTACACTTTGATTATTTACTTATCTGACGTTTGTTTGAATAGGCTACATCTAACTAAAATTTTTATGTTGATAGTTGAATTGTCATGAGATAAATATAATCTAAAACCAATTTAAATTTTAATTTCATTTGGATCGGCATGAAACCGAGCTTAACTTGAGGAAGTATAGCGTTATGAAAGTGAAAACACTTGAAAAAATAATATTATAAAAGGAAGATGAATAATAAAGCCAATGAGCCAAGATGATTGATTTAAAGTGGGCTAAAATGACAGAAAATAGTTAATGAAAAAAATCATAATCTAAAGTTTAATTCTCACTCTAGTACACTTTTATATGATAAAAGCATCCACATATGCATATAAAAGCACTAAAAATAGTTTATGAAAATCCCTTCTAAAGATTCCTAATTTTACTAAAAACGATAAAACTATTCTATAACAATTCACAAAGCATTATTTTTTTTACTTCTATTTTATTTTTTATTGAGTCGATATCAATCATTCTTCATCTTTATCTTTTTTCTGGGCAATTCTAGAGTAGTGTCTTCATAGTCTACATCGATTGTGATATGAGACTGAAGCATGTTATCTTTTCTTGGGCTCATTCATATATATAAATTTTTTGTGATTTTAATTTATTACTTAAATAAAGTTAGGAGCTATCTCTTTTTCTCTGCAATGATTTTTTCTATTGTGCATCCAATAAGAATTTATGTTGTGTCATAATGTTACTTTTGCTCTGTCTGTGTTATTTTCCATGAGGATCTGAACTAAGTATATTATATTTTTTATTGTCAATTTACTTTAGATTATAATATTAATATTTAATATTTATATATTTATTTCATGAAGAAGGGATATCACCTAACCTTGGTACTACATCATCGACGATTCTACAATATTTATCATCTGGACACTTATTATTAACATCTTCATCCACTTTCTTGTTACAGCCTTTGCAAACATAGAACCACTGCTCAACTATATTATAAGTGGTAGTTATCGTTAGCTTAAATGTGTGATAGTGTGTCTGTATATTGGTAAATTATTCTTAAATTTAATTGTATGAATTTTAGAGTAGGTTTTCTAAGATCATACCTTTTTCAAATGTTATAATGGTTGTATATATTAGTAATTTGAATTTCTGCTGCATTTATAAAGAGCCTTAATGGAGATGTTTTTGTCTTGGTAGCTTACTCTAAAAGAGCATTGTATATTGGCTTTAAAATATAATATTTTCCTTTACGATGTTTGTAGGCTGTCTAAAAATCACTACAAATAGCTGATCTTCACAGATTCAACAGATGATGAAAGATATAATCTGACGTCCTTCACATCAACAAGCGGAAGTTATAATCTGACGGCCTCCGCAAACAGTCAATGAAAGTTACAATGTAAAGACTTTCACAGCAACGTGTTAGAGTTGCAAATTGACGACTCTCACATTCCACAAAAGCCAAGTGTAAGATTACAAAATGGCAATCTGCACAGAAGTCAAAGGAAAGAGATTACAATTGACGATCTCTACAAATCCAAACGCGGAGGTCAGACGCGGAGGTCGCCAGACGCAGAGGTCGTCAGACGCAGAGGTCGCCAGACGCAGAGGTCACCAGACGCGGAGTTCGTCCCAAGCCCAGACGCGGAGGTCGCCAGACGCGGAGGTCGCCAGACGCAGAGGTCGCCAGACGCAGAGTTCGTCCCAAGCTCAGACGCGAAGGTCGCTAGACGCGAATGTCGTCAGACGCAAAGTTCACCCACATTTTTCTCTCCAGAACGCGACCCTTGCGTTTTTGACACTGGAACACTTTTCAAAACTATCCCATCAAGGTATGGGCACAGTTAAGGGCCTGTTATGGGGTACCTTACTCCATGATAACCCTATAAATAGGGTTGGATCTCCAGCAAGCCAGAGGTTGGAAAAAGAGGCTGGGAAAAAAGGTTGGAGAAAAGAGGAGAAAAGGGGGATCAAAAGAGAGAAGAAAGAGAATGAGAGAGGCTTCTTGGAGAAGATTCTTGGAGCTTTCTTGGAGCCTTTCTTGGAGCTTTTTGGCTTGCTCTTTAAACCCATTTGGATTAGTTTTCTTGAGTTTCATCTTCTCTCTAAAATCAACCCTTCTTGGGGATTTTAACTCGGCTAGAGTTTCTCAACTCTCTCACAGAGAGTTTCTAACTTGTTCAAACAAGTTTCTTTCAAACTCGCCTAGAGTTCTTTACTCTCTTACAGAGAGTTTCTCAACTTGCCTAGCAAGTCCCCCAAACTCGTGTAGAGTTCTGAACTTGTCTTGCAAGTTCTTAACACTCTCACAGAGAATACTCAAAACTCGACTAGAGTTATAAACTTGCTTCGCAAGTTCTCTCAAGGCGTCAAGTCAAGGAGAGAAGACCAACACCCCACGAAGTTGAAGTGCTCGGGTCGTCAACAGGATACAAGATTGAAACTCCCATCGTCACAAAGAAAGAACCCAGTTTTAAATAAAGGGAGGGTTTCATCCTTCCCTCTTTTGTAAATCGGGGAACCGATAAAGAAAACTATAGTTTTTTTCTAAGTCAGTTAGAGAGAAATTATATTGAGAGGATTGTAATCATTCTTTTTCTAAGTCAGTTAGAGAGAATAATACAGATTCAATTCTTGAGTTTCTCGTAATTTCCCGCGCGTACAGTGTTATATGGATGTTTGCTTGGTTTATTTACTATTTTCTTTTTTCAGTAAGTTGTATCTTTGGATTGATATATATTATTAACGCAATTTACGATGACATACATATCTCCTCTATAAATTTAAGACAGATATAAGGTGAATTTTATATTTAGTAACATTTAATAAGAATTTTAGTAATAAAATATACTACCTTCATATTTAGCTAGAGATCTTGAATTCTAATAGTGCTATTACATAATTATCTTTGATCATGTCTTTAAGAATTGATCCTTCGTTTAGTAGTCATACCCCTAAATAAAGTCACACGCATGGTCGTGACATTATATAAGAAAAAGAAAAGGGCGATTTTATATTTTTTGCTTACGCAAAGTCATGACATAGTAATTTTTCTTTTATCTTTCATGAAGAATGTTTCTTTAATTGGAACAATGTTGTTTAATATATTCTTCAGGGGGTATTCAGCCGGTGTTTCTTTGATAAATATTACTTATGTTAGTGTTAATTGAAGTGATTCATGGACGTTCCGAATTATATTTGAAATGAAAACTGCTTGATTCTTTTGAATGATATCTCTAAATTTTCTAATAGTTCTCCATACATAAATTTTTATAATTTTTTACCCTATAAATATTATTACTATTAGAGATTAATATTTATAAATTATAATCAATTGATGTTAAGCTATTATATTATAGTCTTTTATTAGTTTTTTGCGATTTAGTCTTCTATTAATTAATGATACTTATGTATTTTTTTTGCTCTAACATATTGGTAAAATTATATGCAGTTACTTTAATTTATACAATAATATTAATTTTTAATTTATCATATATTTTTTTAAATTTTTATTCTTTAACTAGATATTTTTAATTTGTTATTATTACTATTTTTTTATCAGTATCAACTTGACTATTTTTAGATTCTGAAAAGGGATAGTAAATCTTAAATTATAAATTATTTTTATATATATTAATGAAAGAATATCACACAATTACTCTTTCCTTTGCCAAGTTCTAAATTTTTAGATTCTTATTTTGTGTAATTTTAAACTTTGAGAGTATTTTGTCTATTTTTTTAATTTTTTTTTCTTTTTTTTGTAATACTTCATGTAATAAACTGATACTATGGAGTTGTTTCATATATTTTTTTAATCTTATTTAAATTGTTGAGCTATAGATATTTCAAAGGGTATTAGGATAGGATATAAGTATGATTAGGATAGATTATAATTTAAATTAAATATTTAAAATAGCACAAAGTAATTTTGACTATAGAAAGCTTTTTCCGAACTCGTGTTTTTAAATAGAGTATGATTTTTGTTTTTCTTAATTTTTTTATAATTTTGAGAATAATTTTTGTCTCTTTGATTTGTTTTGTGGATTTTGTAAATATCCTATCCACATTATGTACATTTGTAGGTCTACGTTGTTCCCAGGTTCGACCTTTAGGGTAGACATTATTTGTGTCATTAATTTATTTGGTTTTTGCATATACGCCATTCATTTTGTAGACATTTATAAATTTGATAATTAATAATTTTATTTAGATTTACATTTTAATTTAAACTGTATCCTTATCTTCATACTATGTATATCCAATAAGAATTCATCAATTTATCAACTTACTCTTACAAGATTTGTTTAGAGAACCCTTGATAGTCATGAGATTGTTGCTTTAGTCATCAAGAAAGCGTGTAACTGAATCAAAATATATTGTGACAATTAAATCTTCTCTTAGATTCTTAATTAGATCATTAGTGCTTAAATTTTAGATAACACTTGATAGTCATGAGATGTTGTCATGACTATGGGTTTGGATAACCTTTTTTTATTAGGGGAAGGGAGTAATTGGGAAGGTTACACGGGTAGCCATCTTAAAATTGTGTTTGTCTATATTTTTTTAAGTAAATGAAGGGAAAGATTAGGAGGGCTAAAATAAGCATATTTCCTTGCTTTCCTAGTCTTTTTAGAGTGGACGGATTGTGAGGGGGAGGGATTGGAATTTAAGTGAATTGTTTCATTCTTAATTAGACCAAGTGGTTTTTAGGTACGAAGTGTTAAAAATAATTCTGTAGAGCATCTTGTAAGTAATAGAAACAAGACCTCATGACTACGTAGTAGTTATGTGGATGATTATAAGTTGGCAGAGTTAAGAGAGAGATGATATGTATGAAAAAACATGTGTGACTTTGTTGTGTAGTCGTTTAGAATTGTTTGTAAAAAACATGTGTGACTTTGTTGTGTAGTCGTTTAGAATTGTTTGTGTGATTTATTTAAGTTGTTTTGTGGATAGTTTAATTGTTTGTGTGGTTGGTATATATGTGATTTTTATTGTTGATTTGTAAACTGGATTATACAGGTGTACAGCCAATTTGAAAATTTGTGTGATTTATAGGTATACAACCAATTTCGAAACTGCATTATAGTAGAAAGAAAGTATCCCAGACGGATTTTTACATCCCAGACGGAAATATCCGCCTGGGATGTAAAATCGTCTGGGTTGCTGCCAGACATCCCAGACGGAAAATTCTGTCCGGGTTAATTATTCCAGATGGAATTCCGTCTGTGATAATTAACCCAGACGGAATTTTTCGTCTGGGATGTCTAATATCCCAGACGAAAAAATTCCGTCTGTATTAAAATCCAGACGGAATTTTCTATCTGGGATATTGTGTATCTCAGACGAAAAATTCCGTCTAAGATGTATCCCAGACGGATGCATCCCAGACGAAAAATTCCGTATGGATTACTTATCGCAGACGAAAATACTCCGTCTGGTATGTATTACAGACGGTTTTTTTTCCGTCTATAAAAATCCGTCTAGAATACATTCCAGACGGAATTTTCGTCTATAAAAATCCGTCTAGAATACATTCCAGACGGAATTTCCGTCTAGAATAAATTATTCTAGACGGAAACTAATTAGACCCGTATTCCAGACGGAATTCTGTCTGGAATAGTTTTTCTAGACAGAATCGAGGTTATTCCAGAAGGAATTTTCCATCTGGAATGCGTCGTTTTTTACCGGTGCATAGAGGTTTTCCTTTATGAAGGTATTCTACCTAGAGTATGCTGTCAACTCTAAGATTTAGGGAGGAAATTTGTGGATATTAAATACGGTCAAAATTTTATTTCATTTACAGATAATTTCAAGGTCAGGATGTTACAAAGCAATCCATCTTAAGATTTGAAAACTATAAATCCACCCTTTGCCAACGAACCCCTAAAATATGAAATTGCAAAAAAAAAATAAATAAAAAAATGAATTTTGACAAAATGTAATTAACAAAATAACCAAATTGAGATGAAAACCAACATGTACAAACAAAAGAAATCAGATCAATCCATGTGAGCATAGACTTAAAACTTGATATTAGTTGAGCTATACTGCTATTAATAATCTCCTAGAAATTGGTACTATTGATTCAAATCTAAAATATTTTCAAATTGAATATAGATACCGCTAGATATGGTCTATTGTACATCAACTATAGGAAATAAAATTTTGAAGTATCTCAGCACGTCTTACCTATACTGCTATGCATATGTTTTGATATGATAGTCAACGATTCAGAATTTTTATACATTTACTTAAACTTTTGCCCGTAATACATGATTAAAAATAAAAGAAAATCATTTGAAATATTTTTTGATCAGTTGAATTTTTTTTGTTTTTAGTCAATCAATGTATACTATGGCACATCCAATGGTTACAGATTTTCAATTTGAAAAATACAAATTCCGGATTTTGATGGATAGTATCTACATCTTAGATACTTTTTAAAAATGGTACTCTAGCTCAATTGTTTTAATATAGCCAAAATACCAATTTAATCTATAAAGTGACACCTTCTAATCAATAATACCTAAAAAGTGATGCTGGTGACAATAACATCTATAAATTGACACGGTTAACCACTTAAACCTACTCCGATCGTCGGAATTTTAATTTATGCAAGAAAATTATAGATTTTTGCATATATACTCCTCCTATCTCTCTCGCTTATAAATTTATCCTCGAAATTAAAATATTTGCATAAAAATCTAACTCTCCTTTTCTTTTCAACATCTTTCTCCCACTCTCCTCACTTTCCTCATATACCTCTCTCCTCCACTTCCTCCACTCCCTTCTTCACTTTTAAGTTAGCATTTGAGGGGAGAGAGGAGAAAGAGGAAAGGAGAGTAGGGAACAAGAGGTTAAGATTGAGATGAGAGAATAGAAAGAGGTTAAGAAGTGGAACATGGGTAGAGAGGGGAGAGAGAGAGAGAGAGAGAGAGAGAGAGAGAGAGAGAGAGAGAGGAGGAGGTGACGGGAAGGAGGAAAGAGGAGAGGGAGTAAGAAAGGAGAAAAGAAGAGAGGGAAACAAATGGTGGATGAGGTAGGGAGGGAGGAGTTTTTGGAAAGGAGAAAACTAGGGAGGGAGACAAGCGAAGAGGATATGATAGAGTGGAGAAGAGGAGGATGAAGGGGTTGTAAATATTTTAAAATTTAGAGGGTAAATATGTAAATATGAGAGATATGAGGGGTATATATGCAAATATTTTTACTTTTCACGGTCAAATCAAAATTCCGGCAACCGGAGCATGTTTAAGTGGTTAATTGTGTCAATTTATAGGTATTATTGTAGCCTGCATCACTTTTTAGTTCTTATTGGTTAGAGGGTGTCACTTTATAGACTAAATTGATATTTTAGTCATTTTAATATTGTATTGTTCTCCTAAGAAAGTATTTATACGATTAAAAGCTTTTAAGTTATTGTGGCTTAACCATTTCATGTAACTGTCAGTCAAAATCTCTTGTGATTCTCAGACGGTGGGTTGGCAAAACTAGCTGAAAGCTGCAAGATTATAGCTGAAAGCTGATAGCTGTGTAGCTAGCTGATTGACTAGAGCTGTTTGGTAAAAGAAGCTGTACAACTAGCTTAAATTTGTTAAATGACCAAAAATGTCATGCAATATTATTGATATAAAATTAGAATTATTATGGGCAAAAACAGAAGAAAAAAATTGACAGCTCCTTCCCAAAGACAAACGCTGCTTGAGATAGCTTTCCAAAAGCTACTTGCAAAAGACACAATCTCCAAAATAATCTCCTCCTATTTTTGGTTACCAAATAGCTCTACTAGCTTATTGACCAAGTCAATAAGACACAAGCTCTTAGATAAGACACTTTTTTTGGTTGCCAAACAGTACCTAAGTGCTTAAAAATAGACCATAACCCCAAAAATAAGAATTGAACTTTTGCCTTTATGTTCGGTTACCTCGTTTGTATTTTTCTTGGCTAGCATTTGGGCATAATGTTAATACTTTAGGCTTTGACTGATAAATTTAGGGGCCTAGACACAATTTTCCCTAAATTTAGTTGATGACAAAATTGTTATCGATGGGTCATAAAATTTTATGAAGTTCGTTCCATGGAGCCTACAGCGGCAGCCAATTGATGGTGATGATCTTCAACAGTAAGTTCTAATTATTTGCACATGTTTGTGAAGTAATAGTAACAGTCTTATTTTAAATATACTATCTTTTATACACGTGCAATGCACATAGTTAAATGCTATGATTAAGTATTTTTTGCTTATATTCTAACTAAAATTTATTCATCAGTTCCACTTTAATAGTTTGTGCTTACTTTTGTCTCTAAACTTTAATATTTCGATTATTTATTTTCTTTGATGTTTGTTTAAATAAGCTACACTCAATTTAAATTTTCATGTTGATATTTGAATCGATAGAAAATTAATAAATATAATTTAAAGATAATTTAAATTTTCATATTATTTTGACTGATATGAAATCAAGCTTTACTTGAGAAAGTACAATGCTCCAAAAGTAAAAAATATTAAAATAGTATTATTCAAGAAAAGTGAATAAGGCAAAATGATTGATTAAATGTATGCTAAAACGATACAAAAAAGAATATGAAGTTTGTTCCTAATTATTGATAGATTTCATAAAAAATTATAAATAAAGGATTAATGCTAATTTTATTATACTTTTATATGATAAAGGCATCCATACAAGCATATAAAAATATTGAAAAAAGCTCATAAAACTCCATTCTAAAGATTCCTGATTTTACTCAAAATAATTAAACTATTCTATAAAATATTCAGAAAATATTATCTTTTATTCCTTTTGTTTTATTTTTTTATTGAGCTAAGATCAATCTTTTTCACCTTTATCTTTTTCCCGTGTAATTCTAGAATAGTGTCTTCATCATCTACATTGATTGTGACATCAAGCTGGAGTTATATTTTTTATACCGTTATCTTTTCTGGGTTCATTAATCTTTTATTTTTTCGTTTAACTTCACAAAGAAGTAAAATGTATTTTTGATGTTCAAAACAAACTTCTTAAAATACAAACTTTGATTGTTTTCTATTTCAATGAGAATAAATATTAATTTCATAAATATAAAATTTTTTTGTTCCTAATTTATTACTAAAATAAGATGAGGAGCTATCTCTTTTTTTTTCTCTATAATGAATTCTTTTGATGTGCATCCAATAAGAGTTTTTGTTATGTTAATAATATTACATTTGCTTTATCCCTATTATTTTTATACAAAGATCTAAACTAAATACTTACATTTTTTATTACCAACTTGTCTTAGATTATAATATTAATATTTAATTTTTTAGTATTTGAAGAGCAAAGTATAAAATTTATGAATACTTACTAATTTTTCTTATATCTTTCAAGGAGAATTCTTCTTTGATTGGGATAAAATTATTAAATTATTCTTCAATGTAATTCAGTTGGTGCTTCTTTAATAGATATGCATTCTGTTAATGCCAATTCAAAGGATTCATGTATGTTTTCTGAATTTTAGATTTATTTCCGTCACTTTCCCATTTGCAACGGAAATAACTTGATTCTTTTGAAGTATATCTCTGAATATTCTGGCGGTTTCTACATATGTAATTCATTGTATTCTTTTACCCTATAAATATTATTAACATCAAAGATTAATCTTTCTAAATTATAATCAATTAATGCTAAGCTATTATATTATAGTCTTTTATCATTTTTATGGATTTAAACATATATAAATTAATGTTACTAATATATTTTGCTGATCCAACTTATTAATAGAATTATATGCAGTTACTTTAATTTATATAGTGATGATAATTTTTAAGCTATAATATTTTTAAAAATTTTATTCCTTAACGAGATGTTATTAATTAATTCTTATTCCTTAACGAGATGACAATTACACTTTTATTTGCCAAGTATTAAAATTTCAAGCATTTTTTGTAGTTTTGAACTTTGATGATATGATTTGTAAATTTTAAAATTTTGTGAGTGTTTTTAAAAAAAATACTTCTAAGTTTGGTAGTTGTAATTTCTATATTTTATGTGTCAATGGTAATTTTTAAATGTCTGGATATTTCTTACAACTCTAAAATTTTAAGGGTATTTTTTACAATTATTAAAATTGTAAATTAATTTTTATAAAATTTAAATTTTAGTGGTCTACTAATAGTTTTCAGATTTGATGTGTGCTGGTTATAAATTTTGAAAATTTAGAGTTTTTTATGATTTTTAAATTTTGAAGGAGTTTTTTTTACAATTTTTGTAATTTTGAGGTTAATTTTGGTAAATTTTAAAATTTAGGTGCATGAGGGCAATCTGTTGAATTCATCTTTTGTTGTTTGTAAAATTTAAAATTTTTAAAATTTTAGGATGATTTTTTTTTATAATTTAAACTTTTGAGGGTGTTTTTATAATTTTGGAGATATTGAGGTTTTTAATTGGAAAATTTAAATTCTTTTGAGGTTGCTGTTATTTTTTGAATTCCATGTTTGTTATTTTAGGTTTTGAAATGTCAGAAAATTTTAGGTGTATTAAGGTAATTCCTTGAATTCATCTATGTTATTTACAAGTTTTGAAATTTTAGAATTTCAGGTGCTTGTTTGTAAGGGTGTTTCGATAATTTTTGAGACATTGGGGTTTTAACAACAAATTTTAATTTCTTTCTAAACTGCTATTAACTTTTTGATTTCATATTTGTTGTTTTAAGTTTTGAGATTTTGGGATGGTTTTTATAATTTTAAACTTTTCAATGTCTATTGTGCAATTTTAAAACTTTTTAGGGTTTTTTGTAATACTTCGTGTATTGTTAGCTACATATAGTTTCTTTATTTTAACAAACTAATACCATAAAGATATTTTATATATTCTATTAATATTATTTTTTTAAAGTTGATAAGTTATAGATAGTTCACGTAGGATTAAGATATGATATAATTATGATTATGATAGATTAAGATATAAATAAAATATTAAAAATAGTGAAGGGTAATATTGACCATAGAAAGATTTTTCCGAGCTCATGTTTTTAAAGGGAGTATATGATTGTTCCGATTTAAATTCCATTGGCTAGGTATTAGCAATTTTATTGGTTAGGCATTCTCACTAAGTTGAGCTTTATAATTGCTTATTTTTATTACGATCATCTATGTAAAATCATAGTAATTTAGTCGTGACTTCACGTCATTATGCTTTCCAACAAAAGTTAGATGATGGATGATTTAGCCAAATGTTTTTTTAGGGAAAAATACTTACTTATATTCTTACATGATGGAACAAGTTACAAATATGGTGCCTATAAAACCAAACACATGTCACTAATTACTAGATAATACTACATAATAATATTACTTTACATCGACGTTCTTTCTAATGGCTTATATAAGTTCCGTTCTACAAAAACTAAATTGCCCCGAATCGTCATGAGACGATGGTTCAAAATGACTTGAAAAAAGTGTTTCTCAAAACCTCGTTCTACAAAAACTAAATTGTAATTGGAAGAAACGCCTATTTGAATTTCATTTCTTTACAAAAGAATTCATGAACTTTTGTAATTGGATTGGATGTGGATGTGTGCAATATGTATATAGATTGTTTTGTAGAGAGCCGTGGAGATTGTTGCTTTTGTCATGAAGAAATCATGGAGTTGAAGCATACATAATGTGGCAATTTAATTTTTCATATTAGACTCTTAATCACAATGCTAGTGATTAATATTTTTACTGAGAAGGCTAATTTTTCACTTTCCTTAACGGATGTACCTTAATGGCTGTCTTCATTATTGGGTATGGATCCACGTACATAAGCTTTGTTTATTACTTTTTCTTTTTTTTCATCTTTCTCAACAAAATTTTTACCCTGGGTGGACTCAGTTTATTACTATTTCGCTGCGTACGATGCGTACATGATATGAAATATGAGAAAAGTGTTGTAATCAATTTGTTAAGCAAATAAAAAATTTCAAGTTTAAGACCGCTACTGTGATATTTCACAGAAAGATTTTTTTTTTCAAGCATGAGAACATTCCTTTTGATGTTGTTAAGTGGGCATTTTTGTTGATTTCAGCGCAAGGGCATTTAGAATTAATTTTTCAGATATAAAGGATATTTTCTAAATTCTAAACGTATAGCTCACGATGGTTAAAAAGGGGCTTTTCTTAATATGTTATAGATATAGATAATGAACTAATCCTGAAAACGAAAATTAAACTCGTACAAAAAATTAGAGGAACATGGACAATTTTAGCACAAAGGAGAATGATTATATATGATGATGCTCATTAATCTCTATAGTAAGTTAGATAGAAAATCAAAGTTTACACTCTAGAACTATCTATAGCAGAATAGATAGAAAATCAAAGTTTACACTCTAGAACTATCTATAGCAGAAGTCGAAGTGATGCTGTCGGACTTTGATAGTGTGATTGTTGCACGGATTGAAGACTCCTCGTACAGCAAAATAGTAATAATAATAATAATAACCAGCATTAGATGATCCAGATTTCTTGCGTGCTAACTTTTACTTCTTGGCGGTTTTTATTTTGAAAAGGCAGATAGGGCAACATAATCAGCCAAGTCCTTAACAACACTCTGTCTCAAAAACAGAGAGACAAAAACAGACCAAAAATAAGAGGACAAACAGTCAACCGACTTAGTTAGGATATGAGCAACACCATTACCAGTGTGCCTTACATAAGAAACTTTAGAGTAGTCAATAACAGACAAACCAGAGTGAACTTCATCTGCAATAGGAGTTATGGTAGCAAAAGGAGAATGAGAGTCCACCAAGGTGACAACCCTTAGGGAATCAATCTCCACCACCGAAATCCTCCAGTTCATACGCCGAACAAAGCGAATGCCTTCCAGGAAAGCCAACAGCTCCGCATGATCCACAGTCATAGAACCCTTGAGCCCCATAGAATAGCAACCAATCACATGCCCATGGTGGTCCCGAATAACACCTCCCAACCCAACAATATCTCCTTCCATAGGAACAGAGAGTATATGTGTTGAGCTTTAGCAGACTAAGAGCAAGGGGATACCAAGCAGAAGGCCATTTGGAAGGGGTAGCAATGTCACGAGAGAGGCCTCGAACCCTATCCTCTTCCTTCACAAAACAGAGAATCCGAGTCACCAAGACCGAAGCCTCCCTAACATCACCACCATGAGAGCACATATTCCTTTCCCCTCATATAAATTACAGGGTCGTGAAACCCAAAGCCAGAGAGTTCCCAGGGCAAACCGAGGTGAGATTAAAAAGAAAATCATCATAAGACGTACGTCGAAAGCCTTCAATCACATCCCAAAGATCTAAGGACTCCCACACTAAACGAGCAAAGGAGCAGACAGTGAAGATATGAAGGACAATCTCAAAGGCAGCAGAGCAAAGGTAGCAACTAGGGGACACAGAGATCCCCCTACGAGATAAACCATCTGAGATGGGGAGAGCATTATAGAACAGGCGCCAAAGGAACACTCTCATCTTCGGTGGGATCTCGGCCTACCAGATCAATGACCACCACTTCGCCACCCTAGAATCCAAGGTGGAGGCAGCATCAGACATAGTGTGGCGAAGAAGTTGGTATCCACTCTTGACTGTGTAGTATCCCTTCTCCTCATAATGCCAAATGAGTCTGTCAGGGACAGGAGAAGGGGGCAGTGGGATAAGTGAAATGTCCTCCCGATGCACCTACTAAAAGGAGTTAGCAATCAAATCATGATTCTAAGTACTCGAAGCAGAGACTAGCTCAACCGCCCTCCTGGAAGGGTCGATTGGAGAAGTGATTGGCCTGAAAGAAAAGGGCATTGGGATCAATAGATCAGCACTGATAGAGACACTCTGGCCATCACCTATCCTCCATCTCATACCTCGGGCTAAGAGCTCTTGCCCCTAGATAATGTTCCGTCATAAATAAGAACAGCCAGGCTGGCACTAGTTGAAAGGAAGTCTGAGTCCCAGAAATACTTCCCCTTCAAAACCCTACTATCCAGAGAAGAAGGGTCCTGAAAGATCCTCCATGCCTGCTTAGCCACCAGTGCCTGATTAAACATCTATAGATCTCTAAAGCCCAGACCATCCGTTGACTTTGCTTGACACACCTTCTGCCACCTAACCCGACGAATCTTCTTCTCACCAGAAGTCGATCCCCACCAGAATCTCATAATGATAGACTCAATCTTCCTGCACAGAGAAAGGGGATGCGGAAGATACGGAAGATACTCATCACATAACATGGAATCGCCTGCAAAACAACTTTCACCATAACCTCTCCCCCCCCCCCCCCCAAAAACCCCTCCTCCAAGCTTGGACTCTTTTCCAAACCGAGTCTTTGCTTGAAGCAAAAGTCTGACAACGGCTTCTTCCAATCACCGAAGGGGGGAGGCCTAAGTATCGATCATATGACTGGACCCTATCAAGCTCCAAGACAGAGAAAATAGAGGCCCTAGTATCCTCATCTACACATGGGCTAAAGGTGATGGCAGATTTCTGAAAGTTGACTTTCTGATCGGTTGTCGCCTCATATAGTAGAAGAGTACTCTGGACAGCCTGTGCAGTGGCCTGGGAAGCCTAAATAAAAACCAAAGAATCATCTGCAAAGAATAAGTGAGAAATCCTTGTCCCTGACCGAGAACAAGATAACCCTCTGATGCACCTATTCTCCTCAATATCTGATGATCAGTGCTGAGAAAACTTCCGTATAGAGAATAAACAAATATGGAGATAGTGGGCATCCCTGCTGCAGACCATGAGTAGGAGTGACCTGACCCATAATCTGCCCATTGAGACAAAAAGAGAGTGAGGAAGTGGAGATAAAGTACAAAATGAGAAGCCTCCAATGATCTAGAAAACCCATGACCTGAAGGGCCCTATCAATAAACCCTCATTCCACTATGTCATATGCCTTACTCATATCCAACTTCAGTGCTATATGGCCAGACTGACCCCGTCTCCTCTTCTACAATGTGTGGAGAAGTTCAAAAGCAACAATGACATTGTCCCGAATAGATCTCCCTGGGACAAAAGCAATCTGAAAGCATCCGATCAATCTGCCAAGAACCTGCTACAACCTATTAGCAATGGTCTTCGTGACAATCTTGTAGACCACATTACATAGGCCGATGGGTCTAAAGTCTGCCAGAGTCTCAGGTGAATTCTTCTTGGGGATGAGAACCACATTGGTCTTATTCTAAGACTTGATGGATGAGCTCCCATTTAGAATCTCTAAACATGCAGCCGAAATATCTGGGCCAATAACAGACCACTGGGACTAAAAAAAGGATGTATGGAAGCCATCTGGGCCGGGTGTCTTTGAAGGACCCATAGATCAAAGAGCACCCCACACCTCATCACCTATAAAAGGCTCAGAAATGATTCGAAGGTCATCCACTAAAATCTGTGAAGAGATAACACCACCCACCTTAGCCAAAACCTCATTTGAAGGAGTGGAAGAAGATAACAGTTCCGAGAAATAATCCTCAATAAGCGTTGTAATTCCCAACTGATCCTCTACCCAAGTGCCATTCGGATGACGTAGGTGGCTAATGAAGTTCTTCCTCCGCCTAGTGGAAGCTCTGATATGGAAGAATTTGGTGTTACGACCCCCATCTCAGAGCCAATCAACCCTAGCTCGCTGTCGCCTGAAGCTTTCTTCCCTATATTTAAGAACCTCCCTCTCCTTCTCTAGCCTTTGAATCTCAGCCATACGATCCCCCACATCAGGAGAAGAGTAGATATATTGGAGATTTCGTTGAATAACTAACAATATGTGCCTCCATCTGCCAAAACTCTCTTAGCTCTAACTACTGAGTTTTGTAGCTCAAGACCCTAGCTTCTGACAAACTGACTCACATAGACCCTATTGTGTGGAGATCCTAGGCCAGGCCCTGCTAATAACATCACTCAAATCATTCTCTTTGAGCCAAAAAGGCTCAAAGCGGAAGGGACGACCATGCCTAACAGGAGGGGGGGGGGCGAGAAGTAGCAAAATATAACACAATAGGACGATGGTCAGAAACAGAAAAATCCAAGTGGTGTACCTCAACAGTGGGAAATATATCTCACCAGCCAGAGTCAACTACCATCCTGTCCAAGTGCTCCTGGATATGAGATGTATCGAACTTACAATTAATCCAAGTGAAGGTGTGCCCGCGATACTCCAGATCTAGTAGCTCACAATGCAGCAGAACACTCTGGAAATCTAGCATACTCGGAACATGCGCCTGTCTCCTACTAGCTTCTCCCCTGGGCTCGTGATGGCATTAAAGTCACCTCCATATAACCATCGCTCAGAGGAAAGATCCCTCAACTGTCTCAATAGATCCCAGGACTGGTACCGTAAGTGTTTCTGGGGATGGCCATAAAACCCAGTGAGCTGCCAGTTCCTTCTCGCAGAGTCAACTATTGATGCGTCAATATGTCTAGTAGAAAAAGAATGGATAGGCACATCCATTTCATCACCCCATAGTAACATGCGTCCACCACTTCTGCCTCTACTATCCACTACAAAGCAATTCCGGAAACTCAACTGAAATCTGATCATTTGCGCCCACCTACCAGAAAGTCTAGTTTCCGAAAGAAAGACTAGACTTAGGGAATGAGTCTGCATCATCCTACGAAAAGCGGTCAATGTTTTAGGGTTTCCCAGTCCCTGAACGTTCCAGCAAAAGCAACTAATGGCTCCTGGCACCCCTGGCCACTAGGGTGCGCCTCAACAAGAGTAGAATCTGGATCGAGAACCTCCAATCGTGCCCTCTTCTTATGTACATCCGAAGGATCCTTCAGAAAATCTTTCCTGCATTTGCTCCCTTTCCCTTTCTATTTGGAGTCCTGCTGCCCAGACCCTCTAGTAAGCCTCTTCCAGGCTGATAAAGCCCGCTTTCTCGAGGTGGATGTGGAAATTGTAACGTCATGCAAATCAGAGCCTACACCGGTATCCATGACCAAGGGTGCAAGAGGGGTCTCACAACCCACAGTGACTGGAATAATCTGCAGTGGAGTGCTACCACCTAAGTCATCAACCTGAGTATCATCTGAGACCACCCGAGAGGATGGTTTTTTCTGCCCCTCACGTTCTGCTTCAGTTGCTCCAGAAAACCGAGTCTCAAAGGCCTTAAAAGATGAAGGGGGTTCTCTGAGCCAAGAACCATATCTGCTTTTGGATGTGATAAAAATACCATCAGTTTGTACACTTCGTTTGTCACACTCAGCAGCTTTGTGGCCAATAATGCCACATGAAAAGCAAAAGTCTCTCATAGGTGAGGTAGAGCTTCTCAATCTCCTCGGTCTTTTCAAAGCAAACACGTATGCCTCTTTTTAGAGGCTTAGTAATATCCACGAGAATCCTCAGTCGCATCTTGTTATCCCGCAAATCAATCCCTTTAAGTTCTCCTATAAGCGAGTCATAGTCTCTAGCGTACCTCTCGTTCATCACAACAAGTGGTACATTCTTGACATGCACCCAGAATAGAGTTGAAGAGAAATCTAGAGAAGTTGGGGCACCAACCCCACGAGGAACAATCAAATTGAGCAGGTTTCTTTCAAAGCACCACGGTCCACCATCAAGAACTTTTTCCCTGTCTGCATCGGAACCAAATCTAAAAAGGAAAGTATTTCTTCCACTGTAAGGTTCCACCTAGAAGGGGGCATTTACAGTCCAGATCCACCTAAGGACATGCTCAAGGCCATCTCTATTAGAAATCCTACTACTAAAAAACCTTCCCTAAAAGATAGTTGTTGAGGGAAAGCGAATCTGTCCGGTCCTTGGTTGACAGAAAAACAGGGCCATCTTTGTCATCTAAGCTGCATTTGGCACAAAGGTTGGTCAACCCATCATCATCAATTCTCGTCATGTTCTAACACAACAGCCCCCAAAGACAGAACACAGAAAGCACCAGTAGCCCAAACAATCAGCAAAACAGCAAGACAGAACGGCTTGAAACGACGATGCCATTAATTTGAGACTGAGAGACGGTCTTAAAACGATGAAGCCGTAGATTTGAGACCAAGAGATGGTCTTGAAACGATGATGCTGCTACTAAAAAACAAGGCGATGCCGTTAATATGAGACCAAGAGACGGTCTTGAATGGCGATGTCGTTGATTTGAGACCGAGAGACGATCTTGAAATGGCGCTGCTGTTACTAAATATGAAATGGCGATACTATTAATATGAGATCGAGAGACGGTCTTGAAACGACAATGTCGTTGGTTTGAGACCGAGAGACAGTCTTGAAATGCCGATACCGTTACTAAGTATGAAACAATGATATCGTTCGTGTGAGTCGAGAGGAAAAGGAAATTCGAATGAGCAAAGATGGAGAAAAACAATGCTAGAAAACCAGTGTGAACTGTCGAGGACGCACTGGAAATCGCCGATGGAGACCCACCGAAGCCTTTCCAGCGAGAATTACCGATGGGAAACCCTGAGCACTGCCACGAGGGTTGGGGACGAAACTCAGATCTCATCAAATAAATTCGTCACAAACTGTCGGAGCGAGACAGGAAGGGCCATGCCGCACGAAGAAGATAGAAACCGGCCGGAGAAAACCGGAAGCAACAGTTAGATCTGGCCGATAGAGCCCCATCACGAGGGAGGGGGAGAGAAGCGTTACACGTCTTTAGAGAGAAAACAGAACAGACTCAGATCTAGGGTTTTCTTCTTAGCGGTTTTTTGATTTGCTATAACTGTTAAAATCTTTCACAAACTTAAAACCTTTTTGCAACAACGAATTGTCTCAATGTGGGAAACTTGCTATTACTTAGGCATCTATGTACTATTATTGTATTGAGCCCCACATGAATCTTACATAGATTACATCTGCATCTAAAATAGGACAGATCTTCGATTCAAAACCGTAGTGACAAAATAAGTGGCATCAGTGAGAGCTCACAATTAAAAATCCTTAACTTACAAATTTATAATTTAAAGAAAGGCTGTTTTTGTAAAAATCTGTTGGATTTTTTGGTCAAAACTACTTTTCAAAATGAGTTTTCAAACTATATATATATTAACTACAAGTACTTTTCATAAATGCTTAGTAGCCTAGTAAAAAGTTTATGTTTTGGTATTTCAAAAGGTCCCTTGTTCGAGGCTTGCCAACGGTAACCCGAGAAGTGTTTTATTTGAATTAATCCCTCATATATTCTAGTGAGTCGTTGGCCAATGGGCCGGGGATCGGGGCTAATTGGGCTAAGGCGCTAAGTGGCGCTTTGTTAGGTGCACTTTGCACTTCGCACGGAGGCATCAGGGCGAGGTGGCACTATTTGGTGCCACGAAGGTTGCCTCGTAGGCTGCTTCACAGCATACGGACTACGTATTCACACGAGGGTGACCCTAGTGTTCTCATAGTTTGACAAGGTTTGCTCGTTCGACGAGGTTCATCTGTCATACAAGGTTCGCATGTTTGACGATGTTCGTTAATTCGACGAGGTTCGTCTGTCATACTAGGTTCGCTTGTTAGACGAGGTTCGTCTGTCATATGAGGTTAACCTGTTTGATGAGGTTCGCTCAATCGACGAGGTTCGTATATCATATGAGGTTTGCCTGTTTGACTATGTTCGCTCGTTCGACGAGGTTCGTTTGTCATACAAGGTTCGCCTGTTTGACGACGTTTGTTTGTCAAACGAGGTTCGTCTGATTTACTGAGACGTGCCCCTCACGTTTTGTAGTAACGCGTCCATTGATTACCTCGTATTCAAGAGTTACTGCATGCAGTAGTTATAACAGTAATTAAGAGCAATTTAATGCATTGATGTTACAATCTTAATTGCCATTAAGAATTGTAACAGTCATACTAATTGCTAGGTTCCTTGACCTTGGAACGAACTCTATCATCAAAGCTCGAGATGCAGAATTCTTTGAGGATAACTTTATCAAAGATAAAGGATTGTTGCTCAAAGATATAGCAGAGAATGCTAGTACGTCAGACGCACCAGAGGAGCCAGTTTCGTGAGAAACTGAAAGTGTCAGTGATGAAGGAGTTACTGAACCATCTTCCAAGCGTGTCAGGAGACAGAAAGATTTTGGAGATGATTTCATCACCTATAATGTGGAAGGAGACCCACAAACTTTCCAAGAAGTAATGCAGTCAACAGACGTTCTTCTGTGGAAAGAAGCTATAGATGATAAGATGGATTCATTGATCCAAAATCATACTTGGGAGTTGGTGGATGTACCTGAAGGTGTAAGGCCTATCAGATGCAAGAAATCTTCAAGAAGAAGCTTCGTCCTGATGGTACTATTGAGAAGTACAAAGCAAGACTGCTAGCAAAAGGATTCTCTTAGAGAAAAGGAATAGATTTCTTTGACATCTATGCACCAGTTTGTGGGATCACTACCATCAGAGTACTTATTGCATGGGCGGCCATGAAAAGATTCATCACACATCAGATGGATGTGAAGACTACCTTTCTCAATGGAGACCTCACAGAAGAGATCTGCATGGAGAAACCAGAAAGACTTGATACTCCAGCTGGTAAAGTTTGTAAACTTATTAAGTCTCTATATGGACTCAAGTAGGCACCGAAACTCTAGCATGAGAAGTTCGATGGAGTTATTCGCAACAATGGGTATCAAGTCAGTGAGTCTGACAAGTGACTATACATCAAGGTCGCTGAAGGGAAGATGGTGGTTATCTGCCTCTATATGGATGATATGCTTATCGTCGGGAGTGATTTGGAGCTAGTAACATCTACCAAAAAAATTTTATCAGCTCAGTTCAGCATGAAGGACCTTGGAACTACAGACGTGATTCTCAGAATCAAAATCATATACTCTGAAGAGGGTATTGGATTGTCCCAATCTCATTATGTCGAGAGCATGCTAATGAAGTATGGCTACTACGACCTGTCAGAACTATCAGTGCCGTATGATTACAACAAGAAGCTTCGATTGAACACTGGAAGACCAGTAGAGCAGCTAAGGTACTCAAAGATAATTGGAAGTCTTATGTACATGATGAGCTACACAAGGCCAGATATAGCATTCGTTATAGGAATACTTAGTAGGTTCACAAGTAATCCTGGAAAGCCTCACTGGGATGCTGTCCAGACATTGATGAGATACTTGAAAGGAACTATAGGTCTGGGCCTATTCTACACTAGATATCTAGCTGTAATCGAAGGCTATTCAGATACAAGCTGGTGCTCAGAACTAGATGTGTGCAGATCTACTGGAGGTTTTGTCTTCACCATGGGCGGAGCTGCCATCTCGTGGAAATCTAAGAAGCAAACTATGATTGCACAGTCATCGATAGAATCTGAGTCATTCGCACTCTGTACTATAGGAGATGAAGCTGAGTGGCTCAGTTGTATTCTCTGAGATCTTCTATTAACAGAATTACAAGGCGCAATTACAATCTATTGTGATAATTAGGCAACAGGTGTTGTGGTAACGAACTCGTTATTCAATGGAAAGAAGCAGACCATTCGTCTGAAGCATGGCTATTTAAGAGAACTCATTTGCTAAGGAGTCATCTCGGTGATTGACGTTCGATCTTCAGAGAATGTGACTGATCCTTTGACTAAAGATCTGAAAAAAGACATAGTCGAAAGGATGTCTGCAGTAATGGGTCTCAAAGTTTTGTGAGTCTTACAAATACATACCATGTTTATCCAATTATTAGTTCAAATCTTATGCTACTAATAATAAAGATAACTGGTTCAAAAGTCAAGTAAGATTTGTAAAGTTTGGTGAGTCTTACAAATACTTACCATTTCGTCAAGTTATTAGTTCAAAGCTTACGCTACTAATGACAAGATGATTGGTTCAAAAGTCAAGTAAAGCTTACGCTACTAATGACAAGATGATTGGTTCAAAAGTCAAGTAAGATTTACAAGTGAAATCCTATCTTGTAAAGAGGTTAGCTGTTAAGCCTTAATGAGTCCAAAACATTTCGGATGCGGGATGTTGGATAGGTAACATGCCTAAAGGACTCACTGATAATCCTATAATGTAAAGAGGTTATCTGTTAAGCCTTAATGGGTCCAAAGCATTTCGGATGTGGGGTGTTAGATAGGAAACACACCTAAAGGACTCACCTAGAATCCTATCATGAGAGAGGATGGCTCTTAAGTCTTAATGAGTTTAAAGCATTTCGGATGCGGGATGTTTGTTAGGAAACATGCCTAAAGAACCCACCTATGCCTGGGTGGAGATTTGGCCGTCTCCTATGATGTCTTGTGGAAAGATACCTAGAGCTCTAGCAGAAACCAGGACAAGCACATGGCTATAATTGTGCAAAAACAAAGGCAAGTGTGGTTCAAAGTGAAAACAATCATAGATAAGTTTGATCTTGTGTGATCACTGGATTTTAGACATGTGCTGGTTCAAGTCTCTACGACACCATGCATCTATCTTCTATTCAGTTGGTCTAAGGGGGATTCAAGTCCTTATGACATCTACCTTATGCACAACGATTGAAACAACGGCACCATAACACGACACTAGTTTAAAAACTTATGGGGGATTGTTGGATTTTTTGGTCAAAACTACTTTCCAAAATGAGTTTTCAAACTATATATGTTAACTACAAGTACTTTTTATAAATACTTAGTAGCCTAGTGGAAAATTTATGTTTTTGTGTTTCAAAAGGTCCTTTGTTTGAGGCTTATCAACGACAAGCCAAGAAGTGTTTTATTTGAATTAATCCCTTATAAGTTCTAGTGGGTCGTGGGTCATAGGTCGTGAGCCGTGGGCCGCGAGCCGTGGGCCAATGGGCCGGGGATCGGGGCAAATCGGGCTGAGGCGCTAAGTGGCGCTTTGTTAGATGTACTTTGCACAAGGTGGCGCTGTTTGGCACCACGAAGGTTGCCTCGCAGGCTGCTTCACAGTATGCGGACGATCTACGTATTCGTACGAGGGTGACCCTAGCGTTCTTGTAGTTTGACAAGGTTTGCTTGTTTGACGAGGTTCATCTGTCATACAAGGTTCGCCTGTTTGACGATGTTCGTTCGTTCGACAAGATTCGTCTGTCATACTAGGTTCGCTTGTTTAACGAGGTTCGTCTGTCATACGAAGTTCGCCTATTTGATGAGGTTCACTCGATCGATGAGGTTCGTATGTCATACGAGGTTCGCCTATTTGACTATGTTCGCTCGTTCGACGAGGTTCGTCTGTCATACGAGGTTCGCCTGTTTGACGATGTTCGTTTGTCAAACGAGGTTTGTCTGATTTGCTGAGACGTGACCCTCGCGTTTCGTATTAACGCGTCCATTGATTACCTCGTATTCAAGAGTTATTACATGCAACAGTTACAACAGCAATTAAGAGCAATATAATGCATTGATGTTACAATCTTAATTGTCATTAAGAATTATAACAACCACATTAATTGCTAGTGACACTTGAGCTGGCCTTAGAGGCCTATAAATAGTGCCCTTGGGCAGCTCTTGGTTGTGGCTGGAAACTTTCTCGCGAGCGTGGAATACGAACGTCAGTATAGAATACGAACGTCGGTATATACACGCGAGCTTAGAAAACGAATGTCGGATCGACGTTGTTGTTGCTGTTGTTGTGCTACTGTTGCAGAAACTATGCCCGCAGGAACCCTAAAACCGAAAGGTTTTTTGAACCGAAAAGTTTTGAGATCGAGGAGATCTTTTGCCTTGACCGGAAGGTCTTATAGATCGAGGAGATCTTTTGCCTTGACCGAAAGGTCTTATAGATCAAGGAGGTCTTGACAGTACTGGGTTGGTACACACCAGAGTACTGTACTGTTGTTCCTAGAAGTAGTTTGGCTTTGGGATCCTTGCATCGGAGTAGGCCAAATATTGCTTTAAGCACAGCGTTTCACAAACGTACAGCAGTTAATTAAAAAAATTTTAAATAACAGCACGTCATCCTTCACTGTTTAATTCCAGATTTAACCATAATTTCCAACAAAATCATCTTGAAAATAGGATCATTATACGGAAACTACTTTTGAATTTTAATTTATACACAAACCATCTTTAAAGTGGATTTGTGGTGTAATTAACGACATGCTAGTCAAAATTTTCCCTAAAAATTCAAAAATTCTTATAAAAACTTACATTAAAGACACCTGCCCCGTTTCGTTAATGTTCAGGTCATGTTAGGATACAAACCGCGTACCTCAAGCATGAACTTTTAAGCTTATTTTGGATTTTTAGTGAAAATTTGACTAGCGTGGATGATTGCAACACAAACCCATTTTAAAGGTGAGTAATGTATAAGTTAGTATTCAAATGTGGTTTTCGTATAATTAACCTATTTTAAAGATGGTTTCTAGGAGGGGGGGGAGGGGCTTAAAAAAAGATACTGAGATGTTATTAATGGATCCACTTACTAACTGCAGACACAAATACATATGTGTCTCAACAAACAAACAAATAATAATAATAATAATAATAATAATAATAGGAAAAAACTCACATCCATATCCGCCAACATTAAATATGGATACAGATTAGATAAACGACTACAAATAGATACGAGGAAAATAATAAGATTGATTGTCATATATGATATCAGAGATATGTTTAAGCACAATAAATTCCTCATATAAGAGCCCATTAATATATTCAATCATACTCCCTTTAAAGAGGGAGTTATGGAAAAACTTTTCAAGGACTATACTACCCCTATTCTTTGTTGATATTACATTCTAATACTAACTAAACTAAATTAATTATCATTGTTAATTAATTACATTATATGTCACTTTAAGTTTGTATAATTTGGTCCCTAAAACTTCCAACGCTATTGTAAAACTCTACATCATATCAATTATTAGTAATGTAAAATAATATATTAATAGATAATTGCATGTTAATAAAGTATTTATGGAAAGAGTAGAAAACATAGAATTGTCCTAAAATTATACCATGGAACTCATATAGGAAAATTATAAAGAGCATTCTTATGTTTATGTAAGAGGACAGAATGTAAAAACATTATATTTTGGAAAACATTAGGATATTTAAGTGCAGCAAGCTAGATATGTTATCTAAAATTTAAAAAATGTGCAACAAGATACAAGTGGTGGTATATAAATATAATTGTTGTAAACTATAAAAGATTTAAGTTTAGTTAAGCCTATAAAAGATTTAAAACATTTGTTATCCATAAACAATAATATATGAACCCATTGATAAATAAATTAAGCCTATAAAAGATTTAAAACATTTGTTATCCATAAACAATAATATATGAACCCATTGATAAATAATATTCATCATACAATATGAGGCCAAATTGATAAATAATATTCATCATACAATATGAGGCCAAATGGTTAGCTTATATTTATATAGTAGAGGAGATACTAAAAAATTAAAGCATCATATTTTGAATGAGTCTCGAGATTTTGAATTATTTTCTAAAATTATATACTTCACTTAAAAAACTTTAGAAGAGGCTTCTGAAGGACTACTACAAAGGGTTGGACATCAGATAAATATTAAACAAATAAAATCCATGATATCAGATTGTAAAATTCAATGATGTTTATGTAATATTGAGTGTCATATGAGATAATATTCATACATAACATAACATTGTAATATGTAATCTAATATATTAAGGAATTTTAAATATAATAATTTGCATCAAGAAATATGCTTAAGATTTGGGAGAGACGAGAGTGGAAAGATTTGGAGAAGAATTATGGCCTTTGTGGGTTTTATAGGTTCCAATTTTATTTCCCAAACACGATCCAAACTCGAGTCCACAATCAAATTAAAAATAACATGATTTTCTCAATATCTTCAAATAGATATATTAGCCATATTTTCGATAACGGTCGATATATCAAAAAAATCACCAAACAAAAGAAAACAATAGGAAATATTACCGAGATAAAGTCTTTAACCCGATATATTGGCCGATATAGCAATATATTGGCAAATATTTCATAGGATACCTATAAGAGCAAATATGTAAAGGTTATTTAGATATTAGTTCATTGATTTTAAATATAGAATGATTTTATGTTATTCCCTGAAATGTTTTAAATTGCTCATAATTTAGGGACTAATATTAAATTATTAAAAAATTTTGAAGTTGTTTGACATTAGATAGATATGAATTATTTTGTTAAAATATAATCAATATGAGTGCATAATATGTATAAATTTTTCTCAGACTATATTTATAATTTTCTAAAACTAGAGAGTAATCATTTTGATAGATCAATTAGTAGTTGGAAAGATGTAAAAAGAGTACAACAACAGATTTTAAAATTGATCATATAATTTATATTTTCTTTCTTGATTGAATTTGCACATTATAACTTAGAGAATTCTAGAAAAAAGTTCTTGAATATCTATAATACTCGGTCGCCTGATAAACAATAGGTGGAAGTGATTTTTTCATAACCGAACAAAATCCTTACTAACTAGATAAAACCTACCATTTTTCTTTGATGAATTCAAGAATTTATTTTTTATTAATAATTATAGGTTTTTTTGTATTGATCCCTTACATTATTAATATTTTAAAATTATACGTTCAAATTAGTAATTAATCTTAAATCGTTAATATTTTAAGGTTTTAAACATCACTATTTTTTTGGAAGACAAAAATGTTAAAACCACACATAAAAATATCCAAAAAAATTAATATATTATGATATTTATAAAGTTTTTTGCAACCATATTATAGTAAATAAATAAACCTAAAAAATAATTATGATATTTGATCACGTGCAGTGCACGTGCATTCCACCTAGTAATGTGAAACGTACCACTTGCATCTCCATGATCAGTTTTGGTCTCCACAAAATTCAAGTGAATTGAATATATGATGAAACAATTTAAATGAAAAGTAGCGCCGAAAAAGAATCAAAACACTCGCTGACATATTCTTGAAATCTTAAAAACACAATTGTATCGCAACTCTCTGTGCAAAGATGATTCGTTTAATTTTAGGGGCTGTTTGTTTGCCTAAAAAAAGAGGAAAATCAAAGAATATGAAACCTATTTCTAAAAAAAATTATTTTGAGATTGTTTGGTTGGCTAAAAAAAAGAAGGAAATCAAAGAATGGGAGATGAGTTGTCATATTATTATTCGATGATGTGGGTGATTTTTTAAGAAAATTTGTTTTGAGGTTGTTTGGTTGGCTAAAAAAATAAAAAAAATAAAAAAAATTATAAGAAACCCATTTCCTGTAATAGGTTATTTTCTTGTGTTTGGTTCATTTATAAAAATAAGAAAATAGATGAGATGAGATGAGTTATCATTATATTATTGGATGATATGACCCACACTTAAGGAAATCGATTTTCTAGCTTTTTTGATGGAAATGGGTGGAAATAAAATGTTAATGAGATGAGATGAGATGAGTTGTCACCATATTATTGGATGATGTGAGTGATTTTTAAAGATGAGATGTGATGGAGATGAGATGAGTTGGATGATGTGACCCATTTCTTGTGTTTGGTTTATTTTTAGGAGATGATATGAGATGAGTTGTGGGACAAAAATAATATTTTATTGGATATTGTGGTGAGTTTTAGGGATGGAAATGAATGAAAATAATATTTTATTAATTTTCATGTACCCTTTTTCTTTTCTTTATTTTTAGGAAACCAACCAAACAACCCCTTAGTGCAAACCCGTTGAAGAAAGATAAACTCTTCACAACGGACTGAAAATAACTTCATTGGAAACATATCCAGATCAAATATACTCAGCTTTCAAATATGTTTGCATGCTTTTCAGTTTGATGGGTACATTTATTCTAACCTAAGTAAGAGTTGTGTTTTGGAGTCTGAAGTGCTAGATCAAAATAAAACTTTTGCTTTAATAGATAAAACCCTAATTATGTTAGTTTAAGTGTGTAGACCCAAAGCTGAAATCAAGAAGACGAAGGAAACAGTCAAAATGAGGGGCGGTCGACAGTGAGAGGAAGTCCGATCGACCACGATGCTTGTACGAAACTAAGAAAAAACACCCTCTCAGGCCGGTTGATCGTGACAGTTGGTCTGGTCGACCGCAAATGTGCACGAGAAGCATGTAGGATTTGACATTCGGGCCGGTCGGGCATGGAGCCAAGTCCGGTCGATCGCGACGTGATCTGGCAGTTTCCTAATTTGTTTTGTATTCTATTTTGATTCAGGATTCTATATATACCTAAATGATTTTAGGGTTATGTAGTGCATAAAAAAGAGATCTTTTGAGAGAGAGATCTGAGAGAGATCAAACCCTATTTGTGAGCTTTGTAATCCTTCTTCAATTAATCAAAGAACTTGTGTGGTTGGCTCCTAAGGATGAGGCACGTTGCCAAACCTCGTTAAATCCGTGTGTTCTTTCTCTTTTACTTTTCTACAAGTTTTGATCTTTATTTGTGGTGATTTTCTTGCTTGCTAAACTTTCTAACAAGGTCTGGAAGGGCAAGTGTTCGATTTGATAGTTTCGAATCTCCAACAAATCAATTATGGGATTGTTCATGTGTAGCTCATTGACCTAGGTATATCAGTGTAGCTCATTGACCTGGGTATATCATACAACACAAACACTACATATACAGTTATAAATTGTTTGTAACATCATCAAAACAAAGATTAGGGAAATATGAATATGCCATAAGTCCAACAGACGCATGCTCCTCACACGCTCTGTCAGCGTTCTGTTCATTCTTTCTGCTACACCGTTCTGTTGTGACGTCCTTATAGTAGTCCTCTCCAAACGAATCCCGTTCAAAGCACAAAACTTCTTGAACTCCTCCAGTTCATATTCTCCATCATCGTCTGACCTCAGACACTTTACTTTTAGATCTATCTTATTCTCCATCATGGCTTTCCACTTCTTGAAGATGTTGAACACCTCTGACTTGTGCTTCATAAAGCATACCCACACCTTCCTCGAGTGATCATTGATAAATATGACATAGTATGTCGAACCGCCAAGAGAAGATACGCTAGTTGGACTCCATACATCTGTATGAACAAGATCTAGCTTATGAGCTTTAGTTGGTCTTCCACCCTTCAGAAAACTAACTCTCTTCTGCTTCCTGAAAATACAATATTCACAAACACCGGCTTCAACAGAATTGATGCCAGTTAGCATCCCTTCTGAGTGTAGAATCTTCATACCCTTCCCACTCATGTGTCACAACCTGTTGTGCCATAGATCTGCACTCTCCTTGCCTGCTGCAATTGCGAGGGTGTCACTCGCATATGAAGTTAGGTAGAGGGTACCGGTCCTGTTGCCATGGGTAACCACCATAGTACCATTGGAGATTTTCTACTAATCTTCTGTGAATATTATAACATTGCCTTCTGTTCTAAGATGACCAACCGAAATAAGATTCCTCTTCAGCTTCGGTACGTGTCTGACATTCTTCAGATGCCAGTTAGAATCCTTCAACTGTATTTGCACATCACCTCTTCTAACAACACTACATGGTTCATTGTCTCCCAAGTATACTTTCCCAAAGTCCATTGTTACATAGTTCTAAAAGAGATTCCTATTAGTAATGATGTGGAAAGAGGCTCCTAAATCAATGACCCATGAATCAAAATCGCTATTCATAGCAAGAATCAATGCATCTTGCACAATATGAGTCTCCTGCTCATTTTTATCCTTCTTTGGTGCTTTACAAGTAGAAGACATATGGCCCTCTTGGCCGCAGTTCCAACATTTCCTTTTGATAGGTCTAACCTTTGAGTTAGACCTCTTCTTCTTCGACACTGATCGATTCCTGTTTTGGTTCCCCCTATTATGGCTTCTGCCTCTCTGCTCGAGACTTAGGGCTGAACCTGAACCTTCTGATTCATTCGATTTTCTTCTAACCTCCTCGGATAGAATCCTTAGGGCTGAACCTGAACCTTCTGATTCATTCGATTTTCTTCTAACCTCCTCGGATAGAATCATAGCTATCACCTCGTTCAGCTTCAACTTCTCCTTCCCCGTCGAGTTGCTGATTACAATCACGTAACCTGCCCAACTATCCGACGACTACGATAGTATTAATAAGGCCTACACTTCATCATCAAACGTGATGTCGACTGAGATGAGTTGATCAACAATCGTGTTGTACTCGCTGAGATGCATCGTGAAGGAACATCTTTCTGCCATCTTGAGATTAAATAGTGTCTTGACGAGATGCACCTTATTTGCAGCTGACGGTTGCTCGTACATTGTTGTGAGCGCTTCCATAAGCCTCACCGTCATCTTCTCCTTTAATATATTGTATGCTACAGATTTTGCGAGGGCCAATCGGACCTGTCCCAAGGCTATTCGATCCAATATTTTCCAGTCCTCGTCAGTCTCATCATTCTTCTTTCCTTTTGCTTTACCCATCAACGGACGGTAAAGATCTTTCTGGTATAGATAGTCCTCCATCTGTGACTTCTAGTATATTTGAAAAGCAAGAATAGGTTTATAGATCATCAAAATTGATACAAACCTATTGCTCTAGTAGTCCAAACAGTGTCAACAGCATGACCAATACATACATTCATATATTCAGATACGTAGGATATTTATATCCATATATCCATACTTTCTATCCTATCATATACGCATATATCCATGAATATTTGTACCCGTTCTGAATCCCTAATCACAATGAATGGAGATGTGTTTACATAAACATGCCAGCTAATCTCCAGTTACGTCATGAATATTGTATGATCCTGATGTTACCAACATGCGCTCCTTGCCGACTACCTTCTTCGTCTTAATTATAACTACTCTAAATGTGGAAAATATATAAAAAAAAATTAAAGAATTTATTCTGGACATTTTGGAGGTGTCACAAGTTGAAGAAAGTCATATATTTTTGTATCAAATACACGTATCAAATACACCTGCATCATTGTTCAACATCTCTTGTAGTTGTATATATAATAATCTAACACACACATCTAATATGAGCTTAACTGCATTTAAATACCCTATAGTCTTCTTACTTTGCGCTTATATTACTTCCCTTATTTCTGGCAGCACTTAATTGCCTAAAGTTTTAAATTTTGCCCTTTGCATAGAAGCTTGATGTTGTTATACGTAGAAATTGTTGGATTTTTTGGTAAAAACCGCTTTTCAAAATGAGTTTTCAAACTATATATATATTAACTACAAGCACTTTTCATAAATGCTTAGTAGCCTAGTGGAAAGTTAATGTTTTGGTGTTTCAAAAGGTCTATTGTTCGATGCTTGCCAACGGCAAGCCGAGAAGTGTTTTATTTTAATTAATTCCTCATAAGTTCTCGTGGGCCGTGGGCCAATGAGCCAATGGGCCGGGGATCGGGGCTAATCGGGTTGAGACGCTAAGTGGCGCTTTGTTAGACGCACTCGCACGATGGTGTGACCCTAATGTTCTCGAGATCAGACGAGGTTCGCTCGTTTGACGAGATTCGCCGGTTTGACGAGGTTTGCTCGTTCGACGAGGTTCATCTGTCATACGAGGTTCGCCTGTTTGACGAGGTTCTCTCGTTCGACAAGATTCGTCTGTCAAACGAGGTTCGCCTGTTTGACGAGGTGCGCTCGTTCGACGATGTTTATCTGTCATACGAAGTTTGCCTGTTTGAAGATGTTCGCTCATTCGACGAGGTTTGTCTATCATACGAGGTTCGCCTGTTTGACGAGGTTCGCTCGTTCGACGAGGTTTGCCCGTTCGACGAGGTTCGTCCTACAGACGATGTTCGTCTGATTTGCTAAGACATGACCCTCGCGTTTCGTAGTTAGGCATCCATTGATTGCCTCGTATTCAGGAGTTACTGCATGCAGCAGTTACAACAACACGTTTCGTAGTTAGGCATCCATTGATTGCCTCGTATTCAGGAGTTACTGCATGCAGCAGTTACAACAACATTTAAAGCAATTTAATGCATTGATGTTACCTCGTATTCAGGAGTTACTGCATGCAGCAGTTACAACAACATTTAAAGCAATTTAATGCATTGATGTTACAATCTTAATTGTCATTGAGAATTGTGACAGTCATATTAATTGCGAGTGACTCTTGAGCTGGCCTTAGAGGCCTATAAATAGCGCCTTTGGGCAGCTCATGAAAACATAGACACGCGAGCTTTGAAAACGAACGTCGAATCAACGTTATTGCTGCTGTTATGCTGCTGCTGCAGAAACTATGCCCGCAGGAACTTGCCCTAAAACCGAAATATTTTGAACCAAAAAGGTTATGAGATCGAGGAGATTTTTGCCTTGACCGAAAGGTCTTATAGATTGAGGAGATCTTGACAGTACTGAGTTAGTGCACACCAGAGTACTGTACTGCTATTCTTAAAAGCAGTTTGGCCTTAGGATCCTCGCACCAGAGTAGGCCAAATATTGCTTTAAGCAAAGCGTTTCACAAACGCACAACAGTTAACTTAAAAAAGTTTAAAATTATAGCACATCTATTTTTTTCAGTTTTATTCCAAATTTAACCATAATTTTGAACAATCTTAAAGTAATATTTTTGATCTACAATGGATCATGCGAGGACTCTTGGAGTGGACTGTCTTAAGTTATAAAACTTTGATGGATCTAACTTTAACGCATGACGTCGAAAAGTAATTTTTAGAATGCAACTCCTGAAAATCTACTATGTGGTTTCTGAAGAGAAACCTGACTTTGAAGAAGACTCTGAGTCTGAAGCCTCTTGGGCTAAAGATGATCATTTTTACAAGAGTTATCTCCTTAACTGCCTGGTTGATCATCTGACAGATGCTTATACCAACAAGCCCTCTGCAAAGAAAGTCTGGAATGTTCTGGAGGAGCAATACAAGAATGAGGAGAAGCTTTCCAAGTCTCACCTCATTGACAAGTTTCTGGACTTCAAATTTAAAGATGAAACTGAGATTTTGCCTCAAGTCAAAGAGCTCGAAAAGCTTATTATGAAGTTGAAGGATGAAAATGTTAATCTTTGTCAAACATTCATTTCTGGAGCAATTATCAACAAGCTTCATCCATCTTGGATGTCATTCTTCACGGACATTCGAAGAAGGAAAAGACAAGTGACTCTGTCTGATTTGAAGAGGTTCATTCGGATCGAGGATGAGATTCGGACTCGCACGAAGAATGAGCTCCTAGCTAAGCAGAAGGCATCTGCTAACATGGTGGCTGCTAACTCTGAGAAGGGTACCAGTTCTTCTTCTAAGAAGAAGAATCCATTTAACAGAAAGATAAGAAGAAGAAGCCATTTAACAATAAGAAGAACCATAATCTGAAGAACCTGGATGTTCAAAAGAAAGATTTCAAGAAGAGCGGAAAATGCTTCAAATGTGGGAAGCAAAGATATTTTTCCAAGGACTACAAAGTACCAAAGAATGGAACAACACACAATGTTAATCAAGTTGATAATTGTGTGGTTATGCTCTTTCAAGTGACAACTCCCAACAACGTCTCTGGTTAGTGGTTAGATATAGGTGCTACATGTCATGTCTGCTCCAACAAAGATTTGTTTTCTTTCTATATTGCTGCCAAAGAGAATGTATCAATGGCTAATCTTTTGTGGTTCCTGTTCTTGGAACTGAGACTGTGGTGCTGACTCTTTCTTCAGGGAAGACTCTTACATTGAAAGATGCGAAACATGTTCCCTCAATTGTCAAAAACTTAGTTTCTGGAAGCTTGTTGTGTGATGCAGGTATGAGGCTGGATTTCCAAAGAGGAAAGGCTATGTTATCATTTAAGAAAATATATTTTGGCAATGTACTGATGTCATGTATAAGATCAGTGCTATAGTACCAAACTCGGTTATAAATGAAGTATTCTCTTCTGCTTACTCCTCTGTATTATAGCACAATAGGCTAGGACATGTAAACTATAGAAAGCTGTCTAGCATGGAGAAGTTATGATTACTTCCGAAATATAAGGGTAACAAACCTGAGAAGTGTGAAGTCTGCGCGCAAGCGAAGTTGACAAGGAAGCCATTTCTAAGTCTCACAAGGAGCACCAACCTATTGGATCTGATTCACTCAGATACTTGTGATTTCAAGAGCTTCATCCCTCGAGGCAGCATGAAATACTTCATCACCTTCATTGATGACCACTCTCGCTTTTGTCACGTCTACCTGCTAAAATCTAAAGATGAAGCCTTTAGCAAATTTGTCGAGTTTCGGACTCGAGTGGAGAAGCAGCTTGGACTTTAGGTGAAAAGACTCAAGAGCGATAGAGGAGGAGGGTACCAATCTAAGAAGTCGGAAGCCTACTTCAAGGAGCATGGAATCATTGCTGAAACTACAGCTCCTTATTTTTTGCAATCTAATAGGATTGTAGAAAGGAAGAATCGCACATTGACCGAGATGGTGAATTCAATACTAATCATATCCGGTCTACCTACCTGCTATTAGGGAGAGACTTTGCTGATGATAAACTGGATTCTAAACAGAGTACCCTATTCTAAAACTGATAATACTCCGCATCAGTTTTGGTTGGGATATCCAGATTCTTTGGATAGTCTCAAAGTGTGGGGGTGTCTCACATATATTCGAGTTCCAGATATCAGAAGGCCTAAGCTCGGACCAAAGGCAAACATATATGTGTTTCTTGGCTTTGTTGAAGATAGTAATGCTTGTAGGTTCCTTGACCTTGGAACTGACTCCATCATTGAAGCTTGGGATGCAGAATTCTTTGAGGATAAGTTTATCAAAGATAAAGATTTATTGCTTAAAAATATAGCAGAGAATGCTAGTACGTCAGATGCACCAGAGGAGCCAATTTCACGAGAAACTAAAAGTGTCAGTGATAAAAGAGTTACTGAACCATCTTCCAAGCGTGTCAAAAAATAAAAAGATTTTGGAGATGACTTCATCACCTATAATGTGGAAGGAGACCCGCAGACTTTCCAAGAAGCAATGCAGTCAACAGACGTTCTTCTGTGAAAAGAAGCTATAGATGATGAGATGGATTCATTGATCAAAAATCATACTTGGAAGCTGGTGGATGTACCTGAAGGTGCAAGGCCTATCAGTTGCAAATGGATTTTCAAAAAGAAGCTCTGTCCTGATGGTACTATTGAGAAGTACAAAGCAAGACTGGTGACAAAAGGATTCTCTCAGAGAGAAGGAATAAATTTCTTTGATATCTATGCACCAGTTTGCAGGATCACTACCATCAGAGTGCTTATCGCATGGGCGGCGATAAAAAGGTTTGTCATACATCAGATGGATGTGAAGACTGTCTTTCTCAATGGAAATCTCACAGAAGAGATCTACATGGAGAAACCAGAAGGACTTGATACTCTAGCTGGTAAAGTTTGTAAACTTATTAAGTCTCTATATGGACTTAAACAGGTACTAAAACTCTGGCATGAGAAGTTCAATGGGGTTGTTCATAATAATGGGTATCAAGTCAGTGAGTCTGACAAGTGTCTATACATCAAGGTCGCTGAAGGAAAGGTAGTTATTATCTACCTTTATGTGGATGATATGCTCATCATCGAGAGTGATTTGGAGCTAGTAACATCTACCAAGAAATTTCTATCAGCTCAGTTCAGCATGAAGGTCCTTAGTACTACGGAAGTGATTCTCGGAATCAAAATCATATACTTTGAAGAGGGTATTAGATTGTCTCAATCTCATTATGTCGAGAGCTTGCTAAGAAAGTATGGCTACTACGACCTGTCAGAACTATCAGTGCCGTATGATTACAACAAGAAGCTTCGGCCGAATACTGGAAGACCAGTAGAGCAGCTAAGGTACTCAAAGATAATTAGGAGTCTTATGTACGCGATGAGCTGCACGAGGCTAGATATAGCATTCGCATTAGGAATGCTTAGTAGATTCACAAGTAATCCTGGAAAGTTGTCCAGAGATGTTATCCAGAGATTGATGAGATACTTAAAAGGAACTACAGGTCTGGGCCTATTCTACACCAGATATCTAGATGTTGTCCAGAGATTGATGAGATACTTGAAAGGAACTACAGGTCTGGGCCTATTCAACACCAGATATCTAGCTGTAATCGAAGACTATTCAGATGCGAGCTGGTGCTTAGAACCAAATGAGTGCAGATCTACTGGAGGTTTTGTCTTCACCATGGGTGGAGCTGCCATCTCGTGGAAATCTAAGAAGCAAACTATGATTGCACGGTCATCAATGAAATCTGAGTTCTTCACACTTTGTGCTATAGGAGATGAAGCTGAGTGGTTCAGTTGTATTCTCCGAGACCTTCCATTGACAGAATTGTAAGGCGTAATTATAATCTATTATGATAATCAGGCAACGAGTGTTGTTGCAGCGAACTCGTTGTTCAATGGAAAGAAGCAGACCATTAGTCTGAAACATGGCTATTTGAGAGAACTCATTTGCCAAGGAGTCATATCGGTGATTGACGTTCGGTCTTTAGAGAATGTGGATGATCCTTTGACTAAAAGTCTGAAAAAAGACATAATCAAAAGGATGTCTACTGCAATAGGTCTTAAAGTTTTGTGAGTCTTACAAATACTTACCATGTTCATCTAATTATTAGTTCAAAGCCTACGCTACTAATAATAAGATAACTAGTTTAAAAGTCAAGCAAGATTTACAAAGTTTGGTGAGTCTTACAAATACTTACCATTTCGTTAAGTTATTAGTTCAAAGCTTATGCTACTAATGACAAGATGATTGGTTCAAAAGTCAAGTAAGATTTATAAGTAAAATCCTATCATGTAAAGAGGTTGGCTGTTAAGCCTTAATAAGTCCAAAGCATTTCAGATGCGGGATGTTGGATAAGTAACATGCCTAAAAGACTCACCGATAATCCTATCATGTAAAGGGGTTGGTAGTTAAGTCTTAATGGGTCCAATGCATTTCTGATACAGGGTGTTAGATAGAAAAGGACTCACCTAGAATCCTATCATGAGAGAAAATGGCTCTTAAGCCTTAATGAGTTCAAAGCATTCGGATGCGGGATGTTTGATAGGAAACATGCCTAAAGAACTCACCTATGCATGAGTGAAGATTTGGCCGTCTCCTATGATGTATTGGGAAAAGATACCTAGAGCCATAGTAGAAACAACGTCATGCATAGGGTCATAAATGTGCAAAGCAAAGGCAAGTGTGGTTCAAAGTAAAAACTACCATAGATGAGTTTAATCTTATGTGATCGCTAGATTTTAGACATCTGCTGGTTCAAGTCTCTGTGACACTATGTATCTAACTTCTATTCAGTTGGTATAAGAGGGATTCAAGTCCTTGCGACATCTACCTTATGCACAACGATTAAAATAATAACATCATTACATGATACTAGTTTAAAAACTTGTGGGGGATTGTTGGATTTTTTGGTCAAAATCGCTTTCCAAAATGAGTTTCAAACTTTATATATATATATATATATATATATATATATATAGCGAGAGAGAGAGAGAGAGAGAGAGAGAGAGAGAGAGAGGAAATTAGGGTTTATAAAAATAATAATAATTACTAAATAAATTAAATAATTATGTGAAAATTATCTACATATTAAAATGTACCAGTTGTACTAATACAACCGACAATATGCAATAGTAAAAATAATACAACAAATTGTACAATTAAACAAGAATAATTAATAAAAATATAATTACTTATATTTAAAATCAAATAATCATGGGAAAATTATCTATATAATAAAATGTACCAGTTATACTAATACAAAAATCCAAAGAAATCCCTCTTCCTCCCTCTCTCAATCTCTCTTAGATCTCTCTCACGCCGCCCCCTTGACTCTCCCCCATCACGACACCTCCGCGAGATCTACCCTCCAAGACCCTCCCTCCTAAGCGAGATCCGACGATGCAGCTGCAAGTAATATCTCGATCCCTCTCCCATAAAGTTTCCTCTCCCCCTATCCCCCTCCAAGACCCTCCCTACTCCTCCTCCATGATCTCCATCCCCACTCGTTTAAGGTCTTCAAATATTTGGCTTTCCAATTTGTTGCTAGGGCGCTTATGGGAAAAGGAATGATTTGGTTTTCGATGGGGGGAAACTGCTCAGTTTCAGAACTTGCTGCTAATACTTTGTATTAATTAACTTCTTACATCTTTGGCAATATTTATTTTCGAAGAGAAGGCAATTAGCTTGAGGAGAGTTATTGATAGGATGCATAATCTTACATCGTCTTCATTGAGAACAGAGGTGAGTTAAGGCCAAAAAAATGTCATCGAAGAAGCACAGGACTTCTATTATAATGGTTCTTTGAGTTTCAGGGCATAATACTTTGGAGTTTTCAGGGTATTGATGTTTTCAAGCTTTTTTCTATTTTTGTTTTTTTAATCTTGTTTCGAGGCATAGGAAGAACTCTGAGTTCTAGTTTATATTCTTGGATATTAAAGGTAGTATATCGTATTGATTATACATGTATTTAGAGTGATTCATTTAGATGTCATCGAAGAAGCACAGGACTTCTATTATAATGGTTCTTTAAGTTTCAGGGCATGGGAAGTACTGCTTGTTTTCATAATGGTGTGATTGCGGTTGCGAGTATTGTGGTAATTGGTAGTGGTGTGGTTGTGGTTTAGGACCAAATAATTTGATAATTGATTGAGAGATCACTTACTAACCAAGCAATTTCTTTGGCAACTGGATTCTCAAGCATGCGAAGGGATTCCATTGATGTTGTATGTTGTCCAAACAATTAGATTGTATTCTCATGTTGTGAACATTTACTCTTTGTGAGGGAAAATCAATTTTTCAATACTTAACATGAATATCGCCAATTAATTGTAATTGTTTGATGTATTTGTTTTGTAGATAGCGTCGATGATATCAGCTGGATTTTTATCGAAGGAACTAGCAGATGAATTCAATTTATGTAAACAATTGTAAACAACTTATGTATTGCTCTAGTATTTTGGTAAATGTATTATTTGAATATAATTGGATTTGATATTGAAATATAACTGGTGGTTTTCATTTGTTGAGGTGAGGTTACTGAGTATTGGTGTAATGTATCTGACTAACTTTTCTTGTTTCTTTTTTTACTTATGCTATGACTGATAGGCGCAAGCCGAACACTGGATCATATTTGCACAATCTACTTTCTTTTTTTACTTATGCTATGACTGATAGGCGCAAGCCGAACACTGGATCATATTTGCACAATCTACTACAGGATGATTGTCATAGCATTGATTCATTGGTTTGAGCCTCTCATCATATATGCCTCTGTCCAGATTTTACTTTGATGATGCTTCATCAATTCCATCTTAAATAAGTTCTGTATTTTTTGAAAACTATATGGACAATATGAGGAACATGCGTGAACTAGCTTCTGATTCAAGTATGAATAGCTTCTGATTCTTGTGACAAATATCATAGCTCGCCTAGCATGTAAAGCACAACTTGTGATTTGTGTTTGTTGTCATAACCACAGGGATGAGACTCTAATTGTGTTTTTCCCCAGAACCTGCTAGAAACCAAGTTCATACAACATGCAGAAATATTATGCCTTGCATGTTTCTCAAATATTGGCGGAAATATTATCTCCATCCTTGTGATAGATATTCACTCAGGCAAAACCTCTTCGTTCAGACAACAAATACTAGTGGCAATATTGGCGGAAAAATAATCAACTCAGGCACAAGCCTATTCATTCAGACAACTAGCATTTCAGAAACCATTGCATCACATAACGCAACCATTACTTACAAACCTAGTTGAAAAGAACCCAAAATATACAATGCAAAAGCTAATAACCATTATACAAAGATGTACATATTTTTCTTCTTTCTGTATCGACATGCATTCTACTTTCTTCAGTGAAAAATTTCTTCAAAACTCTCTTGAGCGCATAAATGATACGTAAGTTACAAGGTTGGAAAGATCTTGACAAAATGAATCTTGCACAATGTCACTTCTTCAGGTTGCTGTTCGACAAGATGACTTTCTTTCCTTGGTTGCTGCCAGACTCTATATATTTGAGTCTGAAAGTAAGGCCACCTACCTTTATTGCAATATCAAAGACAAACTTTGTTTCCTTTGTTGCAGCTACCAGCGATATCATAAACCACAGCCAACAAAAAAGCCGAGAATCGCTCCTTGTGTAATATCAACAATCATAAGAAGCTGGCTGAACATAGGATTGATATTGTACGACAGATCAAAGCCACAAAGCAAAGCTGCTCCCTTGGTCAGCATAACGTGATTGATCAACACAATTATGATTCTGCAGCATGATTAGCTTCTGTGAAAACAAACAATAAGCACAGTTACAAATTTTTTGTACTCAACAAGATGCTAACCATTGAGCGGAGTAATAAATTCCTATCAAAGACAATATTTAGTAGTTGAATGTTAAGAGGAACTTACTGAAAACTTATCAGTGGGTTCCTCCTCATTCCATTTCCAAAATAAAAATAATATTTTCCACCAATAGGTGTAGTCAATTATTTGTTGGTGTGAATTTAAAGATATATGTCTAGAAAATTTCCAAGAACATAGCAAATTTTAATAGTATATTTTACCACAGAACATATTTAGCTTAGTTAAACTGCCGTGTGTAAACTTCATATATTGGGTAATTGGATTTTCATATTCAACCTTAAAACTTCAACTGCTAATGAAGGACGAACATTATGCTCATGATTCACAATTCATGATGAAACTACTAAGCGATCTCATCTTCCTGACATTTTACGATAATTTATTGCTTATCCAATACTCACAATCCAAAATTAACCAGATTATCAGATAAAGAAAAAAAAAACAAGACAGGAATTAGTATGTATGTTACCTGTCAGGACTTATGGTTTTTCTGAAGTTCTCAAAGCGCCTGTGTCCATGCACGGCCTTTGCCATATTTCCATCATATGTATAAATAAAAACATCACTCTGAAGAGCAACAACATACTCCAATCCAGCAAGCATGTTCTGATGATTTTTGAAAGGACCAAGTTCTTCTGTAGACAAAGTTGAATGCGAGTAGATATTGGGGAAGTCATCAGTCAGATATCGCATACTTCCATTTCCAAAGGCTTCACCAGCCACCACGCACGAGAGGGATCCAGAGAGAGAGAGAGCTGAGAGAAAGACGGAGGAGGAGGTCGATGGAGAGATCACGGAGGAGGGCTGAAGGCGGAGGAGGTCGACGGCGAGATCGCGGAGGAGAGAGGGCTCGATCTTGTGGGAGGGAGAGAGAGTCAGCGGGGACGCCTTCGCGATTTGTGAGCTCGAGATTGAGATCGAGAGAGGGAGAGGGCACGCGGTGGTGTTGCAAATGGGCGAGCTCCGCTGGCGGATCGAGAGAGAGGGAGAGAGATAAGGGGATCTCACGGTGGTCGACAGAGGGCGCACGGTCGAGTTGGGGCTGAAATCGTGGGAAGGGGAGGGGAGAGGGATTGAGGAATTTGAGGGAATTTTGGGGAGAGAGAATTTTGGGGTCACGAGGATGTGAAGGGGATGGAATCATGGGGCTGAAATCGTGAGATTTTTTCAAATAAGCCCCCGCAGCTCACGAATCGCGTGCGCTGGCTAATTGCCTAGTGGAAAGTTAATATTTTGGTATTTCAAAATGTCCCTTGTTCGAGGCTTGTCAACGGCAAGACAAGAAGTATTTTATTTTAATTAATCCCTTATAAGTTCTAGTGAGTCGTGGATCATGGGTCGTGGGTCATGGGTCATAGGCTGTGGGCTAATGGGCCGGGGATTGGGGCTAATCGGGCTGAGACACTAAGTGGCGCTTTGTTAGACACACTTCGCATGGAGGCATTAAGAGGTTCGCTCGTTCGATGAGGTTCGTCTGCTAAACGAGGTTTGCCTGTTTGAGGAGGTTCGCTCGTTCGACGAGATTCATCTGTCATACGAGGTTCGCCTGTTTAACGAGGTTCGCTCGTTCGACGAGGTTCGTCTGTCAAACGAGGTTCGCCTGTTTGACAAGGTTCGCTCGTTCGACGAGGTTCATCAGTCATACGAGGTTCGCCTATTTGAAGATGTTCGCTCATTCGACGAGGTTTTCCTATCATACGAGGTTCGCCTGTTTGACGAGGTTTGCTCGTTCGACGAGGTTTGCCTGTTCGATGAGGTTCGTCCTACAGACGATGTTCATCTGATTTGCTTAGACGTGACCCTCGTGTTTCGTAGTTAGGCATCCATTGATTGCCTCGTATTCAGGAGTTACTGCATGCAGCAGTTACAACAACATGTTTCGTAGTTAGGCATCCATTGATTGCCTCGTATTCAGGAGTTACTGCATGCAGCAGTTACAACAACATTTAAAGCAATTTAATGCATTGATGTTACCTCGTATTCAGGAGTTACTGCATGCAGCAGTTACAACAACATTTAAAGCAATTTAATGCATTGATGTTATAATCTTAATTGTCATTGAGAATTATGACAGTCATATTAATTGGGAGTGACTCTTGAGCTGGCCTTAGAGACCTATAGATAGCGCCCTTAGGCCTATAAATAGCACCCTTGGGCAGCTCATGAAAACATAGATACGTGAGCTTTGAAAACAAACGTCGAATCGACGTTATTGCTGCTGTTGTGCTGCTGCTGCAGAAACTATGCCCGCAGGAACTTGCCCTAAAACCGAAAGATTTTGAACCGAAAGGTTCTGAGATCGAGGAGATCTTTGCCTTGACCGAAAGGTCTTATAGATTGAGGAGATCTTGACGGTACTGGTTTGTGCACATCATAGTACTGTACTACTATTCCTGAAAGCAGTTTGGCCTTGGGATCCTTACATCGGAGCAGGCCAAATATTGCTTTAAACACAGTGTTTTACAAATACACAGTAGTTAACTTGAAAAAATTTAAAATTACAACACATATGTTTTCTCAGTTTTATTCCAGATTTAACCATAATTTTCAACAGAAATTTGATCATTAAAAGTTCTAGATTGAAGGAAATTAACAAGAGCATGCATCCTTGGGAAAATGTTTCAAATGTGTGAATACCATTTGACTATTAGATGCTGTGGTGAATTGTGTTGGGGAATTTTAGTCTCCCCGCCTACTACGATCTCCGTAACTCGAAAGCTAACCCACAATCAACAAGATATTAAACAACCACAATCAAGAAGAAAGGACACCGAGATTTACGTGGTTTAGTCGACCAATTTTGACCTATATCCACGGGGCAACAATACGAGAAATTCACTATGTATCAGGGAGAACTACAAGAGGAACCACTCAACTCTCGTCTCTTAATCTCTCAACCTCACTTATATAATTAACTCTCATATTCTCTCCAAAACCCACTCCTTACAATCTTTTAAACGGACAAAGACTGCGAAATCCTCTCCCAATGTTGTAATTTTTGCATGGACAAAGACTACGAAACCCTCGCCTCTCGTACAATATTCTTGAATCAGGCTATGCCCTCTGCTAACCCTAGATTACAAGAATATTAGCTCTCTCTCCGTTGTTTGGTTTTTCCTCTAATAATAGAAGAATATATATAGGAAAACCAAAACCATATCTCTAACCTAACTTTCTAATTAGAATAAGATTCAAACTCCTAATCATGATGAGACCCAATCTCCTAATCATGATAGATCTCTAACCCTATCTAATTCTCATGTAGTTATACAAAGAATCAAAGATACAATCCCAACAAATTACACTCATTTAGTATGTTCGTCTTCTCAAAAGTCACATTCAGAGCATGTTTGGCGAGTGGTCAAAATAACTTATAAGTCATGTTTGACAAATGGCTTATTTTCGCTCATAAGCCACCAAAATATAAGCTAAGGTATCCTAGCTTGTTGTTTTGTTGGCTTACAAGTCACAAAGTTTGACTAAGTAAAAGACCAATGTATTTCTAACCATTTCATAAAATTCCAAGCCTTATTTATCTCTCTCCAATCCTATTAAATGTTTTTGGTCATTTAGACAACAACAATGGCTTGTAAGCCACCCGTTTAACAATCAATCTACTATTAAAAATGGCTTATAATCCACTAAATTTACCGAGCATTTTTTATATAATCCACTTGACTTATAATTTATTCATAGATTATAAGCCAAGTATATTATAACCCAAGGTTACCAAATATACTCTCAAAAGTTAGATTAGGGAATATTCTGTTTAGCTAATGAGATATGTCTCATAGATTCAGCACCATACACGTTTCATTAATTGTGCAGGATTATGCTTCAAGTGTTTAATCATAACGCAAATCCATATTTGTAAACTTTACAAGGCGACGATTGCGTACTCGCTTTCATTCAATCTTGCATATCCAGCCTAAACCAAAATTAGTCAATGTCTAACGTTCTCCTATTTTTCCTCCAAAATAGAAAATAAAAGGCCATTTAAATAAATTTAAAATTTAAAATATAAGGAGGTTAGCATGAATGGACGAGTGTAAACTCTATCACAATAGTTAGCAATGGACTACATTCATAATAGAGCGAAATAGCAGTTTGGATATTTCCATTGCTGCCTGAATGGCTACGACAACCCGCTCACATGCAAGATATTCTGATATTATGTGTATGCTGGATGGATATCGATGAGTTAGCAACCAAGGGTGTAAAAAGTCATTTACAGAACCTCCTACTGAGAGTCACGTGGAATAAAAACATGATTAATATCTTGTTATTCATTCAAACAGTAAAATTCATTACAAGAACATCAAATGGCACAGATAAAATATAAGCCAATGCAAATAACCAAAAATTAATATAATGATCAACTTTAAAATTACTAAAGGGGGGTAAGTCAATTAGCACTCAAAATTAAAACTAAGTTAATTCATAAGATAAAATTTTATAGTGTTAGTCAATTAGAAGTAGAATTAGAAAAATATTTTTTAAGGTGTTAATCAAGTAGAATTCTAGTAGAACTAGAACTGAGATAATTTTAAAATTATTCCACTAGTTGCTTTACCTATATAGAAAAACATGAGTTCTCCTTTCTGAATTATTCTACTTTTCAGCTTAAAACTAGAAGAGAACATACTAGAACTTTTTTAATTGTTGAAAAATTTTTGATGGTGAAGTTCAAAAAATTGAATGTTGCTAATCCATTGTGCATTATTATATATTGTAAATGCAAGTAAATAGTGTTGCGCACCTATGCGGAAGCGTGCTTGCACACCAAACGAATCTGTGATCACGGGAGAAGAGAACCAACCACTCACGAGCACAATTCAATCCAAATATGACAAATCAAACCAAACACAAAGATATACGTGGTTCGGCAATTTGCCTACGTCCACGGGGAGAGGATGCAGAGATTCAAATAAATCAAGGAGAGTACAATGGGGTTACAAATTCACAAAATCACTCACACAACCCGTAAACCAAATCTCTCAACTTGCTCACAATTTCTCCCTCTCAATATGCTCAGTACAATCTAAAATCTCTGATCTATAACCCTAGAAAATCGTGTTTCGATTTATATTAAAATACAAATCCAATGTGAACAGGAAACCAAATTCAGGCCCAGCCCGACTCGTAGTTGACCGCAGAGCATGTGCGGTCGACCGGACAAAACGACAGAAATCATAAATCCACTACAGGGTCTCTCGGTCGACCGCCGCACCACTCGCGGTCGACCGCGAAAAGTCCATAGATTTTTCTAGATCTCGTGCATGTTTGCGGTCGACCGCAGCGCCACTCGTGATCGACCGCTGGAAGTCCAAGTCGTTTTTTTACAGTTTTTCTTGTAAGCTCTTCAATTCTCCACCTCGGTGAAGTTTTCCCAAAACTGAGTCGACACCAAATGAAGAGCACCAATGCGTCGTCTCTCCAAAAATCGGCTGCACCAATATGGTTACCTACGTAACCCCTCTCCCAAGGGATCAAGCCACCAGTAGTTCATCCAAATGGTCGTCAACGGCCTCAACAAACACGAATGTGCAACAAGTTTCGACAATGATCAAAGTTGTTGCTCGGAATCACCTTAGTGAGCATATCCGCCAGATTATCCTTCGGGTGGACCTTCACAATCTCCACATCACCATCTTCAAGAACATCCCGAACGAAGTGATAACGAACATCAATGTGCTTCGTCCTCATATGAAAAACCTGATTCTTTACCAAATAGATAGCACTCATACTATCATAATGAATAGTGACAGACCATTGCGATATACCAAGTTCCTCCAAAGTCCTCGAAGCCAAATAGCCTCCTTCACAACCTCTGTTATCGCCATATACTCTGCCTCCATCATAGACAAAGCTACTGTAGACTGTAAGGTGAATCTCCGATACACCGGCGCACATGTCAAAGTGAACACATACCCCGTCATAGACCGATGCTTATCCAAATCCCCGGCATAATCCGAATTAACATAGCCAATGCACAACTGTCCATCTCTAGTGTCCCGCTGATAAACCAAACTAACATTGAGCGTACCTTGAATGTACCTCAAAATCCATCTCACAACATCCCAATGACCCACTCCTGGATCGTGCATGTATCTCGGAACCATGCTCACTGCCTGTGATAAATCCGGCCCCGTACATACCATTGCGTACATCAAGCTCCCAACCGCGCTCGCATATGGAGTCTTCAACATTAACTCTCGATCTTCATCTGTCTTCGGTGAAAGGTCAGCTGAAAGTTTCAAATGGGCTCTCAAAGGTACACTAACTAGCTTCATATCCATGCTGACATGAAATCGATGTAGAACCTTCTTCAAATAAGCCACCTGTGTCAAACAAATTCTGCCATTCTCTTTGTCTCTGCCGATCTCTATCCCTAAAATGCACTTAGCCTCACCCAAATCTATAGAAGACTTGAAAATGGAAACAACCAACATGTTATCGATATAAAGTAACAAATAGATGTACGCACCTCTTTTTAACTTGTAAAAATACACGTAAGGATCAAACTGGCTCCGAGTATACGAATGGCGAAGCATAAAACCATCGAATCGTCTATACCACTGTGGAGGAGACTGCTTCAAACCGTATAGTGATTTCTTCAACCTGCAAACTAGGTTTTCCTTCTCTGCAGCTCGGAATCTCAATGGCTGAGTCATATATATTTCTTCATCAAGATCACCATGAAGAAATACCATCTTTATATCCAACTGATCTTACTCCAATCCATATTGTGCCACCAAAGCTAGCAAAATCCTAATCGAAGAATACTTTACCACCGGAGAGAAAACCTCATTAGAATCAACACCTTCCTCCTGTGCATAGTCCTTCGCAATCAACCTAGCCTTGAACCTCAATGGAGTGCCCTCAATGCCCTCCTTCTTCGTGTATACCCACTTGACCCCAATTGCCTTTCGCCCCTTTGGAAGCTCAACAAGCTCCCATGTATCATTCTTATGAAGAGACTCCACCTCCTCCTGCATAGCCACCTATCACGAATCAGCCTCCGAACTTTGCTCAGCCTCTCTGAATGTAGTAGGAACTAACTCATCGATACTTTCCACCGGAAGTGCATATGCAACTACTGTGTCAGTATACTGTGCTGACATCCATATGTCTCTCCTCTATCTTCGAACCGTAATAAAATCCTAAACCCGAGCCGTCGGTCCCTAATCCTGCACAACTGTACCCACATCCTCCTCGTCATCGTCGTGCTCACATAGCGTCACCTCAGTCAGCACTCTAATGGATACTGTACTATCTAAACAATGTAAAGCTACATCGTTCTCCACCACCTATGATATCTCCTCTGTCGGGTAACTCTCCACCTGATAAGAGTTGAGAAGCTTCAAGATAGAAGGCTCATTGAATGTGACGTCTCTACTCAGCACAATCTTCCTATCAACTGGATCACATAGCTTGTATCCCTTGACACCATACTTGAATCTTACAAATATGACATTTCTAACTCGAGGTTCTAACTTATCAGTTTTCACATGATAATATGCAGGACACCAAAATACCTTGAGTTAGTCATAATTATGTGCTGACTCTCCCAACCACATCTCCATAGGGGTCTTCCCCTCAATCGTAGATGAATGTAGCCTGCTAATGAGGTGACTCGCATATGAAAATGCCTCAGCCCAAAAGATCTTCTCTAAACCACTATACGCCAACAAACATCGGATCTTCTCTAGTAAAGACCGATTTAACCTCTCTACCACCCTATTCTGCTGTGGTGTATGACTAACTGTGAAGTATCTCTCTACGCTTTCATCTCGATATAGCGGATGAAAGGGGTCCGATGTGTACTCACCACCGTTGTCAGATCACAACGTCTTGATTTTTCTCCCAGTCTGCAGTTCCAACCTCTTCTTCCACTCCATAAATATATCTAGGACTTCACTCTTCTTCGTCATGGTGTATACCTAACAACACCTAGAATAATCATCGATAAACGTGACGAACCAATATCTACCACCAAGTGATGCAGTCTTGGTGGGATCCCAAACATCTATGTGCTCATAATCCAGGATGCCCATCATCCTATGAATGGTTGTCCCAAACTTCACCTTTGTCTTCTTACCAAAAACACAGTGCTCACAGAACTCAACTTTTTCACTATTGGCTCCCTTTAATAGCCCCTGCTTGCACAGCGTCTGCAGTGGCTTATCTCCTGTGTGCCCCAATCTGTAGTGCCAAAGTCTGCTAATATCCGTTTTTGAAATAGCTGAAGCAACCTAGCCAATCTCGGTGCTTCCCTTCAAATAATATAAGTTTTGACTACAGACTCCTTTCATCACCACCAAGATCCCTTAGTAACCTTTGCTAAAGTATCCTCAAAGGTCACATTGAATCCCTTCACCTCCAAAGCTCCAACTGAGATAAGATTCCTTTTCAACTGAGGAATAAAACTCACCTCCTTCAATTATGGACTACTCCATCGTGCATCTGAATCCTCACTGTACCTATCCCATAAATACCACTAGATTGATCATTTTCCATGACAACAACACCCCCATCGAGTTTCTCAAATGATGAAAACCAATCTCGCCTAGGAGTCACATGATAAGTAGCGTCAGAATCAAGCATCCAATCTGATACATCCAAGTAGTTCACCTTCGGAGTAATCAATAGAGAAAATCTTAAATCATTGGAATCATCGCCTTTCGCAATATTCACTGTTTGTTGGAAATTTGATGTAAAAAGACAAAGAAAGAAAATTTGACTTGTATTCTCTCAAAAT
>NC_033800.1:139500216-139514529 GCF_001876935.1 Asparagus officinalis | reverse complement strand
CCAAAACTCTTCTACTTCTCTCTAATACTCTCTTATACAATATTATACTCTCTTATAATCTCTTATATTTTCTAATACTTCTATCAAACTTCTGGATCTGATTATGAAGAACAACACCTATCTCCTACCGATCCAGAAATGAGTCATCCTGCAACAACTACTCCTCCTCCTACTGGTGTTAATCCTGAATCTGGTGACGACGAATCTACTGCACCAACAGCTCCTAAAAGGCCGAAATCTGATGTGTGGAATTTTTTTAAGAAGATAGACGTCACCAAGGATGAACATGGTAGGATCATCTCCCAGAAGGCAAAATGTGCGTTGTGCGGCCAGGTTTTCCAAGCTCATCATAAGAGCGGCACTAACCATCTCAAACGCCATATAGAAAAACACAACAAAGGCCAGAATCTTCAAGGTGATATCCGACAGTCTATGATTTCTCAATCCTCCTCTTCTGGTACCCTTGGTAGTTAGAATTATGACGCTGTCCGAGCTAGGAAATACGTAATCAGATTTATTATTCTTAAAAACCTGCCTTTTAACTTAGTAGAAGATGATGAATTCGAAGATTTGTTTAGAGATGGTTTTTATCCTGCATTTACAAAATTTTCTCGTCAAACCTGTCAACGTGATATTTTAAAATATTATCAGGAGGAACAATAAAAAATAATTTCTTATTTTAAAAATTTAAACTGTAAATTTTCTTTAACTTCTGATATTTGGACATCTAGAGTACAAACTGGTTATTTATATATCACAGCACACTGGATTGATGAAAATTGTTAAATGTTTAAAAGAGTTGTTTCTTTTATTGTAATTGAAGAGTCACACATTGGTATTAATATTGTAAATTTAATAATTGAAGAACTTATGTGTGACGCCCCAGGATTCACACAAGGCTGTAGTCCCAGGTAAAACTCGGATTGTCAAACCTGCCAAGCACCAACCACCATGCTATGACAAGTTTCACTATCACAATCACTATCTCTCAAGTGGAAACAATAAATAGGTGAAGGTACAGACAGGTAAAAATAGAAATAGAACAACACTGGATAAACACAGAAGAAGCATAAGAATATCAATGATGAGCCCAGCTAGAATAAAATAGACATATCTCTGAGTCTGAACTAAATCTCAAATACAATGAGTCAAAAAAAAAAACAAAGTCTTACAATAGCTCTCAACTCTATGAAATAAAATACTAATCTGGAGTCTGAAAATAATCAACTACATGTAGAGTTCTGCGATAACTATAAAATATAATAAATAGCTAAACGGACAACTAAAATGTCCCATCAACCTACGACTCTCCGTGCGCCTTACTCGTTGCCTGAAAAGGGGAGAAAAACAACAAGCGTCAAAGGGCTAGCGAGATCATCACTACCTCTCCCCAGAGGAAGGGGTAGGAGTATATAAGAAAATAAAGTCAGTACATACATATATCAAATCATTCATATTACTCTCTATGAATGAAAAGCAATTAATCAATTATAAATACCCCAATCTCCCACACAAAGAAAAACCATCTCATCTCGAACTACGTCCGAGTGACCTGCTCTATAATAAGAGGATATCAACAATTGCTAAAACAAAATATATCTGCCGTTCATAACGGGTACATCAAAATCTCAAAGGAAATACCCTACTCGCGGGTAATCTATCATGGAAGTGAAGCTTACAGCTAAATAATTATCTATGTGTGCATCATCTTGTGCTATAGCGATACTTTTGTAATGCTCATTACTCAATTGCTCTGCGGCAATAGGATTATTATTCTCCTATTCCGGATACATGCAATAACGATACTATTGTAATACTCTTACTCAATCGTTTTGCGGTAAATAGGTTTCATCTCCCTATTTTCGAATACGTATAGAATAACATTATTCATATGTGTTTATCAAATTAACTCATGTCGGAAGTGTGTAATTCTAACACAATCCAACATACATGCACCAATCTCGGTGTGCGTGTCCACCTCTGAAATCCACCATCATCCCAGGTGTTTAACAGTCAAATAACATCGTAGTCTATCATCACAAGATCGAGAAATTTGATCGAACCAAAACCATGCACAGGCCAACATCAGACTGGCGGTCGACCGTGGTGGTCGACCGTGGCGGTCGACCGCGACGGCCTCCAGAGACTACCCAGGTCTCTGTCCTCGTGGCGGTCGACCGTGAACCATATTTCCAGATTCTCATGTTCTTTGTATATGTCGTGTTCTTATCGTGTTTTTGTGATTCAAACATGATTAAAACTTCATAAAACTTGTATAGAAACATGCTACATTAGATATGAACATCTGGAAATAATTCAACAACAATAAACATGATTTTATGCATTAGATTTGTATTCAAAACCCTAAAATATGCATAAAAGCTCAAAACAACAAATTAAACTTTTTTCTTTAGATTAACCATGTTTAAAAATCATTATCAGATCTTAATCACATCTGTAAAAACGTTCTCAACCTTTTTAGCATGGAAAGACCTAATCTTTATACATATAATACAAAAGAAAATGTCTTTTATACATAATCTATTCGTTTTGGCTCTACAAAATATGTTAAAATATCTTTAAATACATTTTAAAAACTGGGAGGGGGATTAGTAGAGATGATACTCGCCTGGGGTTGTAGGAAAATTTGTTAGAAGTAACGTCGAAGGAGATCTCTACTCCAAAAGCCAAAAAATCAACAAAAACCAAACTTGAAAGCCTCCAATCTTCTCCAAGAATTCAAAATAGGGTTTATGGGGGTTTGGTGGCTGTTAGGGTTCTTAGATATGATAAAAGAAAGGAATTTTCGTGAAAAAATACAGGTATTTATAGAGGCAAACCCGAAACAAACCTGTTAGACCCGAACCAGGAAACCTAGTCTGACTAGAAAAATAACCTTCTGTATTTTGGCTGTAACTTTCACATCCGACCTCGGAATGAGGTGATCTAAGACTTGTTGGAAAGCTGTTGAAGAGACCTACAACTTTAGTCTTTTACACTTTTCCAAATTCTAACTGTATCGGTATGAAAAACTTACAAACTCATAACTAGTACTTATTCCCAGATTTTCACTCTTTTGGCCTTTGTGCATGTTTTGTGCATTTGCACTCATATTTTTACAAATATACATTGAATTGATCTTAAATTAATTCTTATCATATTCAAACATTAAAATATATTATTTTTTACTATATAACATATTTATCATAAAATATTCAAATTTATGGGGTTTTACATTCTTCCCCCCTTAAAAGAATTTCGTCCCCGAAATTCCACAATCGCATCTCAAAGCTTAAAAAAACTAGGAAAACACAATAAGAAGGTGTAATTATTATTAAGAATTCCTTCTGCATCCATCTCATAGTATTAGCACAATGATATTTAAAGTTAACAACCTAAAATGCAAACATTCTCCCCTAAATCCCTAATTAAACGAAATTAGTACGTCGAGCGAAATAATCCAAACAAGGAAACCCTCATGTATATACCATATGTTTCAAATGATTAAGGATCAGGTGACAATATCTTTATTCTAGTGTTAAAGATAAATATAAATGTGACTAAACAACATAGATAAAGACTACTATCAAAGCACATAAGCATAAGAATTTATCAACATCATACCTATCCAAACAGGTGCGGGTAGTCGTGACGAACATCCTCCTTGCGTTCCCAAGAAATCTTTTCGGCTCCTTGCCGGTTCCACTGAACTTTCACTAATGGAATGACTTTATTCCTAAGCTTTGTATTCTCTCTAGCAAGTATGCATACCGGTACCTCTACGGTAGTCAAGTCATCCTAAATCTCAATCTCTGGTGAATCAATCACTCTCTACTGCTCATCATCCCGCAGATGCTTCTTAAGCATCGAAACATGAAAGACGTCGTGTACACTCGACATCGATACTGGAAGATCTAATCTGTAAGAAACAGCTCCAATGCGCTCGATGATCCTGAAAGGACCAACATATCTCGGGGAAAGCTTTCCCCGTCTACCGAATCGCTGAACGCCCTTCATCGGTGATACTTTCAACATGACTGAGTCTCCGACCTAGAACTCTAAAGGTCGTCTCCGCTGATCTGCATAGCTCTTCTGTCGACTCTGCGCCGCAAGAATGCGCTCTCGAATCAATGCTACCTTCTCTGTGGTCTGCCTAACTAACTCTGGACCAGTCAATAGACTATCCTCTGGCTCTGCCCAACATATAGGCGATCTGCAAGGTCTCCCGTACAAAGCTTCATACGGTGCCATCCCGATGGTAGTTTGATAACTATTATTATATGCAAATTCAATCAATGGGATATGGTCCTCCCAACTACCCTGAAAATCTAAAATACATGCTCTCAGCATGTCCTCTAAGATTTGATTCACCCTCTCGGTCTGACCATCTGTCTGGGGGTGAAAAACACTGCTAAATGACAACTGACTGCCAAAAGCATCCTGAAAACTCCTCCAAAAATGAGATGTGAAGACTGAGCCCCGATCTGATACAATCGTCTCTGGAACTCCATGCAATCTAACAATCTCCCGAATGAAGATCCTCGCATACGTATCTGCCGTATAAGTCGTCCTCACAGGTAAGAAATGTACGGACTTAGTCAATCTGTCCACTATAACCCAAATAGAATCATTTTCTTTCTTCGTCTTGGGCAACCCCACTATGAGATCCATGGAAATATTTGTCCACTTCCACTCGGGAACATGTAAAGGCTGTAGGATTCCTGCAGGTCTCTGATGTTCTGCCTTAACTTGTTGGCAGGTGAAACATTTAGCCACATAATCTGCAATCTCTCTGCGCATACCACTCCACCAGAAATGTCTCTTCAGATCCTTGTACATTTTCGTTGTGCCTGGATGTACTATATATCTGCTACGATGTGCCTCGTTAAAAAGTTCTATCTTCAGCTGTAGATTATTCGGCATAACGATCCTGCCCTTCTTCCTCAGTCCCCCATCTACTCCAATAGTCCAATCATCCTTGGGTTCTTTGGAGATCTCCCCCTTGCGGGTTTGAATCTAAGAATCCTCTAACTGAGTTCTGACTACTCTATCACTCCAAGATGGCTGAACAGATAACGCTCCTAAGAACACGCGATTCTCGCCAATCTCTGGCCTGAAATCAAAATGGCTGAGGGTATAAAGATCCCGATATAGTGAACACCTCAAAGCTGCTAGTCCGTAACGACGCTTCCTACTCAATGCGTCTGCTACCACGTTCGCCTTTCCCGGATGATACTGTATGGCAAACTCATAATCCTTAATAAACTATACCCATCGTTGTTGCCTCTAGTTGAGTTCTTTCTGTGAAAAGAGGTACTTCAAACTCTGGTGATCTATGAATAGATCAAATTGTACTCCGTACAGGTAATGTCTCCACGCCTTCAATGCAAAGACCACTGCTGCTAACTCCAAATCATGCGTGGGATAATTCTGCTCATGAGTCCTTAGCTGCCTCGAAATATAGGCGACGACTCTCTGGGTCTGCATTCTGCTCATGAGTCCTTAGCTGCCTCGAAATATAGGCGACGACTCTCTGGGTCTGCATCAATACACCGCCAAGACCTGATAAGGATGCATCAGTGTAGACAACAAAAGTCTTATCACTGCTAGGAATAATCAATACTGGTGCTGAAGTCAACTTAGTCTTTAATGTCTCAAATGCCTTCTGGCACTCTGTGCTCCAAATGAACTGTATACCCTTCTTAGTAAGGCGTATGAGTGGTGTGGCAATCCTCGAGAAATCCTGAATGAATTTTCTATAATAGCCTGCCAGGCTTAAGAAGCTACGAATCTCGGTAACTGTCTTCAGTGGTTCCCAATCAAGTACGGCTTCTACCTTAGCCGGATCTACTGCAATGCCCTCCCGACTGAAAACATGGCCCAAAAATCTGACCTCTGATAACCAGAATTCACATTTGCTAAACTTAGCATACAACTGATGCTCTCTTAATATCTGCAATGCTAACCTCAAATACTGCTCGTGCTCTGCCTCCGACCTCAAGTAAATAAGAATATTGTCGATGAAAACTATCATAAACTGGTCCAAGTACGGATAAAAAACCCGATTCATCAAATTCATGAATACTGCGGGTGTATTGGCCAGCCCAAATGGCATGATAAGAAACTCAAAAGACCCATATCGAGTTAAGAAAGCGGTCTTGGGGATGTCCATCTCCCGAACCCGTAACTGATGATATCCAGAACGAAGATCTATCTTCGAGAAACACTGCGCTCCCTACAATTGGTCGAACAAGTCATTGATCCTCGGTAATGGGTACCTGTTGCGGATAGTGACCTTGTTCAACTCACGATAATCTATACACAACCGCATACTCCCGTCCTTCTTATTCACAAAGAGGACCGGTGCTCCCCACGGAGAATGACTCCGTCGAATGAAGCCCTGAGACAACAACTCATCGATCTGGATCTGTAGCTCCCTCATCTCAACAGGCGCCATACGGTAAGGAGCTCGGGAAATCGGTGCGGTGCCTGGCTGCAACTCTATGCAGAACTCGACCTCTCTCACTGGAGGTAATCCTGGTATGTCCTGAAAGACATCCTGGTACTCTGAGACTACTCGCATCTCACTCAAATCTGCGTCCCAACCCCGCAATATCGCCTCCTCTACGTACGCCAGAAATGACTCCGCAAGATGGTTGCCTCTGGAGGTAGCTACAACTAACTCTGATCCATCATATGCTCTCAAACTCACTGTTTTTGCAAAACAGTCGATACTCACATGGTAGGAAGATAGCCAATCCATACCAACAATCACATCGAATTCAGACATATGCAATATGATCAAATCAATCACGAACTCAAAATCTTCCAAGATGACGATGCATCTCCTACAAACACTCTCTAATAGACATCTCTCCTAACGAAGTAGATACAGATAAAGGGAAATCTAACGGCTGAGCTACGAGCCGAAGTCTAATCGAAAAATCATAGGAGATAAAAGAATGTGAAGCGCCAGGATCAAAAAGAATACATGCTGGAAAGGAATTCACACGGAATGTACCTTCCACCACAGCTCCGCTCGCGCCATGATCTCGAGGAACCACTGCGTACACTCTACCGGTCTGCTGCTCTGCATCACCTGGAGCGAATGGTGCCATCTGCCTCTGCTGGATCTCCTGGACCGCTCGAACCTGTCCCTCTATCCTCGGAACTGCTGGAGGTGCCTTAATCCTCGGCTGCTGGCCCTGACCGCGTCCCTGAGCGCGGTTCTGCTGATGCTGCTGAGTCCTGGCCTGCTGGCCTACTACGGGTGCGCTACGGCACTCGGCTGCTCGGTGCCCAATCTTGTTACAATTGTAACAAGCTCCCTATAATCGGCGTTGCTGCTGCGCTCTCTGGTCCTGCTGGTGACCCTTCTTATGAGGACCCTGATGATGCGGACCCTTACCCTGCTGTTGGAGTCCTCCTGAGCCTCCAAACGGTCTCTTTCCTTTTCCTTTGTCCTCGGACTGTCCTGACTTGCTATTTCCCTTGTCCTTGATGAATATGGTTGTATCTATCTCCTGAGCCATGGCAGCATCTGCTACCTCCTGCACTGACCGAAACCTCCGCGATATAATATACCGGCGCAATTCTGAACGAAGTCCCATTAAGAACATCTGAGCCTGCCGCTCCTCTGTGTGCCACATACCGGTGAATCTAAGCAATGACATGAACTTACTCTCGAAGTCCATGATAGACATATCTCCTTGCTCTAACCGAGCCAGCTCTAACTCTTTTTCGGCTTTCGCTGTAGCCGAAACATACTGCTCATCAAACAGATATACAAAGGTCTCCCATGAAATCGTCATCCTCTGCTCGGGGGTGAAACGAAGTCGATACCATCCTCCCGCATCGCCCTTGAGGCTGAAAGCCGCTAGCCTCTGCTTCTGCACCGAATTAACATTCAGCATATCCAAGATGTTGCTCACATCCTTCTTCCACTTGTGTGCAGCAATAGAATCCGTCGAACCGTGGAACTCTGGAGCTTTCAACTTTTGATACCTCTCAACTAAACGAAACCAAGCCTCCTGATCAGCTTCTCTGCCATCAACTGGTGGTGTCGGTGGGACCACTGGTGTCCTCTCTGATACTTCCTCCCGAATAGATGACTCCTGAATGGGTGCCTCTTCAGGAACGGGAGTCTCCGGACGAACCTGTGCTGCTAACTGCTCCTCAATAACCGCCATACGAGCTGCCAATGGTGCTATGAGATCCACTAAGTACTGCGGAGCCTGCTGTGGCTCGGGCTCCCTATCTTCCTGCCCAACTCCCTGAGCACGAGTAACTCGGCGTCCACGACCTCTTCCTGACATCTATAATTTCAAAATAAAGATTATTACGTAGTAAATAAGATCTCAAGCATGAAGTATATAACATATACCAATAAGTAAATCGTATCACTTATATTTCATGTCATGCTTAATTAGTCAAGCAAATAGTTCAAAAAAAATTCCAGGATTCACACAAGGCTGCAGTCCCAGGTGAAACCCGGATTGTCAAACCTGCCAAGCACCAACCACCATGCTATGACAAGTTTCACCATCACAATCACTATCTCTCTAGTGGAAACAATAAATAGGTGAAGGTACAGACAAGCAAAAATAGAAATAGAACAACACTGGATAAACATAGAAGAAGCATAAGAATATCAATGATGAGCCCAGCTGGAATAAAATAGATATATCTCTGAGTCTGAACTAAATCTCAAATACAATGAGTCAAAAAAAAGTCTTACAATAGCTCTCAACTCTATGAAATAAAATACTAATCTGGAGTCTGAAAATAATCAACTACATGTGGAGTTCTGTAATAACTATAAAATGTAATAAATAGCTAAACGGACAACTAAGATATCCCATCAACCTGCGACTCTCCGTGCGCCGGACTCCTAGCGAGATCATCACTACCTCTCCCCAGGGGAAGGGGTAGGAGTATATAAGAAAATAAAGTCAGTACATACATATATCAAATCATTCATATTACTCTCTATGAATGAAAAGCAATTAATCAATTATAAATACCCCAATCTCCCACACAAAGAAAAACCATCTCATCTCGAACTACGCCCGAGTGACCTGCTCTATAATAAGAGGATATCAACAATTGCTAAAATAAAATATATCTACCGTTCATAACGGGTACATCAAAATCTCAAAGGAAATACCCTACTCGCGGGTAATCTATCATGGAAGTGAAGCTTACAGCTAAATAATTATCTATGTGTGCATCATCTTGTGCTATAGCGATACTTTTGTAATGCTCATTACTCAATCGTTCTGCGGCAATAGGATTATTATTCTCCTATTCCGGATACATGCAACAATGATACTATTGTAATACTCTTTCTCAATCGTTCTGCGGTAAATAGGTTTTATATCCCTATTTCCGGATACGTATAGAATAACATTATTCATATGTATTTATCAAATTAACTCATGTCGTAAGTGTGTAATTCTAACACAATCCAACATACATGTACCAAACTCGGTGTGCGTGTCCACCTCTGAAATTCATCATCATCCCAGGTGTTTAACAGTCAAATAACATCGTAGTCTATCATCACAAGATCGAGAAATTTGATCGACAAATCAAATACAACCTTCAAAAACATGCACAACCAAAAACAGACTGGCGGTCGACCATGGCGGTCGACCGTGACGGTCGACCGTGAACCATATTTTCAGATTCTCATGTTCTTTGTATATGTCATGTTCTTGTCGTGTTTTTGTGATTCAAACATGATTAAAACTTCATAAAACTTGTATGGAAATATGCTACAGTAGATATGAACATCTGGAAATAACTCAACAACAATAAACATAATTTTATGCATTAGATTTGTATTCAAAACCCTAAAATATGCATAAAAGCTCAAAACAACAAATTAAACTTTTTTTCTTTAGATTAACCATGTTTAAAAATCATCATCAGATCTTAATCACATCTGTAAAAACGTTCTCAACCTTTTTAGAATGGAAAGACCTAATCTTTATACATATAATACAAAAGAAATTGTCTTTTATACATAATCTATTCGTTTTGGCTCTACAAAACATGTTAAAATCTCTTTAAATACATTTTAAAAACTGGAAGGAGGATTAGTAGAGATGATACTCGCCTGGGGTTGTAGAAAAACTTGTTAGAAGCAACGTCGAAGGAGATCTCTACTCCAAAAGCCAAAAATCAACAAAAACTCAACTTGAAAGCCTCCAATCTTCTCCAAGAATTCAAAATAGGGTTTATGGGGGTTTGGTGGCTGTTAGGGTTCTTAGATATGATAAAAGAAAGGATTTTTTATGAAAAAATACAGGTATTTATAGAGGCAAACCCGAAACAAATCTGTTAGACCCGAACCAGGAAACCTAGTCTGACTAGGAAAATAACCTTCTGTATTTTGACTGTAACTTTCTCATCCGACCTCGGAATAAGGTGATCTAAGACATGTTGGAAATCTATGGAAGAGACCTACAACTTTTGTCTTTACACTTTTCTAAATTCTAACTGCATCGGTGTGAAAAACTTAAAAACTCATAACTGGTCCTTATTCCTAGATTTTTACTATTTTGGCTTTTGTGCATGTTTTGTGCATTTGCACTCATATTTTCACAAATATACATTAAATTGATCTTAAATCAATTCTTATCATATTTAAACATCAAAATATATTATTTTTCACTATATAACATATTTATCATAAAATATTCAAATTTACGGGGTTTTATATTATGAAACTAGAAATTGATCAAAAAATATTTTCTCTTTCACTAGATAATGCAAGCAATAACAATGTAGCTGTTAATTTTATTAAAACAACTCTGTCATTACCATGTCATTGTGATCTTTTTCATGTTAGATGTATCTGCCATATTTTAAATTTAATTGTTCAAAGTGAATTTTCTAAAATTAAACCCATGATAGAAAAGGTTAGAACAGTTGCTAATATGCATAATGCTTCTGAAATGAGAATTAAAAGATGGAAACAATGTTGTAAAAGAAAAATTATAAGCCTAGACTAATTCCAAAAGATGTTGACCATAGGTGGAATTCCACATATGCAATGTTAAGTATAGCAATAGAATATAAAAAAATTATAAATGATTTTATAAATTTTTATGCTTCTAGTTCTAGCTCTGGTAGCACTTATGGAATAAGTAAAGATGAATGGACAATTATATATAAATTAAATGAGATGTTACAAGTTTTTTATGATGCTACTATGTTATTATCTGGTTGTTATTATCCAACTATTACTTTAGCTGCTTTATAAATTTTAAATATTCAAAAATTTTTGCCAAATATCGTATGGATGATATTTTTGGAAATATAATTTTTCAAATGGAGAGCAAATTTAATAAGCATTTTGGGCCTATTCCTCATATTTTTGGTTTGGGGATTCTTATTGATCCATGTTTAAAGGATATTGGTCTTCGAAGTTTGTTACAGTCATTGTATGGTGGACAGATTATAGACTTAGATGATGGTTCCATCCTTACTGCTACTTCTCATCATTTATCAATTAAAAATTATTTTCAAACATTATATGATGAGTATGCAGCTAGATATGGTGTAGCTGCACAACAATCTACAACTTCAGCACCTTCGGCTTTGAGCACAGGTCGAGATAAAAGTGTAAGTTTTGATATGTATGCAATGGTAGCTGAACTAACTGGTGGATCTGGAATTGGTTCAGGATTAGAGGTTTCTGAATTAGATGAATATTTTTCTGCTTCCTTAGTTAAATGTCAAGGAAATGCTTTAGATATTTTGCAATGGTGAAGAGTATATGGATTAGTTTCATATCATATACTTTCCACCATGGTTCGTGACTTACTATCAGTGCATGTTTCGACGGTAGCTTCGGAATCCGCCTTCAGCACAGCAGGATGTTTGATCGATGACCACAGGACATGCTTAGATCCGTATATTGTACAAGCGGTGATATGCTTACAAGATTAGTGGATGTACGAGAAGCGAACACAAGGCAACGATCGGATTGCTATAATTGAAGATAAATTTGAAGAGTTTGGACTAGCAGATAGATATAAAGATTAGATAATATTCATCAAATTGTAATTTTTATTTCTTAGCTTTAAATTTCTAATGAATTATTTTAAAAAAAGTTGCAAATGATAGTGATATGGGTGAGTAAGTGCCAACCTAGTTGGGATTTACTCATCTATTGTGATGCGATGAATTTCGAAATAAATTTATAATTATAAAGGATTTATTGATTATTAATAAAGAAATTATTTTTATTATCTTTTATTTTTATAATTTTTTGTACTTATAATTTATGTCATTTCAAGTTATTAAAAAAAGTTATGTCATTTTTTGTAATTTTTATGTATATTTTATAATTTATTATTTTTTAAAAAATTTAATAAAAATTTAAAAATGAGAAAAAAACCGGGCCGGCCCGGAGCTCGGCCTGCTCAGGCCCAAGCCCGAAACTACAAAAATATGCGAAGGCAATGAAAAGGGGGAACAACAAAATTAAATAAATGGTTAGACAAAGCTAGATTTATTTTGACTGTTGTTTCCATCTTTTGGTGTGGAGTTTTGGTAACAACTTACACCTCACATTAAATGCGGTCTTCCGGGGCCTCTGAGGAAATAAAAATACGAGCCACTTCAGACACGGAAAAGCCCACACCATATATATTAAGTATAAGAGCCCATTTATGGCCCATGCCATACCAACAAGCTCAAAGCTAATAATGTGCTAGAAAATTTTTGCAACTATAGGAATGGTCACCGGTTGGAGTTGAAATTAAGTTGCAATATCATCCAACTTTCAATCCTAGAACACAATCAGCATCGATCCTTCTATTTTGAGGTCTTTTTTCTTTAGCAATTAATATTTTATTCAACTAAACATGCATGGTAGAATTTGGATGCGGTACAAAGATGGGAACGAGCATGACATTCCTGTCATTCCACGACTCCTGTTGTTCCAAAATATTATGGATTGATTTCTTTCCATGATGATGGAAGATCTTCTAGCACCGTCTAGATAGAAAGTGTTAAGTTTGATTTCTTTGAGTTTATTACTCGAAGATAGGTCGATATCGTAACTAAAGCTGTGATTGAAAGACTCGTAAAACAAGATAATGGCTGAACCTGATTCAGTTTTGAGTTTATTTTTGATTAACAAGAAGTGGGTCATCTCTGGCCCAGTTTTAGCTACAAAAAATTTGAGGCATAAAACTATTTACTTTTGGATTCACCCTTCCATTGGATTAAAAAAAAAACTAGTTCAAGTCAAACTAAGTCAGGATCAATCATAGCCCATTTTTTTATGTATTTGTCAAATAGGTCCTAAAGGATTAGAAATTGTCAAACAATGATATTGTTGATGTACATGATATCATTGCTAGTCATGGAAAGGAGGTCTATTATGAGGCGGAGGATAAAGATTTGCCCGGTGGGAAGTTTAATGGGCAAAATATGAATCATTCATGTCATGTTAGTGAAATCTCTTATGCCAATTGACAAAAAAAACATTAGAAATAATTAGCTACGCAATTAACATTTAATTACATGAATGGTCATCCAAGCAATTAAAATATAAAGATACAATTAATCCTTTATTTTTGGATTATTTTGATTTTATGTGTTATCTTAGTTTAGCTGAGACTACATTTGTGCTTGTGATGATACTTGCAAGTTGCAAGTGTTTTGATTGTTTGATCAAATTCTTATGACTCAAATGCAGCTTGTTTGTGAAGTTTTAGGGTATTTAGCAACTCTTTAAATCTGGGTTAGGTTTGAAGACTTAGGGCTGTCCATCTGGGTTGGGCAAAACTAGAGCCCGGACCCGGGCCCGGTTGCCCGGGGCTGGGTCCGGGCCCAAGCGGGCCGGGCTCCGGGCCAACCCGATTTTTTTATTATTTAAAATTTTTTATTTTTTTTTAATTTTTGAATAATACAATTCCAAAAATAAACACAAATTTAATAAAAAATTTATATTATTAATCAATTGTAATTATGTAATTTATAAATATAAAAAATTATAGAAATTAAAATAATTGTAAAATTTGTAGAAACAAACAAAATTAAAAATAATTGTAGAATTTAAAGGCCAAATCAAAGACCTCTAAATATATATGTTGTGGCTAGGATTTGAACCACTAACCTACTCTCCAAACTCCTAAATTTTATCACTAGACTAAGTAGCCCAAATTATTTCAAAAACCTCTAAATATATATGTTGTGTGGCTAGGATTTGAACCACTAACCTACTCTCCAAACTTCTAAATTTTACCACTAGACTAAGTAACCCAAAGTATTCATGTCATTCAATATATATAT
>NC_033800.1:139487014-139496628 GCF_001876935.1 Asparagus officinalis | reverse complement strand
CCTATGAAGACTGTTTTGTTTACTAGTAAAAAAATGGCCCACACGTGAAACAATTTGCTCTACTTCATTTTTTGGCCTCTAAACTGGTTTAGTTGTTGGCCAATGGAGAACTGGTCCACAACAAAACTAGTTTTTTCCAAAACCAATTTAAGGAACAAACTTTACCCTATGAAGACTGTTTTGTTTACTAGTAAAAAAATGGCCCACACGTGAAACAATTTGCTCTACTTCATTTTTTGGCCTCTAAACTGGTTTAGTTGTTGGCCAATGGAGAACTGGTCCACAACAAAACTAGTTTTTTCCAAAACCAATTTAAGGAACAAACTTTACCTAATTTTAGTGAGCTGCCAAACATAACCATCGATATTTTGGCCAGCAAACAAAGTGACTTGGTTTTTTATCAAGTTTTTTAAAGAATCGAGGTTGCAACTTTTTTTTTGTGTGGTTTCCTACGATGTATCCCCACACCATATTATATATAGGATTAATCCTCATTCGAACTTCATTAATTGCTAGTGCTGGCCCGAGGGTTTTTTACTTGCTGGGAAATTCGAACATGAGACTAGCCCGCTGTGGATCATCCTTCAACAGTAGCACCGTGAGACCTTACACCGTTGTGCTAACCATGCAGATTATCAAGGTTGCAGCGTGCTACTATGTTTTGAAGTCTACAGATTTAGCTGTAAGTGAAAAAAAAAAGAAAAAGAAAAGAAAATAAAAAAAACAAAAGAAAAAAAGATAGATTTTCTTAATTGTTGATACTTAGAATCAAATGACCAAGACAAGTTCTGTTTTGTCGACATAATACCATTTTCTAGATTCTGTGGCAGCTACTCCATAGTTATCAATGAAATCATTATTTTCCAATTTCATTCAAATTCGAGTATTCGACCCTCTCATTTCGATCTGATTATACATCAGAGAGATTAGATCATGTACCATAAACCAATATTTAATTTGTTGTCAAATTAATACCAATAGGCCGACATGAAAATAACCATCAATGAAAACTTTCTCTGTGACGTATTGTTGTGCGCAAATGAATGGATACAATTTATTTTAGTCTGATTATTAGAAAATTTGTACCCGTGCTACTGTTTGGCAAAGGGTTAAGAAAGAAAAAGTAACACGCTCATTTGTTAATACTGGATTTTATACACGTGCAATGCACGTAGTTAGATACCAATATTAATTATTTTTGACTTATTTTCTAACTAAATTTTTTTCCTCGTTTCTATTTTAATAGTTTGTGTTTACTTTTGTCTCTAAACTTTAACATTGTGATTATTTATTTTCTTTGATATTTGTTTAAATGGGCTATACCTAATTTAAAATTTTACATTAATATTTGAATTGATAGAAAATAAATATAATATGAAGCTAATTTGAACTTTTATATTATTTGCAGTGACATAAATATAAGATTTACTTGAGAAAGTACAGTGTTATAAAAGTAAAAAATATTAAAATAGTGTTATACAATGAAGGTGAATTTTTAAAACTAATAAGACAAGATGATTGATTAGAAGTATACTAAAACGATAGAAAAGAGAATATAAAAATTGTTCTTAATCATTAATAGACTTCATAAAAATTATTAAACTATTAATACTAACTCTAGTATATTTTTATATGATAAAAGCATCCACATAAGCATATAAAAGTACTAAAAAAGCTCATAAACTCTCTTCTAAAGATTCCTAATTTCACTCAAAACAATTAAACTATTCTATAAAACATTCAGAAAATTTATATTTTATTCCTTCTGTTTTTTTTATTGAGCTAAGATCAATCCTTCTTCACATTTATCTATTTTCTGGGTAATTCTAGAATAGTATCTTCATCATCTACATTGATTGTGACATCTTGCTGGAGTTGTATTCTTTGTACTGTTATTTTTTCTAGGCTCATTATTTTTTTATCTTCTCGTTTTACTTCACAAAGAAGTTGAATATGTTTCCAATGTTCAACACAAACTTCTTAAAATACAGACTTTAATTTTTTTCCTATTTTAATGAGAATAAATTTTAATTATATATATATATATATATATATATATATATTAAAATTCTTTGTGCTCCTGATTTATCACTTAAATAAGATTAAGAGCTACATCTTTTTCCTTTACAATGAATTCTTCTAATGTGCATCTAATAAAATTTTCTAATATATCGATAATATTACAGTTGCTTTATCCCTGTCATTTTTCACAAAGATCTGAACTAAATACATGCATTTTTCATTACCAATTTGCCTTAGATTATAGTATTAATATTTAATTCCTTTAGTATTTGAAAAACAAAGTATGAAATTTATGAATACTTACTAATTTTTCTTGTATCTTCCATAAAGAATTCTTCTTTGATTGAGATAAAGTTGTTAAATTATTCTTCAATAGAACTCAATCGGCGCTTTTTTGATTTATTTTTGTCACTTTCTCATTTGCAATGGAAATAGCTTGATTCTTTTGAATGATATCTCTGAACATTTTGATAGTTTCTCCATATATAAGTTCTTGTATTATTATACCCTATAAATATTATTAACATCGAAGATTAATGTTTCTAAATTATAATCAATTGATGCTAATCTATTATAGTTTCTCCAAATTTTAAAATTTTTAGAATTTTAGGGGTTTTTTTATAATTTGAAATTTTGAGGGTGTTTCTATAATTTTTAGGACATTGAGAGTGTTTATTAAAAATTTTAAATTCTTTGAAGGCTGCTGTTAATTTCTTGATTTCATGTTTATTGTTTTAAGTTTTGAAATGTCAAAATTTTTTTAGTGTATTATAGTAATCCCTTGAATTCATCTATGTTGTTTGTAAGTTTTGAAAATTTAAAATTCCAGGTGCTTGTTTGTAATTTAAACTTTTAAGGATGTTTCTATAATTTTGAGATATTGAAATGTTAATCATAAAATTTAAATTTTTTACAAACTGCTGTTAATTTCTTAATTTCATGTTTGTTGTTTTAAGTTTTTAGACGTCGAGATAGTTTTTATAATTTTAAACTTTTCAGGGTATTTTGTGTAATGTTTAAACTTTTTATGTTTTTTGCAATACTTTATGTATTATAGTATATTAGCTACATATAATTTCTTTTTATCTTAACAAACTAATACTATAAATATATTTTTATATATTTTATTAATATTATTTTTTTTAAATTGTTAAGCTATAGATAGTTCATGTAGGATTAGGATAAGATATAATTATGATTAAGATAGATTAAGATATAAATAAAATATTTAAAATAGTGAAGGGTAATATTGATCATAGAAAGATTTTTCTAAACTCGTACTTTAATATATCAATAATGTTACATTTTCTTTATCCCTGTCATTTTTTACAAAGATCTGAACTAAATACCTGCATTTTTTATTACCAATTTGCCTTAGATTATAGTATTAATATTTATTTTCTTTAGTATTTGAAAAACAAAATATTAAATTTATGAATACTTACTAATTTTTTCTTGTATCTTCCATGAAGAATTCTTTTTTGATTGAGATAAAATTATTAAATTATTCTTCAATGGAACTCAGTCGGTGTTTTTTTGATTTATTTCTATCACTTTCTTATTTTTAATGGAAATAGCTTGATTCTTTTGAATGGTATCTCTGAACATTCTGATAGTTTCTCCATATGTAATTTCTTGCATTATTATACCCTATAAATATTACTAACATCAGAGATCAATGTTTTTAAATTATAATCAATTAATACTAAGCTATTATAGTTTCTCCAAATTTTAATATTTTAGAATTTTAGTGTTATTTTTCATAATTTAAACTTTTGAGGGTGTTTCTATAATTTTTGGGATATTGAGGGTGTTAATTAAAAATTTTAAATTCTTCGAAGTCTGTTAATTTTTTGATTTCATGTTTGTGGTTTTAAGTTTTAAAATATTAGAAATTTTCAAGTGCATTATAGTAATCCCTTGAATTCATCTATGTTGTTTGCAAGTTTTAAAATTTTAGAATTTTAGGTACTTGTTTGTAATTTAAACTTTTGAGGGTGTTAATATAATTTTGAGATATTGAGATGTTAACCGTAAATTTTAAATTCTTCGCAAACTACAGTTAATTTCTTAATTTCATGTTTGTTGTTTTAAGTTTTTAAACGTCAGGATAGTTTTTATAATTTTAAACTTTTTTGGGTATTTTGTGTAGTTTTTAAACTTTTTAGGTTTTTTTGCAATAGTATATGTATTATAGTACGTTAGCTACATATAATTTCTTTATCTTAACAAACTAATACTACAAATATGTTTTATATATTTTATTAATATTATGTTTTTAAATTGTTAAGCTATAGTAGTTCACGTAGGATTATGATAGGATATAATTATGATTAAGATAAATTAAGATATAAATAAAATATTTAAAATAGTGAAGGGTAATATTGACCATAGAAAGATTTTTCCGAACTTGTGCTTTTAAAGGGAGTATGATAAAGAGTTAAAGTTTTAATCCGTTAAGTTAGTTTATTCTAATCATTTTGGTCATTTTACTTTAATTATTTTGGTCATTTTTCGTATTTAGGAATAAAAAGGTTATAATCACTTTCTTTATAAATAAAAGGGTTATCTCTCAATCCATTTAATATGTAGATTTGTAAACCCCTTATCTTTAGGGGTTAACTCTTTTAACCCCTCTAGAGAGGTTTGTAAGCCCTTCAGATGCGGTTTGGCAGCGGGTTAAGCAAGAGGTTAAGGAGACTTAACCCTTTCATGCTCTGCCAAACACATAAAATCTAGACAATGCTAAAGTGAGTTAGCCCTCTATAGATTGCCAAATATAAAAAATGTAGAAGGGTTAAGCTAACCCTTCTAGAGAGATTAAATCGAGTTAATCCCTCATAATGAGGGGTTTACTAATACTCCTATTTAAAATGATTAAGTGTTAATATCTCTATTTATAAAGAAAGTGGTCAAATCCTCGTTATTCCCAAATACTAAAAATGATCACAATGGCTAAAAGAAAACTTATTTAATAGGTTAATAATTTAGTCCATTGGATTATCGGATTGGCTAACTAAGTGAATCATTCTCCTTAATCTTTCTTCCTTAACCCTTTTCCAAATAGGCCCTCAACTATTTTTTACCTTTGGCAAATTATGATGGATTAACTCACACATTGTACAATTTTGTGTGTGTTTGGCAATGCTAAAGAAGAGTTAACTCTACTTAACCCTTTGCCGGACAAGGCCTTGTGTAATCTGGTTATCTAAAAAGTTTACTTGATAATTAACCTTTTAGAGCTTAAAATTTTAACTCTGAATATTTTTTTTGGTGTGCTTATGTTTTATAAATTCAAGTCAAGGCGTTTCAGATTTTTGATAGAAAATGCTTGTAAAAAATAAAAATAAAAATAAACAGGGTAAACTATCTCTATATTTTGGTTAGAATAATGAGAATATTAAGGAATTGCAACGAGACCAGACCAGACAAGACAACACGATAGGAGACAAGTCTAGACGAGACGACACCCCTTGTGTCTACACAAAAAGCGATCTTAGTCTACATGTCCTACGGAGTCGGTCGACACGCTCTGATGACACCAAACCAGACGAGACTAGACGAGACGAGTCGACACCCTTTAAGTCGACACCCTTCGAGTCGACACCCTTTGAGTCGACACAAAAGGCGGTCTCAGTTGACACGTCTTGCGGTGTCAGTCAACACCGCTCTGTGATTATTTTCTTTTGTATGATATTCTGTTAATATCTCGACAGCTCACTTACCCCTTTTGGTTCTAACAATTATGTAACTAATTAGGTAGTTTTAGATTTTATATAACTAATTGATTTTCTTGTAATCCTATAAATATCTCCTAATATCAATGAAAAAGGCTATGCCATTATTCAGCAATTTTAATTCTTTTTCATGGTATCAGAGCCGTTCTAGACCTCCTCCCACCACTCCTTTGCAAACCCTAGCCGTAGTCTTCACTATGACGACTGATTCTCAGATCACTATCATCCCCAACCTAGAAAATCCAACCCAAAACTTTCAACTCATCAACACTTCCCATCAATACATCCATAAAGTGACCCCCACAAATTATATTGCTTGGAAACTCTAGATTGAGTCCATTCTCATTGGCTATGACATCTACAAATACATAGATGGATCTCATCCATGTCCTCCTCGCACCATCACCACCAACAACGTTGAAGCTCCCAACCCAGATTTTATGCATTGGACTCGACAAGATAAACTGTTGTTTGGCGCCCTTGTCGGTTCCATTTCCCCCTCTCTCATCCCTCTCATCCAACAGGCAACCACCTCCCACGAAGCATGGCAAACTCTCGCCAACACCTATGCTCGCCCGACACGTGGTCACATCAAGCAAATCAATGACCAGATTAAGTGAGCCACAAAGGGATCATAATTCATTTTGGATTATATGCAATATGTCAAGTGCCGAACTGATCGCCTCGCTGCACTTGGAAAACTAATGGACCATGAGAACTTCATTGAGAAAATCTTAGAAGGTTTTGATGATGACTATCACCAAATCGCTGATATAGTGGAAGGCAGGGATAACCACATCTCCTTTGACGAGCTTCATGAGAAACTCATCAATAGGGAACTCACGCTTTAGCAGTCCCAATCCGTCTCAACCCCTCACCCCGCTACGGCTAACGCTGCGTCGACCAGGTACAATAGTTCAAACCATTCCTCGTCCAACAAGACATAATCTTCACACCCCCACTCCAAGACGATAGCAGTCTCAGTTTCCGCAAGCCGCATCTCGCCAGTAGAGGCCGTATCTTAGCAAGTGTTAAGGATGTCGACAATAAGGCCACACGTCGCTCAGTGTCCTCTCTTTCAGCTGGTACCCACCTCCTCGCAAGGCATCACTCACACCTCGCACACTGGATCTCAGTGGCAACCAAAGGTGCATGTTGCCACAGCATCAGATGTCGAAACCCAAACATGGCTTCTCGACAGTGGGGCATCCCACCATATCACAACCAATCTCGGCAACCTCTCCCTTCATGCTCCATACGATGGGTCTGACGACATTATTATCGATGATGGTACTGGGTTACATATTTCCAAAATTAGCTCCTCTTCTCTTATAGCATCCTCCCATACATTTAAATTACATGATGTTTTATTTGTTCCTAACATGAAAAAAAATTATTGTCATATCTTAATTTTACAAATCAAATAATACGTCTATTGAGTTCTTACCATCTTCCTTTCGTATGAAGGATCTACTGTCGAGGGCAGCACTGCTAGAAGGACAACCTAAAGATGGTATGTATGAATGGCCGACCTCACAACTCGCACCTCGTCCTTCGGCCCACTCCAGTGTCAAAGTGTCTTATAGTGACTGGCATCATCGTCTTGGTTACCCATCCAAGTCAATCCAACATCATATCATCTCTAAATTCGGTCTAGCTTTAGATTCATTTAATTCAAAGAAATCTTATTGTAATGACTGTCTTTGTAATAAAAGTCATAAACTACCTTTCTCTCAATCATCAATTGTGTCTACTTCTCCTCTGCAAACTATTTATTCTGATGTGTAGACTGCGCCTATTTATTATGTCAATGGTTACAAATACTACGTCATTTTTGTAGATCACTTCACTCACTACATATGGATTTACCCTCTCATACGTAAATCTGATGTAGCCGCTATTTTTCCTCGCTTCAAAGCCCTTATTAAAAATTACTTCAAAAAGAAAATAGTAACCTTCTACTCAGATAATGGGGGGGAATACATGGGTCTCACCAAATCCACTGGACTCGTGACACATCTATCCACAAATGCATCTCGCATCTCACCTCGCCACCTCACACTCCAAAACATAATGGTTTTTTCAGAACGAAGACACCGTCATATTGTTGAAATGGGTCTTTCCCTTCTCTCTAAAGCTGTGTTACCACTCTCCTTCTGGTCATATGCCTTCTCCACTACAGTCTACCTCATAAATCATCTCCCTACACCCACTCTTCATATGACATCTCCCTTTCATAAACTCTTTAAGTCGCCACCAAACTACTCCAAACTTCGATCTTTTGGCTGCCTGTGTTATCCTTAACTTCGTCCATACTCACCTCACAAACTTGTCAGTCGCTCCACGCCTTGTGTCTTCCTTGGCTAGTCCCTTACACAGAGTGCTTATATATGTCTTGATCCATAAACTCATAAGACTTTCATCTCGCGTCATGTTCGATTTGTTGAGTCTGAGTTTCCTATGTCTAAACTCAATCCGCATCTCGCTCACCCTGATGAGTCGACATACGACACCAGGATCTCACATCATGTCATTCTCTTGGCTTCATACACATCATCCGAAGCTTGTTCCGGTGACTCCCTGCCCGTCAACTCTAACACACAAACAAATATGGTAGAACACCAAACATTACCTCTCGCCCTCCCTCTCCCTCTTCCTAACGCACCTCCCACCTCATCTACTCCCACAAACACCTTGCCTCCACAACTACCCGCCCTAATACCTGAACCAACACCTAGCAACTAGCCAGTCATTCCCCTGGCCTTACCCCTACCTGCCCAAGTCTCAGACAACCAATTACCACCACCTTCGACCCACACCTCGCCTATCATCACTCGTTCCTAAAACAACATTCACAAACCTATTAACAAATTTAGCTTCTCTATTCAACTCATCACAGATATTGAACCCACATGTGTAAATCAGGCTATCAAAGATAGCAGATGGCGACATGAGATGTTTGAGGAATTTGATGCCTGGTTCGTAATGGCACCTGGGAATTGGTACCTCCCAATGGTGTGCAAAATATTATGGGATGTAAATGGATTTTTTTGACTTAAGCGCCTACCTGATGGCTCTATAGACAGGTACAAAGCTCACTTAGTAGCAAAGGGGCTTAACCAATGACCAGGAGTTGACTATCATAAGACGTTTAGTCCGGTTATAAAGCCGACCACAGTTTGTCTCGACCTCTCACTTGCCGTCAGCCGAGGTTGAGATCTTCGTCAACTCGATGTCAACAATGCCTTTCTACAAGGCACCCTCACTGAAGATGTCTTCATGGCTCAACCTCGAGGTTTTGTTGATGCCGACAACCCACATCACGTCTGTAGATTGCGGAAGGTGATCTACAATGAGCTTCGACAGTTCCTTCTTGCATCTCGCTTCTCGAACTCAGATGCCGACACCTCCTTGTGTTAGGTATCATGTAATGATCATACATCTTCTAATCTTGTTTTGATGATTACAAACAATTCCTAATATCATTTGTCTAGTGTTTATGTTTTCTTATTAGTTATTCTAGACAAACAATATGTTGGAGGTTGGATGGTTTGAGCCTTCACGATCACATCAAATGGAGGTCGGCGGAATATCGGTATGAAGCCATTATACATCAAGTCATATTCAAGATCAAGCTTCATCGGCAACCAAGTCAGAGCTTATTAAAGATCAAGATCATCGCTTGGTATATTAGTTTAGGTTTTATATTATGTGTGTTAAATACTTCAAGCTCAATCATATACACACATACACATTTTGTTTATATATATATATATATATATATATATATATATATATATATATATATATATATATATATATATATATATATATATATATATATATATATATATA
>NC_033800.1:139445172-139486560 GCF_001876935.1 Asparagus officinalis | reverse complement strand
TGTATTCATTGCGGTATTCATTACAACTTTAGTCGTTACAACAAAATCAAAAAGATTGTCTTTTTATAAGACTTTTACACAATGAAAACAAAAGTTTACAACTCTCGTCAAAACAAACGCAGAGGACGTTTATCACCCGCTGCTTTGCGTGGGATCTTTGCCTGTGCCGGGGTTTATCCGTGGACCGCCTTAGATCTGGATCCGGTTGATGGAAAATTCGGCAGAACTTCGCCTTCGCCGAGGAAGTATTTGATTTAAAGCACTGAAATCGACCAAGCGAAATCAGGGCTCTTCTCGAGATTAAGACCAAGCCTAATCTCAAGGGACGGACGGGAACGGGCGTCGGATCTATCGAACTCTCCTTTTTTATGCCGAAGAACTCGCCAAGATCTGTCAACCCCCGCTGAAATTTATGCTCCTTTGACTCCACAATCCGGCAGCACCTCCTTGTCTTGATAATCAATCGCCCCTCAGAAATGAGCACCCGAGCTCGTATTTATAAGCTTCAGAAGCGGTTATTTGGATGAGAAGAAGTGATTTGGCTCTATCTTTAGTTAATAACTGATTAACCATGCTAGGGGATGATATCAAGTCAGTTTGGATGCTCAGGAACGACCAAATCCCGAGAAAAACCGTCAAAAACCGAACTTGGGTCGAAACAGCGCGCGCAGGAAAAATCCGACTCGCGATTACTGTAGCGCGGGTCGGAAAATTCCGACCCGCGGTTACTGTAGCGCGGGTCGGAAAATTCCGACCCGCGGTTACTGTAGCGCGGGTCGGAAAATTCCGACCCGCTGTTACTGTAGCATGGGTCGGAAAATTCCGACCCGCGGTTACCGTAGCGCTCCGACCCGCGGTTACTGTAGCGCGGGTCGGAAAATTCCGACCCGCGGTTACTGTAGCGCGGGTCAGTTTGAGATATCTGCGGTATTTTGGTCATAACTCTTTCGTACGACCTCCGATTAGGCTGATTCAAGATGCGTTGGAAAGATGAAGAAGAGTTCTACAACTTTTATGTTTTGAGATTTTCCAGATTCAAATCGCAGCATAGTCAAAACTTCACTTCTTTGTGCGGTGAAATCACTGTAGCAAATTCCGACCCATGGTTACTGTAGCGAATTCCGACCCGCTACTGTAGCGAATTCCAACCCGCTACTGTAGCATAATCCCGACTCGCTACTGTAGCAGAATTTCCGACCCGCTACTGTAGCAGAATTTCGACTCGTGGGTACTGTAGCAAAATTCCGGCCCACGGGTACTGTAACAGCCTTAACTCACTCATCCGACCTCGGAATGAGGCGATTCAAGATGCGTTGGAAAGCCAACGAGGAGATCTACAAGATCCCATAATTGAATCATATGTGGAATAAATAGGACACGAGGGGTGCTCCACCTTTTGTAAATAACATGGGGCTCCCGATCAGCTCTCGTTTCCGTTATTCCGAAGTTCCGTTGCTTCGTATGACCCGTCGACTCACTTCATGTGTTTGTCATTGTCAAACGAGCTCCTACGACTCTAATAGCGATGTTTATCATCTTCTCTCTGTCTCGAGTCGTGTACGGACACCCATAGGTATTTTTGTTGCTACGTCGCTGAATACGTAGACTCGGTCATTTTTACGGGAACGAACCACCCAGCAACGCGGGCTAAGCGTTGACTTATCCCTACTTAGGCTTCGGGATAAAATTCCCCAGACTGGATTCTGGTGTCTTTTTCAATCGGTGAAAGACTAAACCGGCAACGCGTGTTAGGTGTTGACTTATCCCTACTCAGGATTCGGGATAAAATTCCCCATGCATAAAAGACATGGATTTTTGTTGCTACGATGCTGAATACGTAGACTCGGTCGTTTTTACGGGAACGAACCACCCAGCAACGCGGGTTAAGCGTTGACTTATCCCTACTTAGGCTTCGGGATAAAATACCCCAGACTAGATTCTGGTGTCTTTTCAATCGGTGAAAGACTAAACCGGCAACGCGTGTTAGGCGTAGGCTTATCTCTATTTAGGAGTTGAGATAAAATTCCCCGTGCACAAAGTGCACGGATTGGAAGTTGGGAATTGTGTCTTTTCTCAGGGTAAAGACGGACTGGAAAATGGAAGAGGAAGAATTACCCTAACTTTTATAGGATTGGTTGCTTGATCCAAGAAAAGAGTTCCTCATTTATTGAGGAGAAATTCCAATTTCGACCCTAACTTTTATAGGTTTGGCTGAAAAGGAAGAGATGGAAGTCTTTCGTTTATCGAAAGGGATGACTCGATCTTAGTCCTAACTATCTGCAGATTTAACTAAGTGAAGTCGGAGACAATCCTAGCTTTTATAGGTTTGATTGTTCAAATTGAAAGTGGACCTCTCGTTCATTGGAGGAATCGAGAGGGGATTTTGATTGTGGTCCTAACTGTAGGAAGGTTTGACCAGGTAGACGGTGGGAGTGGGAGTACAAATCACAGTAGGAGTGTTGACTTATACAAATCACTCAGAGGGGGTTCCTGATGTTAAGTGACAAATACTTAACACGGAGGGGTTTAATAATCATCAATGATTAGGATATTAAAATTCCAAGTACTACGTTCGGACTTAACAATAGGAATGTTGAGTGCACAAACGCATTGGAAGTTTGAGTGGATTCAACTGAAAGGAATTTTTGGTGGTCCCACCGTCAATTAGTCTGATCGGTGGGGGACTTTGTGGTGGAAGACTGTGAGTTTTCAAACACCAATGGGAATTTTGTGAGGAAAGATTGATCCAACGAAGTGATCGAATCTCGTCTCAACAAAAGAGTGTTCGGAAATCACGGTGGGTTTAGTGTTTATCACTTTGTTTGTAATGATCGGGTTATCCCTAAAAAAATTACATATAGTATTCTTCCGGGAACTTCCCGTTACATGAATCATCCACCCCCAGCTTCTTCGCGAAACTGGGTTTATCATTGCATTCGGTTACATGATCGGGTTATCCTTAAGAATATTACATATAAAAATTCTCCTGGAACTTACCGTCAATGGTAGGAAACAGTTTAGACTCATATGCCAATTGGAGTATCAGGAAGCAGTTTAACCTCTTATACCGGTCGGAGGATTAAGAAGCAGTTTATACTCTTATACTTGTCGGAGTGTTGAGAAGCAGTTTATACTCGTGTACTCTTCGGAAAGTTAATGTATTCATTGCGGTATTCATTACAACTTCGGTCGTTACAATGAAAACAAAAAAGATAATCTTTTTATAAGATCTTTACACAATGAAAACAAAAGTTACAACTCTCGTCAAAACAAACGCAGAGATCGTTTATCGGTCTTCTGCTTGCGTGGGATCTATGCCTGTGCCGGGGTTTATCCGTGGACCGCCTTAGATCTGGATCCGGTTGATGGAAAATTCGGCAGAGCTTCGTCTTCGCCGAGGAAGTATTTGATTTGAAGCGCTGAAATCGACCAAGCGAAATCAGGGCTCTTCTCGAGATTAAGACCAAGCCTAATCTCAAGGGACGGACGGGAACGGGCGTCGGATCTCTCGAACTCTCCTTCTTTATGCCGAAGAACCCGCCAAGATCTGTCAACCCCCGCAGAAATTCGTGCTCCTTTGACTCCACAATCCGGCAGCACCTCCTTGTCTTGATAATCAATCGCCCCTCAGAAATGAGCACCCGAGCTCGTATTTATAAGCTTCAGAAGCGGTTATTTGGATGAGAAGAAGTGATTTGGCTCTATCTTCAGTTAACAACAGCCTAACCACGTTTGGGGATGATATCAAATTAGTTAGAAACCCCTGGAACAGATAAAACCTGCGAAAACAGCATCAAAACCGTCAAAACGTATTTCGGGATCCGTACTGCGCTTCGGGTCGGAAAATTCCGACCCGCGGTTACTATAGCGCGGGTCAGTTTGAGATATCTGTGGTATTTTGGTCATAACTCTTTCGTACGACCTCCGATTAGGCTGATTCAAGATGCGTTGGAAAGATGAAGAAGAGATCTACAAGTTTTATGTTTTGCGATTTTCCAGATTCAAATCGCAGCATAGTCAAAACTGCACTTCTTTGTGCGGTCAAATCACTGTAGCAAATTCCGACCCGTGGTTACTGTAGCAAATCCCGACCCGCTACTGTAGCATAATTCCGACTCGCTACTGTAGCAGAATTTCCGACCCGCTACTGTAGCAGAATTTCGACCTGCTACTGTAGCAGAATTTCGACTCGTGGGTACTGTAGCAAAATTCCGACTCACGGGTACTGTAACAGCCTTAACTCACTCATCCGACCTCGGAATGAGGCGATTCAAGATGCGTTGGAAAGCCAACGAGGAGATCTACAGGCTCCCATAATTGAATCATATGTGAAATAAATAGGACACGAGGGGTGCTCCGCCTTTTGTAAATGACGTGGGGCTCCCGATCAGCTCTCGTTTCCGTTATTCCGAAGTTCCGTTGCTTCGTATGACCCGTCGACTCACTTCATGTGTTTGTCATTGTCAAACGAGCTCATGCGACTCTAATAGCGATGTTTATCATCTTCTCTCTGTCTCGAGTCGTGTACGGACACCCATAGGTATTTTTAGACGCCTACAGTGAAAATATTGTATTCTAGTTTATAGACTTAACAATCATAATATACATCTTCTATTAAGTCTATAAAATCAGTTTATGAAGTTTCAAAACATGGTATAGTCAAAATGTTAAAACAAGTATGTTTACATTTTCATGTTTTGAACTTTTTTGTAAAATGAAGAGATTTCTCATTTGGGAGGTGATTTTTGAAAACTAGTTTTTGTAGCATGTGTATTATCATGTTTACAATCATTTTCTAAAGTTTTATATTTTCTGAATTAGTTTGCTATTTTTAAAAGCAGTTTAAAATTAGATTTTTTGTTTCGATCAGGCTGAAAACCTGTTATCAGTCGACTGGTCAGTCGACTAATAAAATCAGTTAACCGATCAGTCGACTAAAGAAAGTGCCTGTAATTCAAAAAAGTTTCTATTTTGTTTTGGTCGACTGACCAGTCGACTGATAAGTTCATCAGTCGACTGATAAGGTTCGTCAGTCGACTGATGAGCTGGAAAACGCCTCCAACGGTCAGCTCATCAGTCGACTGATGCATCCCGTCAGTCGACTGACCAGCTCCAACGGTTATATTTCCAGCCTTTGTTATTTTATTATTTTTGCTAGTTTTTCTTGCGTTTTGTGCCTTGGTTTTTCTTCATATATAAACCCCTAATGTTCTCATCAGAATGAAGTTTTTTGAAAGAGGGTTTTTAACAAGAGTTTTAAGTGTTTAAAAGCTTGTTTCTCAAAGTTTAAGTTTGGTGTTTGAGTTTACATAGAGGAGACTTGCATTTTCAATTGAGGAATTCATCCTCAATCTTCATCAACCTCTTTGTGTTTATAGAGAAGTTTTTCTAACTCTATTCTCTAGCAATTCGTTTTTAATTTTTTATTATCATTTATTGCTAGTTTGTTAATTTAGTTAGATTTTGTTTATCCTCATTTTATCACACACACCCTATTTGAGCTTGTAGCATTTCATACATCATATAATAGGTTGTGGGATTGTAATTTGTGAGATTGAGCTTACATTGAGTTATCACCCACTGTAGAGAACATTTTATTGTTGTTGAGCCTAATTGTGAGATACATTTTGTAATACACTTATACACCAAGAGAAGTGTATGATGAGAAACGGGATCGTCCCAAGAGGAATGAGGTAGGTGGTAATGCCTAGAGGTAGGTTATAATTCCTAACACTTGAGGGAGACACTGGCTAGAGACCAACACTTAGAGGGTGTAAAGTGTGATTGCAAGAGTGTGAATTGTAAAGTTTTTGGTAAACTAGAAAACCGTAGTGTGATGTGTAAATGTTATTCGGGTGAGTGTGGAAAACCCGATTGTGATAGTGGATTTCTCCCCGGGAGTAGGGAGCGGAGACGTAGGACGGAAGGTCCGAACTCCGTGATCATCTTTGTGTGTTAGAGTTTGCATTGGCGTATCATTCGTGTCTATTGCTTAGTCTTTTTTATTCGCCTTTGCTCATTGTTTATATTGCCCTATCACATTTATTTTTGCTTATCCTTACATATGTCTCATTGTGTATCTCATTGTTAGGATATTGCACTTTGTTTATATTGCTTATTCTTGCTCATATCACTTTGTATATCTATCTTGCAAGAATAATTTGTTAATAAGTTTTAATCGGCATTAATATCTAATAAGATTAGCAATAACCCTCTTCACCCCCCTCTAGGGTACTTTCACCTTGTTCATTCTCAATGATAATGGCATAACAATCATGTTACTTGTCTACATTGACGACATCATCATTACAGGTAACAATGCAGCATTAGTTCAGGACTTCATCTCGGTGCTCGCACGTTGCTTCTCGCTCAAAGACCTCGGACCACTTGAATATTTCCTTGGAGTTGAAGTTGTTTCTTGCCTTCAAGGTCTTCTCCTCTCACAACGAAGATATATTACAGACTTGCTGGCTCGAACAAAGATGATCGATGCTCGCACTTTCACAACTCCACTTGCCACCTCATATGTCCTTACACTTCACTCGTGTACAACCCTTACTGACCCAACTGAGTTCCGAGCTATAGTTGGGAGTCTTCAGTATTTCTCCCTTACTCGTCCGAATATTGTCTATGTAGTCAACAAACTTCCACAATACATGCATCGCCTGACTACAGACCATTGGATCGCCACCAAACGACTTCTTAGATATCTATGTGGCACCATTGATTACGGCATCATGTTACATCGTCAATCACCTCTCGCTCTCCATGTCTACTCAGATCCTGACTGGGCGGTTAACAAAGACGACTTCACATCCACCAGTACCTACATTGTATATCTTGACCGAAACCTGATATCCTGGAGTTCGAAGAAACAACGAACAGTGGCTCGCTCATCGACGAAAGCCGAGTACCGATTGTTCGCTTCGACGGCTGCCGAGTTGAGATGGATCACATCTCTTCTCGGCGAACTTGGGCTCACATTATCACAACAGCCGGTAATCTACTGTGATAATGTGGATGCAATAAATCTTTGCTCTAATCTAGTCTTCCATTCTCGAATGAAACATGTTGCTCTCGACTTTCACTTCATTCGACAACAAGTCCAAGCAGACATCTTAAGAGTCACTCATGTCTTTTCCACAGACCAACGAGCTGATGCACTCACCTAACCACTACCCCGCACGCGTTTTCATAACTTGCTGAAGTTTGGTCTCTCCTCAAGGAGCTCCAACTTGCGGGAGCATATTAAGGAATTGCAACCAGACCAGACTAGACCAGGCCAGACCAGACGAGTCCAGACGAGACGATACCCATTGTGTTGATACGAAAGGTGGTCTTAGTCTACACGTCCTACGGAGTCAGTCGACACGCTCTAACGACACCAAACCAGACGAGACAAGACGAGATGAGACGAGACGAGACGAGTCGACACCCTTTGAGTCGACACGAAAGGCGGTGTCAGTCGACACGTCTGAGACGAGACGAGACGAGTCGACACCCTTTGAGTCGACACGAAAGGCGGTGTCAGTCGACACGTCCGGCGGTGTCAGTCGACACCGCCCTGTGATTCTTTCCTTTTGTATGATGTTTTGTTAATATCTCGACAGCTCACTTATCCCTTTTAGTTTCAACAATTATATAACTAATTAGGTAGTTTTAGATTTTATGTAACTAATTGATTCTCTTGTAATCCTATAACTAATTAGGTAGTTTTAGATTTTATGTAACTAATTGATTCTCTTGTAATCCTATAAATATCTCCTAATATCAATGAAAAAGTCTTGTAATCCTATAAATATCTCCTAATATCAATGAAAAAGGCTATGCCATTATTCAGCAATTTCAATACTTTTTCAGAGAAAGCATCATGTGGATCAAATCAATGATATTAAATATGCACTACATGCATGTTAGCCCTTTGTTCTTTAGACTTCATGATTTGTGTATAAATCTGAGGATTGGTATCCATTTCTTGACATATTAAACGCCATGGACCAGACTCAGTAGATACTTTTTCTCCAAAATAGTACTTGCACAGGGTCATTATGAGGGGAACGTATCAAATGATCCGATACCATCATGTTAAATGTGCACTAAATGGATGTTATTGTGCCATATAAATAAAAAAGTGTTTATTACATTCAACTGGCTGACACGTGTCTTAAGCAGACTACATTCCAAGTTGACCTAGACAGGCCGAGACAACATGCGTCATTTCTCGCCAGGGTGAGACGAGAGTCCCTTCTTGTCAGGCCGAGACGAGACGTCCCTTCTTTCCAGGACAAGACGAAAGGCGTCCTTTCTCGAACCCTTCACTGACAGCCAATCACTATCACATTAAATACACGATCGAAGTTATTATTACAACCCCATTGAAAGTCTTAATGACTCATCAGACCACGTCAACATCTGGGACCCTCTATCATCACCGTATTAATCACAAGGACGACTCATGCCACCCACAGCCGACACCTATAAAGTATCAGCCGAATAAATTGATTGCTTAGACTAAGCCAATGTTACATAAATACCCTCGTCAATTGGGTATAAATAGGTACATCACCCACTGACCAAAGGACTCCCTTCCTATCCAGGGACCACCATCAAAGGAGACCGAGGGACTCTGAGCTCCTCAAAATTAGCCCTGAATCCCGCTGTTACGCATCAATGTATCAACAGATGTCAACCCTTAGAGCATTGAACATCAACATTTGTGAATGTATCTGATGGTTGGCATTCTTTTGATGCATAGTTAATATCATGATTAGATCAACAAGATGCTTTCTCCATTATATTTCATATATTTGTCTTTTTGGGATAAAATATAAGTCTTTATCTCATTTATTTTGCGTTAAATTATGTGGCCGACAATGTGAGTGTGGGGCTCTTAATTTATTTTATGGTTATTTTTCTTTAGTTTTGGTAGAATGAGACGAGAAAAATGGCAGCTTTAGGCGAATGCTTAAGTTCACGTTACAACTTCACTAGTTTCTGAATTTTGAGCTAGTTACAATTCTAGATTCTAGAGCAAGTGCTAGTAACTTGAAGTCTATTTCTATATGCAATCAATCACAGTCTACACTCATAGTCATGCGTAAGAAAAGAGTTTTTCCCCTCTCATGAAAATAACTTAAAGCTTTGAACTTAGCATAGTATTTGCTACAAATGAAAGTCACCTTCCAGGTGCTGCCATTTATTATAGTGATTAGCAGAGAGATTTTGCAAGCTGGGAGAAGAAACAGTTGTGACTTGATTTTTCTTTCCTTCATGTTTTCATCTAAAAACAGTGATGTATTAGCGTGTTTAAAAAAAAAAAAAAGAAACAGAGCAAGGTGCCTTGTTCAAATCATTACCAAAAATAAAGCAGATCTTAGATAAGCCATAAATTAATGTAAACAATGTATCAACCAGTTCATACTTGCGAATAGGGAGAGGACCAATTGTCGTCACGTATTATTTGAATTATAGATTGTTGATGCTATGTTTCATCAACCGTAGCAAACCCAACGATATAAGAAACAATGACAAAAAGTGTATCTACTGCTCAATGCGGGTTAGGGAGATTTTATGGTTTTAGTGAAGGCATAAATTGAAATTTGTACAAATTTTATTTCGTTGTAATCAAAACATTTTCTAAGACTACGAGTGATACAAAACATGAAAGACCATTATTTGGCATTTCACACAGGTTGTTAGAAGTTCCCTTTCTGCAATTAGTTTTTGCTATTATACCAAAAAATATTGTTGTTGGGTTGTTATCTAAAGAAATCATACATCAATCATACTTTAATTTGAGACCCGAATTCGTGCTCTATTTAAATAATTATTCTAAGGCAAAAAAAAAAGAAAGTTGGAAGATCTCTGAATATTGCAATCGACAGCAAGTTGATGTAGGGACGCGAGGATTCAAATCATACAATCAGAAACTTCATGGCGGTGCTCTGCATTAATAAATACTCTGTTTCTCATGCTCATGTGTTTGTATCCGACCACATTAATTGATGGAGATTTTCACTTGCTTTATTCACTAGAAGATGGGAGTGATTGTAAATGATTATTTAAACAAATAATTAATAGTTATGATCTTGAATACCTTCCCTTAATTGCCCACATAACAGTTTTTGTTCTTTAAATTTATTTTCTTGTTCTTTATTAGTTCGTTCTTAAATTTGGATTCCCCTATTATCTAACTTCAATTTTATAGAAAACAAAACTTCATAAGTCGAATTTATGGTCTTTAACAATTATGAGATTTAGCATGGGGACAAACAGATGAACAATAGTACAAACACGCTCTTCACTAAGTATAAATTTTATCAGAACACTTATATATTCATCGTATTCTTTACTGAGTATAAATTTTATCAGACTTTCTCAGCTAATCATGGAAAAATAGGAGGCAATTTGCAATTTTTGATTGTTCTCTTTATTATCCAAACTGCCAAAAAAGAAAATAAAACTTGTATTCTTTATCCACCAAAAAATAAGTTATAGAGCATATTTTGTTTTTCAAGAGCCAAAATTTGACAAGTCTTTTACCGCGATTCTATCAAATTTGACTTGCAGCAGATAAATGTTAGGATTTTTAGATCTCGTAAAAATCCCGAAAACCACCAAACACAGCAAATAGAATCACACAATATTTAATGTGTAAAACCTTCAATAGGGAAAAACATAGATCGAAAACAATCTACTATCGCTTCTAAATCACAACTTTTTACATGGATAAAGACTGCAAACTCTCTCTCTCTCTCTCTCTCTCTCAATACTCTTGAACCTGGTTATACCCTTTATTAAACCTTGATTATAATAATATTGTCTCTCTCCTTCTCTCTTTTTAAAACCTTAGAATATGACACATTCTCTAAAGACACTCCTGAATTGTCACCAAGTTAACTTGGCCTTTAAGAAAATTACTAGGACTAAACCTAGCCTTCATATCCATATCTAACTTAGAGTTTGAATCGATATCCAACAATAAAGACGAGGTTTACTTCGTGAACTAAAACCATTCATCCATTTATAAGTATCAAAACCATTCATAGTTAGTACAATTCAGTAATGCTTCAAATCCTCGTATGTAAACTTTGGATATTCAAAATAAAGGTTTGAGATATGACTTTATAAGGAAATTAAAGAAGTCATTCTGAATTTCTTCATGGATTATCGAATTTCGATTTCTTTACCGTAAAATAGTTTCATTAAACTGTACAGAAAAAAAGCTATTCAATATATTCTTATTTGAGTTTTGGTAATATATAAGAAATTGTATAAGATGATATCAGAAAGATAGAAGTTCAAATCCCAATTTTAGATACTTGATAGTATTTTTTTTTCCATAGAAACCATCTTTACATGAGGTGATTGTATGAAAATCACCTTCAAAGTTCAAACATATAGAAACCTTAAAGAGTGTTTTGCTTATAATCAATCATCTTGACCTAATGTCTAATGAATTATCAACAAAAATTCTTAAAATATCTTTAAAAACATACATGTCAACCATTAGGTTTGGTTAAGAAAGCATGTCATGTGCTTGACATGTGTATATTTTAAGGATATTTGAAAATTTTTGTCAATGCAGCTTTATCAGAAAATAGACTAAGGTGGTTGATTGAGATCATAATCTCTTTTAATTAAAGGTGGTTTTTATATAAATTGAACTTTAAAGATGATTTCTTTTAATCACCATGTCTAAATTGATCTAGGACCTGTTTTATCTTAACCCAGCTCGAAATGTTTCATGGGCGATCTACCTAAAAGAACAAAGTTTAGGACCAAAATTTGGCTGAAAATTTTGGAGCAGTTCTAGACTGGTTTTTTCCAAACACAAAGCAATCGGAAATTGGGTGAGACAGTGACCAGAGTAAGGGCTGAAGTTTTGTTTGGCAAAAATTGAACTATATATGACTTATGACAAAGGTAAATAAAAAATTATTGAAGAAAATAATATCTTAGCACATTGAAATTAACTTTCTCAAACACTACAACAATAAACATAGTTAGGTGGCGCACTCGATAGGCTCAAAAATAGTAACTAACAAATCCATTAAACAGTAAGCCACCGACACCGAGATCCTCCCCGCAAGCATATGCACAGAATAATAATAACAATAAAATAAAATAAAAAATAAAATCAACAAAACAACACCAAAGACAACAAAGCAATAATCTCTGCATCACCTAAGTACTCACCCCACTTGATTCATTATGGGACCCCCAGATTTACGTACACTCTTGGACAAAAGATCAGAGTATTATATGTTAGATGATGATATAGTAATAGTCATAGGGTGAAGCGCTGTGCGCTTCTGATTTTAAATAACTAAATACGGAAAACAAATAAACAATATAATCAATAGCGCAGGTACCTAATGACCGAGGTAGGTGTTACTTGGGTTTTAAAGATTGATTTGTATCTTACTGATTATTAGTGGAATCGTGACCTGATTATATTTTGAGGATGCAAGTAATCACAATGTTGGGGGATTCGAAACAATCAATCGAACTCGTGCCCTTCCGTACCTTGTGCTAAGAGTTTAGCAAGTAGGAAAATCATCACAAATAAAAAAAAATTACAGAAAAGAACACACCAGATTTAATGAGGTTCGGCAACGTGCCTACGTCCTCGGGAGCCACACCACACAATTCTTTGATTAATTAAAGAAGATTATAATGTCCACAAATAGGTTTTTATCTCTCTGAGATCTCTCAGAAAGAATCCTCTCAAAACCCTCGTTTTCACGTGTTATTTTAACCCTAAAAACGTATTAGGTATATATAGTATCCCAACCCAAAACAGAATACCAAACAATTTAGAAAACTACAAAAACGCCTTTCGGTTGACCGGACCATGTGTTTCGGTCGACCGGCCAGAACGCAGTTTTCTTACAGGGTCTGGTGCACGTTTTTGGTCGACCAGAGTCCTCGTGTCAGTCGACCGGACAGAACGTTCATTTCCTACAGGGTTTTTCGGTCGATCGGACTATTCTTGTCGGTCGCCCGACCAGAGCGAGCTTCTCACGCTTGTTTTTTGCAGGCGTCGCGATCGACCGGATCTCCTCCGTTGGTCGATTGAACTGGGGTTTTCTAGTTTTCTTCGTTGATCTGATTCCAGGTTTGGTCTACACTCTCAAGACTAACAATTTCCCACTTGGAGATCAAACTGTCATCAGCGAGCTCTCCCATATTCCTACCATCTTCGCAAGTATCTTCTCCTCCCCGAAAAAAATCCATTCTTCAATCATCATCATCTCGGCGTTCCTGTCGATCCTCCTAGTGTGGCTCCGTCTTTGATTCCTACGTGTGAAGGCTAACTAAAGTTACGCTCAACTCCAGTTTGTCAATAGTCACTGCTTTCGTCAACATATTCGCAGGATTTTAGCTCCTCAAAATCTTCTCCAATCATAACTTACCGTACTCAATCTGTAAGCGTATAAAGTAGTAACGTACGTCAATGTGCTTCATTCTGACATGATATACTGGATTCTTGGTAAAATGTATAGCACTCTGGCTATCACAATAAAGAACATCGTTCCCCTGCTTCAAACCCAGCTCTTCCAGGCACCCGATCAACCAAACTATCTCCTTGCTGACTTCAGTTACTGCGACATACTCTGCCTCAGTCGTGGACAATGTTACAATATTTTGCAGACGTGAGACTCAGGTCACTGCTGTCGACGCCAAGGTATAAACATACCCAATGGTACTTCGCCTCGTATCATGATCACCGGTGAAATCTGTATCCACGTATCCCCAAAGTACCAACTCATTCCTCCTGAAATACAATGGCATACCCGTAGTCCCTCTCAAGTAACGTAATATCCACTTTACGGTCTCCTAATACTGCTTCCATGGATTGCTTGCAAACCTGCTCACAACTCTCATTGCATGGGCGATATCTGATCTCGTGCAAACCATCGCGTACATAAAACTACCAATGGCTGATGAATATGACACCTTGCTCATATGCTCCTTCTCCGCATCTGTCTTGGGTGATTGCTCCTCAGATAACTTGAACTGACTTCCAAGAGGTGTGCCAACGGGCTTAACATTCTCTATGTTGAACCTCTGAAGTACCTTCTCGATGTGTTCAGCTTGACTCAACTTTAACGTTCCTTCAGTTTCATCTCTACTGATTCGTATCTCAAGAATTTGTTGGACCCTAGAGGGGGGTGATTAGGGTCTTATGCTAATCTAATCCGATTATACGCCAATTAAAATTAATTAACAAGATATCCTAGCAAGTATGAAATACAACAATATATATGAACTAGGATAAGTAATATGAACAACAAGATATATCCTAACAAAGAGATATAGGCAATGTATGTGCAATGATATATAAACTAACACAAAGGTGATATAATTAAACTACAAATGTGATAGTGCAAAATAAACAATGCAAACACACAATATGATCACGGAGTTCGGACCTTCCGTCCTACGTCTCCGCTCCCCACTCTCACCACACACTCCTCTCGGTGTACAAGTGTATTACAAAGTGAATCTTACAATAAGGCTCAATACAATAAATGTTTGTTCTCTACTATGGATGAGAACACAATGAAAGCTCACACTCAATTGTCACAACTCTCACCAACCCAAAAATATTATGAATGCAAATACAATAAGCTCAATTGGGTGTGTGTAACAATGAGATAAAATCAAATCTAACTCAAATAGCAAACTAGCAATAATAAGAATATGAAAATTAATAATAAAATTGCTAGAGAAAAGAGTTAGAAAACTTCTCAATAGATCAAGAGGTAGAAGGAGAATAGTTGGATGCCCAAACACCAATAGATGATCTCCTCAAGCTCTTGTGAAATTGATTTCTCAAACTCAAACTTCCAAATGCTTAAAAGCTTCTTAAACACACTTAAACCAAACTAAAACCCTTGTTAAAACTCTTTTAAACTTGGTTAAAAAAACTCTCTTGGATACTAAGATAGAAGGGGGTTTGGGGGTTTATATAGGAAGAGGAAACAACAGCAAAAACCCCAAACAGATGACAAAAAAAACCCCAGCCAACGGTAATAAAAATAGTCGTTGGACATACGACGGTCGACCGGGAAAACTTGCGGTCGACCGCGAGCAAGGTCAGGAACGGAGACTTTTTTCAGAGAGTTCGTCGGTCGACCGCACTGTAGCGCGGTCGACCGATGGTACTGTAGTACTATATATCCATCTCTGTAAAATCAATTAAAAATAATAAATCAACTCCAAAAATTATGAAATTTTGAGATAAGGTTTTAGACATGTATAAGAACATGTTAGAGAAATAATTTCTGAAAAAGAATTTCCCAGTTGAGAGAAATAAATGTTTGAACATAGAAATACAGTTTCTGAAAATCTGCTGACATACACGATTTTGTAAAATCAATTGGGCACAGTAAATAAACTCCAAAAATAGTAAAATTTTGAAAAAAGTTTATAAACATGTAGATAAACATGTCAAAGAAATAATTTCTTGAATATCACTTCCCATTTATGAAAACTCATCTGTTTTGTAAAACATGCACGAACATGTGCACGAACAAAAATATGATTTTGTAAATTCCATTAAACATACATGTGCACGAACAAAAATATGATTTTGTAAATTCCATTAAACATAACAAATCAATTCCAAACTTGATAAAACTTTACAAAATATTTATAAACATGAAAACAAACATGTTACAAAAATAAATTTTTAATTTTCATTTCTCAATTGTGAAAACTCATTATTTTGTAAAAACATGCATGAATATGAATTTGTTAAGAACATGTTTTTAACAAATAGGGTTTAAACGCATATTGAAACTTTATGAAATGTCTTCATAAACATTATAATACATGAATATAAAGTAAACATGGTCAATAAAATAATATTACAAAGTTTTCTCAAAATAGCTCATTTTGTGAGAAAATCCAATATTATGTGTGTATATGATATTGAGCTTAGAGTATTAAACACACATAATATAAACCTATACTAAATATACCCAAGCTTGATGAAGGTCTTCAATGAGCATGACTTGGTAAACTTTGCGGAAGAAGCTTGAACTTAGATCTTGAACTTGAATTGCATTACTTCAACCACTATATCCGCCAACCTCCATTTGATATGATCGTTATAGCGCAATCCATCCAACCTCCAACTCGTTGTTTGTCTATAATAAATAGAAATATACCAATACTAGACAAACAACATTAGTGATAAATTGTTTGTTAAACATCATCAAAACAAAGAGGCCAACAGAATTTGCTTCGCTGTACCTAAATCCTTCATAGCAAACTCCTTCGCCAACTGCTTCTTTAATTTGTTTATCTCTTCTAAACACGATCCTGCAACTAACATGTCATCAACATATAATAATAACACAATATAGCTGGACTCGGACCTCTTGAAGTAGCAACAATGATCTGAATTGCATCTTTCATAGCCATTGCTCTGTATGAAGTTATCAAACTTCTTATACCACTGTCACGGAGCATGTTTTAATCCGTACAAGTTCTTCTTGAGTTTATACACCATCTCTTCCTTTCCTTCTTTAATGAAGCCAATAGGTTGCTTCATATGGATTTTTTCATCCAAGTCACCATGAAGAAAAATGGTCTTCACATCTAACGGATCAAGGTAGAGATCTTCTGCAGCTACTAAACTCAACACCACTATATGGTCGTAAGCTTCACAACGGGAGAAAATATCTTTGTATAATCCACTCCTTCCCACTATTGGAACCTCTTCACGACTAATCTGGCATTGTACATTTTGCTTCCATCACTCTCTTGCTTATTTTGCTTCCATCACTCTCTTGCTTGACCCGATAGACCTATTTATTATGTAAGGCTTTCTTCTATACAGGTAGTTGGGCTAACTCCCATGTCTTATTAGTATGTAGAGAATCCATCTCTTCTTGCATCACATACTCTTACTACTGAGATTCACTCACTTGAATAGCCTCCTCACAGCACTCTGGTTTACCGCTATCTGTCAAAAGTAAATAGTCAAGTGATGAGAGATATCTGGGATTTGATTTGGGTACTCTGGATGACCTCCTAAGCTCCATACCCTGGGTAGTCATCTCTGTACCTAGAGTTGTAGGCATCTAAAAATGCCTATAAGTTCCTGTATGCGACTCGAGATGAAAAGGAGGCAATAAACATCGTCATCCAAATTGAGATGATTCAACCAAGTGGCCCGTACACTCAACGGTCACCGGAATGATGAACCAGATATCTCGTGTGCTCGCAGGCTATTTCCAATGGGCCCGCGCACTCATTAGCCAGTTTCAAGTAACCCGCGCGTTCGCTGGCCATCGAAACGACAAGCCAAGTAACCTAAATATTAGCTCAGCCACCATCAAAACGATTTGCGCGTTCACGAAACGCGCAAAGCAAATCGAGGAAGCGTACCGCTTGGCGAAACAATGAGATACATACAAACGACGGAACGAACCGAACTCTAGAAAACCACGAAAGTGTTTGAGTCAAAAGTCGGTTCTGTTGAGGAATTCATTATAACTTTGTTTGATTACAACAAATTCGAAAGAATAATCTTTTTATAAGACTTTTTCTACACAACAAAATGAAAATTACAACTCTTGAGAAACAAACACAAAAATCGTCTATCGATCTTTGTTTTCGTGGGACTTTGCCTGTGCCGGGAACGCTTTGGTTCGTGGACCGCCGAATCACAGATCGTGAAGGGGGGTTTACTGATTCTGACTTCGTTTATCGAAGTGAGAAATTGAAACGATATCTTATCGAAGTAAGATAGTCGTTCTTCTTAAAATCAAGTCAAAGCTTAATTTCAAGGCGTTGTATGAAAACTCAAATCTGCTCTCTCTGCTCTAGAATACTCGAAAATATGCTCGATCCCCGTCAGAAGTGACCCTAGGGGGGTATTTATAGCCTCAAGGGTCAGTAACTGCAAAAACTTAACAATCGAAGAAGTCAGTACGGCGAGACAGTGTTTACTGTCTCGCTGGGCGAGACAGTGTTTGCTGTCTCGACCCGCCGAGACAGTACAATATGTCTCGCAAACAGTACCGCCATGCAGTTTTCGTTTAACTACCTTCCCACGTTTCAAACTCCAATTATGCGAGTTATTCACGTGATTTCCGCCCACGCTGTTTCCACGTCCCTGGCATAATGGACATGTGGTGAGGCAGTTACAAAGGAGTTTGACTATTTTCAACATTGTCTCGCTGGTGACGGCAGCAATTTACTGGTTCTCGCCTGTGAGAACAGGCAATACTGTCTCGCTGGCGAGACAGCAAAGCCTGTCTCGCTGGCGAGACAGTTCATTCCTTCTTTGATTTTCAATATGAGTTCCCTTTGAGTGATCTTCTCTATGTTTGGGATATCTATTAGCATTTTTTGACGCCTACAGATACCCCATCCAAAGTATTCCAGACGCATTCTTTTATAGAAGAGTCTGGGATACTTTGGATAAGATAGGTTTTACTTACGATCCCTTCAATGCTCGACTGAGTAGATCGTGTGGAAGGACTTGTAAATGGCTTCAATGCTTGATCTTTTCTGCTTTTAGTCTATTCAGTTCTTCGTAGAATAGCTAATGTTTTCCCGGCATCGCGTTTATCGCTTAACCGTTGTCGAGATCTTGAATTGAAGTTGGTACTTGCTCTTGCGGGTTCAGCTTTTACCACTGAGTTGATATATCTATTGAGAGCTCATCAGGTTATCCTTAAGAATATTCTGATTAATATTCTCCAAAAACTTCCTGTTGAGGGTAGGAATATAGTTTAGACTCGTGTACCTATTGGAGTATCCATCTGTATTACACTTGGCTTTTGGCCAAGAGAGTTTTATGTCTCGCTGGGCGAGACAGAGTTTTCTGTCTCGCTCGGCGAGACAGAGTTTTCTGTCTCGCTCAGCGAGGCAGCTGCTATATAAATCGGGACTTAGGGTTTTAGGGCTTTTTCACGTCGGATTTTGGCGATTTTTTGGGTGATTCTTGGGCGATTTTCGAGCGATTTTCAACCAGTTCTTCACCTCTTCTTCTTCTCTTCGTTTCTGATTTGGGTAGGGCTTCGTTTGGGGAGATTCCACTTGGATTTCAAAGGTCTGATTTCCCTCTTTTCTCCAACACTTTGATTTTCTTCACCTGTGATTGTGCATGCATTGTTTCGGCCACACTCTGTGATATTTTGTTCAATTTCATGCTTAAAATCCTGATTTTCCTCTTGGGTTCCAATGTAGATCATTTACTCATTATGTCGCCGCGTCGATCCAGAGGAACCCGAAGCCGACCTACTGTTCAGAGCCCTGAGGAGGCTGCCCCTGCTGTGATCTCACGTGGAGGTATATCTCTTTCACCCTTTCATGAATTTAAATACTGTATTTCGTCAGTTCCATATATATGTGTACTTGTATTTGCTTGCAGATCCTCGTTTGTATCCTTTGAGATACCCTCGAGAAGAGCCGGTATCCTCTTTTGAGGGGATCGACGCTTAAAAGTGTTTGTTTTGCTCTGACAAAACACACTTCAGAATACACAGGGGCGATTTCATATCATCCCACGTGTATTGAAAGGTTTTGGTATGCCGTTATAATGCCCGTGCATAGTAACGCGTATCTCCTCTATACACGTGGTAGATGGAAAATCGTCACACCTGATGTGAGATGGCGACTATATCTTATGAAGTAAGATATACCATTTTCTCTAAAATCTTAGGACTACACTTACACAATTTATGTGTATGTTTCTTTTATCAGTCCGATTTCCTTCTACCATCTTTACTGCTGATGCCGTTACGGGCCGGAGTAGCGCCACTCACTCTTATTATGAGGGGCTACCATTAATCGAATCATCTCCCCAATTCAAGTCAGATTACAGCGAAGAGGCCCGAGAGTTGATTCAACAAGGTAGTTGTCGTATTCTGCGACGATTAATCACGGACACAACTTTAATCTTAGAGCAGGACTCAAACCAATGTATAAGGAAACCAGACTTCTTGTTTGGTGACTCCATAAAGGATCCGGCGATTGCTTTCTGCAAGCCTGCACAGTGGTTGCACCAGAGTGGATCATCATTCTTATATCTGTCTTTTATCCCTCGAGATCATTCGCTGTTAAAGTTCAGGAACCTATCAGTTGGACGTGAGATGTTCTGGAGATTAACCGAAAACCACGAGCGTATTCATTGTGGTTTCATTGGGAAGGAAGCCACCCCAGGTTCCAGTGAAAGAGCTCATGTGCGGGGACTTCATCCAGGTGTCTTAGGACAAGACAACATACCTCAGAATGAGAAGATAGTGCAAGCCAACACCGTGAAGAACCGGTTAGCGGCAGCGGGACGAAGATTACCCAGAGAGAATTTTAGATGTTATGGATGGGTCCATTACTCTGGGGACAAATGGTGGTGGAGTAGGATGACCCGATATGTGTTGAACTGTTGGGGGCGAGAGTTAGCAGAATTAGGGTTGGATGTCCCGATCCGTGCCAGCATGCATGGCCTGCAGAGTAGTGTAGGTCTTTTCCTCTGTTTGTTCGAGATCTATAACCCGGACACTAATACATTCTTTACCAAGAACGGGGAACTCGGACTACCACTGCATGAAATGATGCAGGTGTCTGGTTTGCCTATGGGCGACGTTCCCTATCAAGAGTTCTTTCCAACCACCAATCAGCTGAACAAGATGAAAGATAGTTCAACTGTTACTCATGATACTTTATGGGAATTGACCTGCCATTATCATATAGCTATGGCCGAGATGGAGCCCAAAGCCAGAAAGAAATCTTCTCAGGTTAGCTTAAAACAATTCGCCGATTATTTATTCAAGAACCTGGACGACCGTTCGGCAGATGTGTGCGGATTGTCTCCTTTGAGTACGGGTGAAATTAATCATTTGTTAAAGAAAACCAACGCGCAATCTTATACCTCGCGCTCAGAAGACGGATTCTTGCACGGCACTAAGTTCCGCTCTTATCTGTGGCAAGCTGGTGTTCCAATTAGCCCTACTGCTCTGCTGGCGGGTTTTCTGGCTTTATGGCTAAAGAGGTGCGTGGTTCCCCACCAGTCCGCAGATGCGATGCCAATGGAAGTATTGTATCCGGCCGTCCAGCTAGCTACAGGTCGCAAATTATCTTTGCTTCCCGCTATGGTGGCCGATATTCATAGTGGATTACGGCAATTAATCTCCGTGTTTACTCAGGAGAAAAAGAAACCCTCCGCTAGTCTGTCCGTTCCGAAGTTGGAGCTACCCTACACTTATCTGATGACTTGGTTAGTACTTCACCGACCAGATTTAATGGAAGCTCCTGAGGACCTGGATATCTATTGTTCAGGGTAAGAGATACTTGTCATATTGAACCTTATCTCCCATGTCGATTCGCCCGTCAGTTCGGCTATGATCAGATATATGTTGGCAATCCAAACCGCCACCTTAGCTCTCGAGGTGGACTTATCGACGGTGCGAGGGCTTGGTTCTGGAGCATCGCCGGCTGTACAAATGTCGAATTTGATCTTCCTTTAGAGACGCCGCCCCTACGGATGACCTTCCTCTTTTGCAAATGGTTAATAGCCGCCAATATTGTCACTCGACGCAGGAGGATATCAGACTCAGAGGAAGAGATAGCTCCACGACAAGCAACAGAAGTGACCCGTGAAGCTGTGATGTCGCCTCGAGGAAAAGAGGCTGCTGAATCTTCAAGGAAAGGAAAGGAACCCGCTCTCCCAGCTGATAGTGAAGGGGAATTTGATAGTGAAGAAACGGAGACTTCTGAGGAGGCAGGTGAGACTGATTCAAACTCTGAAGAAGCGACCGGCCTCTCCGATTCTTTCTTTGAAAGGGGACTTGTACGCCCTTCTGCTGCGTCTACTCAATCACAAGCTGCTCCGAGAAAACGGAAAGAGAGAGTCGTCATGGAATATCCTAACCGGATGACGGTAGAAGTTTTTAGCTGCGACGAAGAGGATGAAGAGGATATGGTGCCTCTTATTCGTAGGCAAATATCTAGAACTTCTACTCAAGCTCAAACTCAAGTTTCTCCCCGAGCTGAGTTACGCACCAAACATCGTCACGAAGGTTCTGATGCACGTCCTCTGAAGAAACAAAAGAAAGCTGCCTCTAAACCGCGCGTTCATCTTCCTGCTTTAGAAGAGACGTCTGGTCGTAGTGCTTCTTCTGATGAACAAGGTAACTATTTGTTTTTTGTCACTTTCACACTTTTTAATACTTGAACTCATTCCATTTTCAATTTCTGTAGGGAGCCAAGAAGAGGGAGAATATCGAGTTGAAGCTGCTTCTCCCGGAGGTATGGAGACTGAGGAGACCAGCTATGTTCAACAAATGCAGGATGCTTTGAAAGAAGAACCAGCTGGTGTTCCACCGACTCCTGACGTTGATCCATCCGCTACGGACGCAGGTACTGATCTTTCTCCTCTCGGAAGAGAAATCCGAGAAATGAATGAGTCGGACCGTGTGCCTCCTCTAATGACCTGTGCGCTTTCTCTCCTTTTAGTCAAATTAAAAGAAGCAGGTACAAGTAGTGAAGCTCTCGAATCCGCCCCGACCAACGAAGGTAAAATCGATCTTTGTCTTGGGCAATTTCGTCTAAATTTACATGTTATTTATGGTTCAACATGTTCTGTAGACGTCCCGATGCATGAGCCTATTGAAGGAGAAGCTACCCATGCCACCAAAGTCGATGATTTTAATAATTTCGACTTTAATATCTCAGAGGACGACCATCAGCAAATCCTTGATTCTTTGTTAGAGAAAGCTTCTGGTCCAGCTACCGGTTCAGATGTTGGAATTGGTTCAACAGAAGCAGGTCCTTCTGAGAGTAAGACTTTGGCTCCATACACTCCGTTTATACATACATATATATTTTGACTTGATTAATTATATAAGCGTTCGAATTATAGGACCAGTTAATGGAACTGATACTACTATAATTACTGAAACGTCTGAACAACCGGAGGGTCGCGACCTCGTGCCGTGGGTAGGAACTGAAGTTAATCTCCAATCATCTATTCCTGAATTCCAGCCTGCTACTCCTATGGATCCGATGATGATAGAAGTTACCGTCACCCCCCAGATCAGTCCGGTCGCAACAAAAGCGAGACCAACTGAAGAAGTTGGTACATCGGCCGATGTTGTGACTAGAATTGGTGAGTTTCATTTATCGTTTGTTTCAAGCTCGGATTATCATTATGCTCATTGTAATCCTCCTGTTTGTAGAATCTCCTCTTAATTTGGACCCTCCGTCCTCTGAGACTTTAGTTAAAAAAGTCCCTGATATAGCGGGTGCATCAACAATATATCCTATACTGACTTATTTGACTTTCTCGCAGTTCCTTCATCATTATCAACTCAAATCCAAGCGTTATTGGTTGATGACGATCCGGACAAGTCTGTTATCTGCTCTAATCTCCAAGGCTTCATCTCCTTTTTGAACTCTATGGTCGATCGCATTCTCTTCAAAAGATCGTATTTTGAGAGTTATAAAAAATCTTTTGGGCGTTTTATATCAGGGTTCAGAGAGGAAGGGTATAACGACTTAGCCGATTCAGTCACCGCTTATTTGGTTGACTTGAGACAACATATTGAACTTCTGCAAACTCTTCGCACCAAAGGCATACCTTTTTATATCGCTACTCACATGGAATTCAGGCTGCAAGCGTGGCGTGATTCCCAAAAATCTGCCAACTCTGAACTCTACTTATTTGGTTGACTTGAGACAACATATTGAACTTCTGCAAACTCTTCGCACCAAAGGCATACCTTTTTATATCGCTACTCACATGGAATTCAGGCTGCAAGCGTGGCGTGATTCCCAAAAATCTGCCAACTCTGAACTCTAAAAGTTAAGAGCCCACAGTTATCAGCTTAGGGTGAACGTTGGCAAAAGAACACAAGCCAAGGTCAACCTACGCCGGGATTTAGAATCGAGTCGAGCGGAAATAGCTCGCTTAGAGGAGGAACTTGCAATGGCTAAGGATGCTCATGATGTCTTGGAGTCTGAGTTGACGCAGGAAATTCATATTGAGGAAGACCTGTTACAGCAACTGAACCTTCAAGATAAAATAATTGCTGAAAAGGAACAAGAGGTCGCCGCGCTTCAAAGTGTTGATGAAGAAGCTTTCAAAATTAAATTGACGGCTGAGCTTGAACAGACTTATGCGTTAGAGCTGTCAAAACTTGAAAATCAAATTAGTCAATATAAACTCTTGTAATCAGAGAACATATATTTTTGTAGCTTCATTTGAACGTTTTTGGTCAACATAGTGAACTTTTTTGCTCATTATATCGAATCTTTTTTTTGCTCATTGAGGTTTTATTATGATTATTCATTTTTATTTTAGAATAAATAATCATAATACTTACAGGATTTCTGGCAAATCCTTAGTCATCAACGGATTTGATATGCCTTTACCGATTACCGTTTGAGTCGGTCTAGTATGTGAATTATCTAGGTCCGTTTCACATATAACGTTGTGCTAAAAGAATCAAACTCTTTTAGACTTTAGACTACAATGTTGAATATGTAGGCTACATGTTCTCCTGGTCTCTTGTTTGTTGGTAGAGATAAACCCAGAATTGGAGAGGAAGAATTTTATATTCTATCTCCTGGTCTCTTGTTTGTTGGTAGAGATAAACCCAGAATTGGAGAGGAAGAATTTTATATTCTATCTCCTGGTCTCTTGTTTGTTGGTAGAGATAAACCCAGAATCGGAGAGGAAGAATTTTATATTCTATCTCCTGGTCTCTTGTTTGTTGGTAGAGATAAACCCAGAATCGGAGAGGAAGAATTTTATATTCTATCTCCTGGTCTCTTGTTTGTTGGTAGAGATAAACCCAGAATCGGAGAGGAAGAATTTTATATTCTATCTCCTGGTGCAAAGGGAAACTCAAAGTGGGATCTCCACTTAGAGAATCTGGGTTGGTTTGAATAATCCTAACTGTCATAAGGTTTGATTACTCAATTCAAAAGTGGACCTTTCGTTCGCAAAAAATGAACCGAAAGGAGATTTTGGCTGTGGTCCTAACTGTAGTAAGCTTTGACCAAGTGGGATGTTTTGAGACGATTCTAATCATAGAAAGGTTTGATCGTTCCATTTGTGGGCCTCTCATTCATTGAAGGAATCGAGAGGGGATTTTGGTTGTGGTCTTAACTATTTAAAGGTTTTGACCCATTGAGGAATTGGAGTAGGGTGTAAATAACAATGAGTTCGTTGATTTGCACAAACTACTCGGTGGGAAATTTTGATTTCAAACATAAAAATTTGACACAAGATAATTTGTTGACTGATACGGACTGATGACTATTGGTTGATCCGATTAGTGAGGGTTTCATGGTGTGAGATTATAAATTATCGAATCCCTTCTTCCATGATTACATTACAAGATTTTGCTGAGGGAAGATTAACTGTCATTAAATCTCATCTCAACAAAAGTAATACGAGGATCTTAATTATTTTTATAACAATTAAGAATAGATTATTCACGTGATCAGCCTTCATTTAGAATAATCAACTGATATCGGGTTATCCTGAAATATCCTATACCGGATTCTCTAGGAACTTCCCTTTTTACATAGGTTATCCTGAACGTATTATGGATAATACTTTTTCAGGAACTTCCCATTTATTGGCATCATTAATTTGTTGCCATCCTGAGTAACCAGGCGATAAGCACCGTTTGAATAGACTGTCTCTATCACGAACGGTCCTTCCCATTTAGGTTCAAATTTGCCTTTCTTTTTAGAAGTGAGAATCATAGGCCTTCGAACAGCGAGCACTAGATCTCCTTCTTTAAAGCTTTGTCGTCGGACCTTTTTATCAAAAGCCCGAGAGATTCTAGCTTGATAAAACTCGATCTGCTGTTGAGCTTCCAAGCGCTTCTCATCTAACATCTCTAATTCCTCGAGACGTTTCTGATGATGTTCTTCCGTCATCATTCCCGTTACGAGAGCGATACGGAGGGAAGGAATCTGTATGTCGTCATTCCCGTTGTAAGAGCGATACGGAGGGAAGGAATCTGTATCTCCAATGGAAGGACGGCTTCACACCCATACGTTAAAGCATACGGGGTGGCTCCGGTAGGCGTGCGGACAGTCGTACGATAAACCCAGAGAGCTTCGCCGAGTTTGTCGTCCCAATCTCGTTTATTGGTTTTCACCAATTTTGCCAGAATTTTGATGATAGTCTTGTTAAAAGCTTCGGCCAATCCGTTAGCTGTAGGATTATAAGCAGTCGACGAAACGTCCTTAATCCCGAACTTACCGCAGAATTTGATAAATGCGTTGCTCACGAATTGAGGACCGTTGTCGTGCACTATTCGTCTTGGCACACCATACCGATATATGATATGGTGTTTGATGAATTTGATAACATCAGTCGTCTTTACTTCTCTAAGTGGAACTGCATAATCAGTGATTGCCAAAATGAAACAGTCCCCTTTAACCGAAGGCGGAAAAATAGGACCTACAATGTCCATTCCCCATGTCTCGAACGGCCACGATGTCGCCGAAGGATGCAGATACTCAGGGGGTATGTGCATATAATTTGCATGCAATTGACACGCTTCACATTGTCGTGCGTAGTCGACTGCGTCTTTTACCATAGTTGGCCAGTAATACCCGATTCTCCTAAGTCGATCACAGAGCTTAGGACCGGGCTGATGTGCACCGCATATTCCATCATGCGCTTCTTTGAGTGCTTGTTCCGCTTCTTTTCCGGATAGACAACGGAGTAAAAGACCATCATACGATCGTCGATACAACATTTGCGCTGCGGCATTGTAATAAAATCTCGGTGCTCTTCGTCGAATCGATTCCCTTTCTCTTACATCTTCAGGTAATATACCATGTAAGACATAGTCGATAATAGGAAAACGCCAATCTCGAACTTCAGGTTCAACTCCTATTGAGTAAACCTCTTTGGCATTCGAATCGTAGATTGGGACAATAAGCTGGTGAGTCCTCACTGTAATCAATTGCTCTGTTTTGGGAGGTTGAGCCAAGGATACTGACAATGCTGCCAATGCGTCTGCATATGCATTTTGGAGACGCGGAACGTACTCGATAAAAAATTCTTCAAACGAGCTTGCCATCTCGATGGCCACCTGGTGGTATGGAATCAGGTCTCGATTTCTGACTTCATACTCTCCTCGTATTTGATTAACTACCAGTTGAGAATCTCCAAAAGCCTCAAGGTATTCGACCCCCAGCTCTTTGGCAAAATTAAGTCCAATTATCAATACATTGTACTCTGCTACGTTATTAGAGCATGGTTCGGTCAACGAGTATGCTCTAGGTAAGACATGCTTTCCCGGGGAAACTAAAACGACCCCCACTCCTGAGGAGATTTTAGAACATCCGGGTGCACTTGCCACGTTGGTTGATCGAGAAGCCCCATCGAAGTACAATTGCCACACTTGTTGATGCGAGGTGGTATTAACTTCGTGAGTTTCATCTGGCAGATCGTCGTACAATTCGACTACATCCTTCGTAGGGTTTTCCGCCAAAAAATCGCAAATAGCTCGTCCTTTAACAGATTTCTGTTGCTTGAAGTACAAGTCATATTGCGATAGAAGTAGAGCCCAAATTCATGGAAGCCGGTTGGGTCATGAACACTCGGACGGGATTTATGTTGGAAATGACATAAATCGTCTGTCCGACTAAATAATGTCGCATTTTCTGAATCGCGAATACCAAAGCGAGGCATTCCTTCTCAATCATCGGATAACGAGACTCAGCTCCTACCAATGTACGACTCAGATAATACACAGCTTGCTCGTGACCGTTATCGTCGTCTTGTGCAAGTAAGGCACTTAACGAATGGCTCGTCGCTTTGACATAAATCAAAAACAGTCTGCCCGACTTCGGTGCAACGAGAATAGGTGGATTCGCTAGATATATTTTAATATCTTCAAATGCCTTTTGACATGCTTCACCCCAAATGAACGACACGCCTTTCTATGTGAGTTTAGAGAACGGTTGACATTTTCCAGACAGATTTGATATAAACCGACGGATATATGCCAATCGACCTTGCAATCCTCTAAGTTCTTTAAGATTTCTTGGAGGCTGCAGTTCGTTTATCGCCTTCACCTTATCAGGATCAATATGAATACCTTTTGTGGTGACGACGAACCCAAGAAATTTACCGCTCGACATTCCAAGGAAGGATTTAGTCGGGTTCATCTTTAACTGATGAGTTCTCATAAGTTCGAACATTGTCTTCAGATCGTTAATGTGGTCGTTTTTATCACGACTCTTAACGACTAGGTCATCAACGTAGCATTCGACTGTCTTCCTAAGGTGTTCTTGAAAGATCTTCGTCATCGCCCGTTGATACGTAGCACCGGCGTTCTTCAAACCGAAAGGCATAACGGTATAACAAAAGACGCCAAGAGGTGTTCTGAAAGCTGTATGCTTTTCATCATCCGGATGCATCTTGATTTGATTATACCCAGAAAATCCATCCATGAACGACATTCTTTCAAACCCGCATGTGTTGTCGATAATGACGTCCGTAATCGGTAGGGGAAAATCATCCTTGGGGCATGCTGTATTCAGATCTCTGAAGTCAATACAGATTCTGATTTTTCCGTTCTTTTTGAGGACTGGAACGATATTGGCCAACCATTCAGGATGTTGTTCCTCTCTGACAAAACCCGAGTCAATTAGCTTCTTAACTTCAGCTTCTATTGCCTCCATAATTTGCGGACGAAACCGTCTTTGTTGTTGCTTGACAGGTTTAGCATCCGATTTTATGTTAAGGGTATGCATTGCTACATTTGGGTCGAGTCCTGGCATATCTTCGTAGTTCCATGCGAAAACGTCGATATACTCTTTAACGAGGGCAATTAATTCCTCTTTTTCGTCTGGCGGGAGATCACCGCTGATAAATATAGGCTTCGGATTATTTTCGTCACCCATATTAACTTGAACCACTTTATCCTCGGTAGGAGGTTCTCTTTGCTCAAATCGATCACCGTATTGGATATTCATGTAATGCATCCATGGATCTTCCCAAACAGGTAACTGATCGTCTTCTTCTGTTGTGGAAGGGTCAACCGTCGCCATGTTCGACATTAGGGATTTGAATCTTTCACCAATGCTCACGTCAGAATCCCAATTTGAAGTATCGGATGAATGTCCACTCCTGTCTATTAATTGGTTAATAATCTGTTGGCCATAATCGTCTTCGGATGAATCATAACCCAGACCTCTATTACGACTGTAGTAATTATCTGGTTTTCCTTTTGGTACATAGGTAGAACGGGGTGGAACCCTAATACCTTGACCAAAATAAAGGCCTTCACCAAGTGAAAGGTCATAGCCTCGACTCATCATATAATCATTCGCTTGAGAACTATACCGAGAGAAGTGTCGCCCGGGTTTTTCTTCATCCGAATTACTATCTAAGAAATGATCTGGAGTGGGGGATGATTCCCCTTTTCCAAAGATTATCTCTTTTTCACCCCCTGCCTTTGCGGGTAGGATCATAGTTGTTCCAGATGAGCTTTGGAGGTGTTTCGTCGCCGTACAAGACGAACGAAGTGGCATATGTAGACTAGAGTCGTCATACAATTTCTGCATTACGTCATCTAGACAATGCGAGTACTCTAAATCATGGTTTATTATTTCATCGGCAAGCTGCCAGTTACAACTTTCGTCCGACGATTCATCACCGTCAAGATCGATTACAAGAGGTTCAATGTCATTTAGTACAAGACCTTCACTATAATCGAGCCCGGCTTCGGTATCAGCTTCTTCTCCGCTGTCCGTGCCATGGGCCGATGGTTCAGTTTCGGACTCAGCACCATAAAGAAGGGAGTCAGTAAAGTAATTTTCTAACCCCTTGAATGGTTGCTTATCCGCGACCACCGTCTTGACCTCCTCATTAGTGTCGACATATTTCAAACACTGATGGAGGGTGGAGGGAACTATAAGATTACCGTGGATCCATGGGCGACCCAACAGTAAGTTATAGGAAGTCTCCGCATCGATCACATAGCAGGTGACTTCAGACTTCAGATCTCCGAGTTGACACTTCACCCGGATTTTTCCCAACGGTCGTGACCCGCTTGTGTTGAAACCATAGATAACCGTTCCAGTGGAGGCTAACTTGCTGGCGGGAATTCCGAGGTGGTACATCAAACGAAGTGGCATGATACTAACAGCGGAACCCGGATCGACTTGGATCCGGTTAACCATGCTCGAACCGATATATCCAGTAAAATATAACGGTCTATCATGCTTTGAATTCCTGACTTGCATGTCTTCTTTTGTGAAACCATCTCCCCATATCCACCACCCGCTCGGCCTCACGACCCGCCAGGCCGCCGCTCACCTCAGGCCGCCTCCCCCGCGCCGTTCAACCCCTGTCGGCCGCCGCTCTTTTCCTCCGACGACCCCCACAACGCTGACCTCGCCTCCGCCTGACCGAGCTCCGACGACGTGCCCGCTCGACCTCCGGCCACCTGACCAGCCACCGCACTCAAGCCCGACGCCACCCCAACTCCGATCAAACCCCCAGTCCCCTCCGGCCATCCTCCAGCCACCAGATCTGCCGAGAACCGCCGCCCCACGTCGTCGTTCAGCCGTGTGACCACGCCCGTCTCCGCCTCACAACTGACTCGTCGTAGGCAAGATCCCGCTTGCTCAGAACTAATTTTTCTATTTATTATGAATTATCTGTAATTTTAGCTCTATTAATATTTATCTGCGTGGGTTTGATGAATAATATTGAATGAATAGTAATTATGTGATAAATAGTATTTTTAGAACTAATATAATAATTAAAGAATTTATTTTGGGTAACAGAATTATTTTAGATTAATTATAATATTTTTTTTAGAATTTATGTTGTAGAAGGAAATTATTTTAAAATGATGAATGTTTTCAAAGAAGTTATTTTGGTAAAAGTTTATTTTTATGTTATGACTGTGTGATTGATAGTTGTAGAACACGACATTTTATGTACATTGACACCGACATGTTGACACTCTTATTTATACTCATTCATTGTCATATATGCATACCTGATTCATCGCTAGTCTATATAGTCATGTTCATAATATGATTTGCATAAAATAGTTATATTTATTTAATATCTCGTTGTTGTGTTTGAGAACCGTTAGTGGTTCATGTCCTTAGTTGCCTAGCGTGTCGTGTACAAGACCTAGATACCTGTGTATTGTTGACTTAGAAAAGCAAGATGAGTTGGGGTGGGAAAGTCTATGTTTATATAATCGGATAAGACTGTTGATATATCTTCCAGGTTCGTACCAGTGGATCGGTGTCGCCACTGGGATTGGTTGGTTTGGTAAGTCACAGTGGATCGGTGTCGCCACTGGGATTTATTGATTTGTTGAGTCACAGTGGATCGGTGTCGCCACTGGGGGCTGATTGGTTGGGTCAAAGTAGATCGGTGTCGCTACTTTGATTCCTGAATTTATTTGTTTGGATGCACGTGGGGGATATGCGAACAGTCAGTTATCCAATAATATGAGCGTTGACTCTGTGTGAGATATGAACCCGTGACCTGTTGTAGGATGACTAGTTACATGACTTGTTACCAGTGGATCGGTGTCGCCACTGTGGTTGCTTGTTGGGTCAAGGTGAACCGGTATCGTTATTTTGGTTAGGATTTATGGATTCTTGTGAGACGTAGATCAGTTGTATTTCTTTTCGTACATAGATCGGGATTAATATTTAATTATTTACAATTCGAGACATGTGGTATATACATGAGGGTTTCCTTGTTTGGATTATTTATTAATATTTAATTATTTACAATTCGAGACATGTGGTATATACATGAGGGTTTCCTTGTTTGGATTATTTCGCTCGACGTACTACGTCTCGAGTTGTAGGTATTTAAGTATTAATTCCATCTATTGTATAATCTTGTTGCTTGGATGATTAGACTGATCGTTAGCTACATGATCTCGTTACCTGATTGATTTTGTTGGATTTCCCGTTGTGGATTTCAGTTGTACCTTCTTTTGTTGTTTCTGTTATCGTATCGTTTCTCGTTTTGGTTTTCGTTGTTCTATTTGTTTTGTGTGGTCTTGCCGTGCACCATGCACCTGACGTACACCTGTTTTCTCTGGTGTACGCCAGACTTAGAGGAAGAACATGTTCAGCTGGGAAATCATCAGGAGCCAGAGGATTCTCAGTAGGAGTGCCTAGCGGACGGAGCAGAAGAAGGAGTCGAAGCCTATTCCTTGATGGTTCCAGTTTACTTTTGTAGTTCTTTCTATTTTCACCTGATTGATGTATTTTGTATCTCTTCAGTATTCATTTGTTCAGATTTGTACAAGGGTATGTTTGACCCGTATATTATGTCTCGGATGTTATTCATTGTGATATGTATTATTTTATTCTGTGTTGTTCATTATATTCTTGCTGATTGTGATCGGGGACCTGTGCCTTTGCATTGTATTATTTCCAGACGCTTAGCATATTAGGTTGAGGAGGAATGTTTTTATTTACTCTCCTTGATCTAATACGTCGCGGGCTTGTTTACGTTCCGATTCCCGGGTATTTTGGGAAGCGGGGCGTGACACATAACATATCATATATAACCAAGTAACAAAAAAGTTTACATGGGTTAATTACCAGAAGGGAATAGGACATCTCTTACGAAATGTGCGGGCCAAGGTTGTGTTTAAGAGCTACTGCACCACAAATACTGTACATAAAAACCAAGACAAGTAAGAACCCAAATAACGTTCCAGTAGGCATTCTAAACACATTTTATCTTAACGATTGCATTCGTAAATAAAACTAAGTAAAATCTATGACTAGTTAGATGCACACACTAGCCTATGCATCACACTTGAGGATCTACGCGCATGCCTGCTTCTATGTTTTGTGTTGCTCATTTGTACATCTATATATCTGCTAGTTCTCTTTTCAATACTATTTTATGATGCACAGTTCCTAATCATAAAGTAAAGTAAAATGATATAGTCATATAATTTTTCTTATGATTATTACCGGTCATGCATCCATGATGCATGCTATATATTCACAAATTAGTTCATTCATTTTACCACTTGGTAGATGGCCTTTTGGCTGTCCTAGTGTGCACACCAGTTGCAAACCTCAACACCTCACCACTTATCTCAAGCACACTAGAATATAGTGACTCACAGTAGTCAAGATGCCCATCACAAGAGTTGGAGTTCATTTGTCAAACATCGTATCAGCTTGTTCATCATGTAATTTATCTGCTTTCATTATTTGTCTTCTGGCAGTCCAAACTTGTTATTTATACTCTCTTTTTATGGAGTAGCTTATCTGTACTTATGTCTATTTCGAGATACTTCAGACTTGCTATAGCCGAGTGGATTTTACTTTGATGTATCTATGTTGTGACATTGATATCCATTTAGGATATCCTGTTATATATCTTCAGTATCGTGGGACCTGTTGAGAGTCTAAGATTATTATTGCTTCCGCTGAGTATTCGCATTCGTTGTAAACTATGCATTTGCTGTATATCAGATTCTGCTACATTGACATTCAAGTATTATTCTCTGATTTTATTTTGGATGTGTATATCGTGACATATGTACCGATCTTTGATAGACTTAACTATAAGCTTTTGGGTGGACTTTGTGTTGCGCGCCTTTGCGGAAGCGTGCTTGACAACCAAACTAGTCCGCGAGTCACGGGAGAAGATAATCAAACCAAACACGAGCACACTCTAATCCAAAATACGACAAATCAAACCAAACACAGAGATTTACGTAGTTCGACAATTTGCCTACGCCCACGGGGAGAGGATAGGGAGATTCCACTAAATCAAGGAGAGTAAAAGGTTAAAATCTCACAAAATCACTCAAATAAACCCTAAACCAAATCTCTCAACTTGCTCACAAGTTCTCCCTCTTAATATGCTCAGTACAATCTCAAATCTCTCATTAATCAAACCCTAAAATCGTGTTTCAATATATATCAAAACACAAACCAAATCAAAACAGGAAATAAGGCTCATGCCCAAACCCGACTGGTGGTCGACCTCGCCAAAGCTCGCGGTCGACCGGACAGAACTACAGAATCCAAAAAACCATTACAGTGTTTGGCGGTCAACCGGATTTAACCTCGCGGCCGACTGACCAGAACTCGAAAATACCCTATAATCGTGCACGTTTGGAGGTCGACCGCGCCAAGACTTGCGGTCGACTGGCAAGCACCCAAATGCCTTTTCGGTTCAAATTTCCTGAACTTTACCAATATTTTTACCATTTCTATAATTCTCCACCTCGGTGAAGTTTTTCGAAAACAGAGCCAACACCAATACAAAACAAACATCCTACTTGTTACGTCTAGTATGAAGTGGAATAAATCCATGACAACGGACTCAATCCACAACAAGTCGAGAACCCAAATCGGCTGCATCAAAATGACTACCTACGTACCCCCTCTCCCAAGGAATTATGTAATGACCATGAATTTTCAATACTAGTTAAAATAATTTTTCTGGTATTTTAAAATATTCATTTATTATTTTTAAAAGAGTGTTTATATTTTCTTAATTTTCTAGAGTTTTCTATGATTTAAAAGTCCAATTTTATATTTATTTAAATAATTTTGATAATTATAAATTAACTTGATGCAGTGAAAACTTTTGAGTTAATATTTGTTGTGTTATTGTTATTGTTACGTATTATTTGTAAATAATTTTTCCCAAATTATTCAATTTTATCCTTAATTAAACAACTTCATCAACTCGCCACCCAGCAAAACTAGGCCATCTCCCACTACAATACATACCACACTTGTGATCGACCAGCCCCGCATCTCTAACCAAAGCTGCTACAGCCCCTCCAACATGTCCCATAACCAAACAAGACAGCATCGTCAGCCAAGACCAGCCTCCATACCTAACCGAACCTAATATCCCCACTCACTACACACAACTCACCGCCAACTACCACAAGCATAAGTAAATCATACCCGAATATCAGAAACCGTACCACACCAAATCAACCCAAGAGCATCCACCTAATTCTCACTCGCACAAGCCCTATGCCATCAAACAACACGATAAGCTCGAGACTAAGCCGCGCCCACCAAGCCCCGCCGAGCTCCATCTAAAACTCAACTAGCCAACCGCTACAATGTTCCACCTCTAATCCCTTGCAGTAGCCAACCACCTCCACCCTCGCCGCTATAGCCTCCGCCGATGCCTGAGGTCATATCTGTGCCGCCGACGCAGCGCACAGCCCGCTTGTCATCACCGCCTCACCCGCGGACTCACATGTCAACGTCGATTCGTTATGATTTACATGCATATTTTAGACTGGGATTTGATTATGTTGTAGCATGTATTTGTAATTATCTGTGGGTTTGTTTGATGAATGATATTAAAAAAAGAAATAATTTTAAAAGGAAAAAAATAAATGTTACTGTTCATATAGAAAAGAATTAATCAAAAATAATATTTTTTAAAGATCGGTTTCGAATTATTATTTTGAAAGGAATTATTTTGCAAAAGGATTATTTGAATTAATATTTATTATTTTAAAGACTCTTTCAGAATAATTATTATAAATTAAAAGAATTTATTTTGTCAAAGGAATCATTTTAGAAAAATTATAATAATTTAAAATAAATTATTTTAGAAAAAGATTATTTTTGAATTACATAGATGCTGCTTATAATTTATGATTCTTAGATTTAATTATTTGACATGCTATGATATCGTTGTACATGATTGGTTGTATTTATGTAATATTTCCTTATTATGATTGAGAACCATTAATAGTTCATGACTTAGTGGCTTTGCGCGTCATGAATAAGACTTAGTAACATGTGTGTGTGCGTTGACTAAATTAGGAGGTAGACCAAAGATCTATTGTAGGCCATGTTTGTTGACATAGAAAATAAATCAGAAGAGTTGGGATATGAATTCAGTCTTGGTTCATGTAATCGGATAAGGCTGTTGATGTATCTTCTAGGCCCACACCAGTGAGTTTGTGTAGCATTGGGGTTGGTCTGTTGGGTCAAAGTGAAGTTCGTGTAGTCACATCGGTCAGTGAATTTGTTATTCACCCAAGTTTTGCTTGAGTTCGGACCAGGCCGGAATCGAATCGCGTGTAGTCCTCTGACCGTGTTTGTGTAGTGATAATTGGATGCACGTAGGGGATTTGTGAACAGTCAATTATTCGAGAATATGAACATTGACTCTATGTGAGATATGGACCAGTGACCTATTATAGGATGGCTAGCTGCATGACCTCGTTACCCGGTTGATTTTTAGATTCTGCTGATTGTTATACTCTAGTTGTGGACAACATCTAGACTGTTAGAATTCTAGTTGTATGCTTATATTATTATTACTGTCATTGCATTGGTCATTCGACCATTTCTGTTCTCCCTTGTAGGATCTTGCCGTGTGCCATGCACGCTGACGTACTCCTGTTCTCTCAGGTTGTACGTCAGATTTAGAGGACGGACATGTTTAGCTTGGAGACACGCCAGAGCCAGAGTATCCTCAGCAGGAGTGTTTTGCAGATAGAGCTGAAGAAGAAGCTGAAGCTTAGTTTTTTCCTTTAGTCAGTTGATTGACTTAGTTTACTTTGCAGTACTTCCTTTCTTTTTCTGTTGGACGATGTATTTTCATATTTCTTTAGTACTTAGTTGGACTGCTTTGTAATAAGGGCATGTTGGTCCAAATTTTGTGTCTCGGATGATATATTATTTGTGATATGGTTCATTTTGTTCTGAGTTGTTTATTATATTCTTGCTAATTGTGATCGGGGACCTGTGACTTCATACTTTATTGTTTGACACTTAGCGTATTAGATTGAGTATAAATCGTCTAGTATTTATATTTCTCCTCAGTCTAATACGTCGCGGGCTTGTTCACGTTCCGATTCCTGTGTATCTTAGGAAGCGGGGCATGAAAAATCAAGTCGTCTGTAGTTCATCCAAATGGCCGTCAACGGCCTCAACAATCACGAATGTGCAACAAGTTTCGACAATGATCAAACTTGTTGCTCGGAACCACTTTTGTGAGCATATCTGCCAGATTATTCTTCGTGTGGACCTTCAAAATTTCCACATCGCTATCTTCAAGAACATCCCGAACGAAGTGATAACGAACGTCAATGTGCTTCGTCCTCGCATGAAAAAACTAATTCTTCGCCAAATAGATAGCACTCATACTATCACAATAAATAGTGACAGACCGCTGCGAAATACCAAGTCCCTCCGAAAGTCCTTAAAGCTAAATAGCCTCCTTCATAGCCTCTGTAATTGCCATATACTCTGCCTCCTTCGTTGAAAAGGCCACTATAGACTGAAAGGTGCATCTCCAACACACCGGCGCATGGGTCAAAGTGAACCATATCCCGTCGTAGATCGGCGCTTATCCAAATCCCTAGCATAATCCAAATCAAAGGAACTTAATAGTAATATCATTGTAATAATATCGTTATTAGAAAAAATTCTTAAGGAACTAGTATGTTCTTTATGATATTTAAATTGTAATAATATCGTTATTAGAAAAAATTCTTAAGGAACTAGTATGTTCTTTATGATATTTAAGCTATGCACTCTAAATTCTTATGTCTTTTATAGAGCCAACAAGTTTGAATGTGAGCCTCTAACATTTTGCTCTTACAACAGCAAAATCAACTTAGAAGATGTGAATATTCCAAATGAGTTATATGTCCTATATACAATAAATACACTTGTCCTATGCAAGTGAGTTATAATAACATTTTTTCATTCACATTGTTTAGGGCAAGATTTGTTAGGGACCTTGCATGAAAGAAAAAATTTTACATTTAGAGCAAATGACAAAATATATCATAATCTCCCTACTTTAATTTTGCAAAAAAATAATTCTTCATACTCTTAGTTTTTACTTCTATGATATGGAGAATGAGCTATAAAATTAAATAAGAATATTAGATAATATAAATATGAGTGAAATCATAACTAAAAGTTAATGTGAATGTGAGTCAAACTACAACTAAAAGTTTAATAGACGTATTGTAAGTAAATTCATATGCAAAATTTCTTTTCGAATTGAACGATCAACCATCTTTTAAAGACTTCAAGATACTAAAAAACAAAGATGTTCTACTAGATCAATGTGTATATAACTCACAAATAGTAGATCACGTGGCTATAGTCTGGGTTGAAGGAAACAATGACAATATTTTATTTGAGAGAGAGATTATTGAGTTGATGATCAATCAGACAAAAAGCTTTATTTTTTTATTTTTATTCTATTTTTATCAATTTAAATAATCTTGACATTCAACCATGTGCATTGCATATGCATCTCAACTAGTAAGTTCAAAAATGGTAGCATCTTGAATTCTAATTGAAATGGAACTTTGATACCTTAATCAATTACAACTTCTGTTCACCACGTGCACACCTCCAAGCCCAACAAGAGTCCGTGTTATGTTGCATATAGAACCCTAATAAATGAATCAATCATCAACTTTCAAAACAATGTGGATTCGAGTATTTAAGGCAACTTATAATACTTATGTCCATTCAGTTCAAATATGCAGTTGCAAGCGGAAATATAAGATGCAATTTAATTCATATTATAAGAATTGGTGTATGTATAGTTGCACATATTTGAACTTTAGACTCAATTAAGATCAATCATTTTGAGTCCAATGAGACGAAAAAGGCTAAATACCCATATTGGTATTTTAATTCAACCCCATTTCCCAACAATGTATTTTAATTAGGAAATTCGGCGATAAGACATTTTAATTGAATAAAATTACCATTTAGGTCCTTTTTCTCGTCGGCGGCCACTTTTCCGGCGAAACTCATCACGTGCGTTGCACGTGGGGGCTTAATCTGTGTTTAAGATGCTGATTTAGCTCTGTTTTCTGACGTGACAGGGAATTAACTCTCTCTCTCTCTCTCTCTTCTCTCTCTCTCTTTCTCATCTTCTTCCCCTCATTCTCAGATCCACAAAGAACCCTCTCCGACCGTCGCCGGCAAGCCAGCACGACCGCCTCCATAACGGGGTTCGAGCTGAGGCGGTGAAGGAGGCTGACGGCGGTGAGGAGATGGAGGCGCTGGTTGGGGTCGACGAAGATGGGAGGGAGGACGTCGGAGGGTGGTTGATGTGGTCGGTGGAGGCCTGGGTAGTGCTATCGAGCGGGAGCCTCTCTGATGAAAAACTCCAGCTGCCCAACGTAAGCAAAGGCCTCGCCGGTGCCCACCAGGAAGTACTGAGGAACAAGCCAGAAACAGCTGATCTTTACGCCGCGCTCGACCTAAAACCGCCTCCTCTTGTTCTCAACGACAGCGGACGTAGCCATTGCCAGCATTCCGAACACGAGCCCAATGACGACGCGCTGGAGGCTGGTCATGCCTTGAACGTTGTGCGTGAACTTGCGGGCGAAGGGGATGAGGAGTCTTACGTTGAGAGAAGTTATCAGGAGGATCGTGAGGAAGAGGAAGACGGAGAGCGAACCTGAGAATGAGGGGAAGAAGATGAGAAAGAGAGAGAGAGAAGAGAGAGAGAGAGAGTTAATTCCCTGCCACGTCAGAAAACAGACCTAAATCAGCATCTTAAACACAGATTAATCCCCCACGTGCAACGCACGTGATGAGTTTTCGCCGGAAAAGTGGCCGCCGACGAGAAAAATGACCTAAATGGTAATTTTATTCAATTAAAATGTCTTATCGCCGAATTTCCTAATTAAAATACCTTGTTGGGAAATGGGGTTGAATTAAAATACCAATATGGGTATTTAGCCAGACGAAAAATAAGGCAAAAGATGTCTCAATCTGTTGTGTACGTCAACTAAGTTGAAACTGTTCTGTTCAATTTCAAATTTCCCGGAAACTTCGAGAACCAAAATTGTTGCTAAGTTGAGGACCTAAGTTGCACAGGCCGAACAAGCTTTTCCTATTGGTTCCCATAATCCCATACAACTACAACATGTGTGCTCTTCTTGGAGGTCACTCTCTCAAATTCCGGTTGCCCTTTCTCTCTAGGTCTTGCTCTGGAACTTGACTTAGTTGAAATTGTTCGCGGGGAAATTCGTGTCTTTCTTTGTTATTGATTCCATTGTCATCTTGAGTTACAACTTTTTGAGTTACAAAAGATCCGGTCTTTTTATAAGATCCGGTTACAACGAAAATCAAATAAAAAGAAATGAAAAATTACAACTTTTCTCCTTTATGTCGAACGAATCGCGAGCTCCTGTTTTGCGGTCGCTCGCTTTGTGGGTTCTTTGCCTGCGCCGGGGTTATTTGCCGTGGACCACCGCGAGATCTAGATCCGGTCGGATCTACGCAGTACGACGGGTATTATTTCGCCAAGGAAATAATAGCCGGGGAGGATTGTTTCACCAAGGAAACAATCGTCCAAGTCTCGGGATCTAAGACCAAGCTTAGATCCGGAGTATGCCTGCGTAGATCTGAGATCTGATCCTCTCGAACACCTGCCTTATTTGACGTTGATGATCGCCAAGCACCAGATCTGAAGGAGTGAGTCCCCGAAGTCCCAAAGTTTCAATCTTTTTTAAGTTCCGAGTCTCCAATCCAGCAGGGCTTCGCCTCTCTCCAAAATTTCCAACCCTCAAAATGAACCAAGGCCTAGCCTATTTATAGGCACTCAGATCTGTGCCTAGGCACAGATCTGGGCCGGCCACCTCAGGGTGGCTCGGCTCTGGGCCGAGCCACCTTGAGGTGGCTCGGCTTGGGCCGAGCCACCTGAAGTTGGCTTAAATCCGCCTTGGTGTTTGAGTTCGAATCCGTTCTATGGTTGGATGACTCGTTGACTCACCGAACTGTTAGCTTGATTCCGCATGCGAATGGATGTATTCCATTGTTTGCGTGCGGTTCGTTAGCCTCGTCGCCTCGTTAATCCGCTTCGTTGCGTGTCACTTGGCTTCGGTGTTGTGGACTGACGCTCGTGTTTAGATACGTCACCCGATGGTTCGTCGGTTTGTGCCGAGCTGTGCTAAGGGACCTATAAGCAATTTTATATGCCTACAGATACCCCCTCCAAAGTATTTCAGTCTCGTTCTTTTATAGAAGAGTCTGGAATACTTTGGATATGATTGTCCCAACCTTCAGTCGGTGTAACGGGACCTTGGAATGGCTTCTGTTCTTGATTCCTTTAATCCTTCAGGCTATTCGGTGCTTTGTCGAAAGTCTGTAAGAGTTACGGTGCTGCATTTATTGTCTGACCGTTTGTCGGAATTTTGAACTTTGAAGTCGATTCCTGATTTTTGATCTTCAGCTCGTAGAATTGACCATCGATTGCTGGCGTCGAGTTTTTATGTGCAACGCGTTGTCCGGCGTAGTGTTGTTGAGTTATCCTTAAGAATATTTTTGGAAAAATACTCTCCAGAAACTTCTCAACAAAAATTAGGGAACAGTTTATACTCATATACCTTATTGGAG
>NC_033800.1:139328927-139444172 GCF_001876935.1 Asparagus officinalis | reverse complement strand
CCTGAGATACAAGGGCATACAGTGGAAGTGTAATGTAGCTGCACAAGAATTGGACAGCCGCCCTGCAAAATGCCATAAAGAAGCAGGAAGTTAATACAAAGACAAAACACATTATATTAAAAAAATTTACAAAGAGATCAATATAAACATTTTGCTTAGCCATAGTTGGAAAAAGGAGTAACTTGTACACGTACTGGTTAAAATTTCATATATCCAAGATTTTAATTTGTAGAAATTAAACCAGCAAGGAAAAAAAACCCTAGTCCTTGGGGGAGAAAAAAAAAATCTCTTAACGAATACATAAAGGGAAGAAACTAAACGTACCCTATGCAAACTCTGCCAATGATGAGCTTAAAATTTTCATGAAAGCAAGATCTCAGCCCGAAATCATACTGCATGGTGAGAAACAGTTCATATTAACATAAGCAAAAAATAATTAACTAAAAATATTAGTAGAAAGAAACCCTTACCCATATCCAAAAGAAATATGTTATTTGAAATGCATTCTGTATAAAACAAGGGGAAAAAAATACTCATCAGACTTCACAAAAATGATAAACCATAGGAATTCTTGCTACCAACAGAAAGTTATGAGAAGATATCAAATAGGAAAAATGTTTCAGGTTTAAACCTGAAATAATGTAAAATGAATGAGAGACAATATTAGTTGAGGTCGCCGGAACCAAAAATGATTATCACCAAGTTGCACCAGAGGGATTCCTTGAACAACTGCATGCCTCTCTTGAATCTCAATGGCCATCTGTGAGATGATAGCCTGAAGTTTTGTACCAACAGCAAGGATAATCTGCATATCTCAAAGTTAGTAGCCTTAGTCACTTACGAAAAAGGTTATCTAGATTTTTTTGAGGAACAGTTATCTAGATATAAGTACCTCAAATCTTCACTAATTCCGTACTAGTCCTTCAAAAAATTGAAATTGCTCATACATCCCTCAAATCTAAGGGTCTTGTAACTTGATACCTGAATGACCAAAATACCACTAAACTAATACTTTTTTTAAAATAAACAAGAGGGATTTTGCGGGAAACATAAACTGAGGGGTATTTTGGTCGACCAAATTGCAAGACATCTTAGGATACGCAGGGCTTATGAGAAATTTCAAAAGATTTGATGGACTACACGACTAATATCTAATAACCAAAAAAAACCCAGAGTTTAGTGCTTTGATTTTACTTACAATTGGTGGAAGTAGCGTTACCCAAAACAACTCCTGCCATCCTGAGAATTAAGATACCATCGGTATTGAGGATCCTATTTTCTTGAGCTCGTAAAGTGGAGGATAGTTAAAGTGAAATACAAGTACATTTAACTTACCATGAACATTCAGCAGCAAAAAGAGCACAGCAGAAGCCCATAAGACAGGACTGATCAGTCATCAGAAGAAATATAGTCAAAATTAATCAATATCTTTCCTCAAGAAAAAACAAACAAACTACTTTGCACTGAAAATATAATTAAAAGGACAAGCCTCAGTTCAAATGGAAACACATTCAATCAAAAAACCATAAAGGATTTCAGATAAAATGCATTATGAAGAACTTGTTAGCAAATTGTTCGAGTACAGCTACTATGTACCAGTATCATCGATAACTTGATACATCCAGCACAAATAAACTTTTAACATGATGAATATAATAAAACATGTAGAATGATTTCAAAGGATTTCCCATTTTATAATAATAAATAATGGATAAGTATATGAATTTGATATATAAGAAAGAAATAGCCTTCTCATTACCTGATTCCAACAATTAATTTGAAGTCATCTTCCAGCGATCTCATTATATACTTTTGGAAGTTGAACTTGCTTCCAGGAGCCAGATGCATCTGCACAAAATATATAGTCAATAAAAGCACATATAAAAATCCATAAGATGATGAATGCCAATTACGCTTAAAACTCACATTGATGAACCCATGGCGCATCGCTAAGTAATCTGTCTTGCGAACAGACCTAAGGAACTGGCGAAAAAAGCTGACCTGGAAGTAGATAATTTTTTGAAGAATTTAGCTATGTCATTAAACATCAAGAGGTTAATGAAAGTACATTAGGTTCTATCATTTTTTGGGAGCCTTCACAAATTAGAGTTGTGTGTCATATTTTTCTCCATTTTAATGAGGGAGACAGAGATTTTGATGAGGGCAAGTTCTTGTGGCCAAATCATTTAGCTATTTCATAATATTCCAGAAGTATCGGTGTTACTATTGTTATTAGAGCATAAACTACTATTCCGGATCGGATTGAGAAGATTCATTACAATGTATAGAAAGATAGGGACCCTATTCCAGAAACTTGTGTGTTGTTTCACAAAAGACGTCTCATGAGCGAATCTGAATCTCGAAGGATCTGCATGATGTACAAAATAAAAGAATTCAGAAATGAAGAATAGGTCACTACAAGTCCCAAATCTTCATCATAGTTTCTACCCCTTTCTAAAACCTGATAGAAAATTTCTTAATACAGAAACAGATACTAAGGGATATACATTGTAAACACATGTTTGTCGCAATTATGGAGCAATAGAACGAGCAAACATATGTTTAATGTTGCTTGTAAAGTTAATATATTGTAAAATTAAAAAGAAAAATAATTATAAATGAAATGAATATCTAGAAGCAATACCATTAGAGAATTCATAATCTATAGATAGAGTCTCCTTCTCCCACTCCTTCCACCTACGAATCTACATAAAAAAGGAATCCTTAACAAACAAATATTCATGTAAAACTTAACAAGGACATCTAACTTGGTCATACAAACTTAGAAATTAAAGTTTCTGCTTATTAGAGCACTATATACTACATGAAATATTGCCAAGAAAAAAATGAAGATATGCAGTTGATGTAGTCCATTTATTGAAACAAGTGGCACCTTCCCCTGTTTATAGAAGAAGTTTAAGATTTCATTGACTAGTACATAATACGGTTGGACATATAATTTCATGATATATACTTCTTAGACAATATATAATAATATTGCTATTTTTTAAGGTTTTACAATTGACCAAAGTTCCGTACAAAAAAAGAATCAGATATTAAGTAGCTATAGTTACTTAATAGTTAGTATGTCTTCTAGCATTGGAAAGGATAAACATAGATCGTTTTCGCACACAGAGTATCAATAATAATATCTCAACATCATTTTTTGGTACGAGCCAACATATGAATAGTACATACAAAAAAAAGTCTATTATCATGTACTATATACAATTTGAAAAACTTGAATGATTAGATATCCAAGAAATGTATGTGCCAAGTGCCGACTACTGATGAAAGGCTTGTAAATCATTATATGATCATTTCCCTTTAAAGTATTAGTGAAGTTGGCTCCTAAAGTATCAATTTACCTATTTGCCCCTCAAACTATGTTTACGATTTTGGTGTCTCCCAGAACTTATTTACCCTTTAACCCTTTTTATGAAATAAAAATTATTTTTAAATTGCAAAAAATACAAGGAACACAAAAAATACTATCACATCATTATTCTATTAAATATTTCACTTTAGGCTCATAAAATGATACACATTGGAAGCATACACATAGTTTATGAGGAAATATGTAGATTGATACTTTAGGGGGCAACTTGAGAATTCACCAATACTTTATGGAGGAAATGATCATTTTGTCTTATTCCATTATGAAAGCAAACCGTAAGAGGTCAAGTCCATTTTGGGGATTTATATTGACACTGTAAACTAAGAGATATTGCTGGCATTGTCCGAAATCTACAATGATGCACCATGTATTTGAAAACTTCAGTGACATACCTCCACCTTCCTCTAACAGAGCATCACTCTCATACAAGTGATATGTAAATAATCAAACACATTAATACATTTGCTAGTTGATATCATTATGTAATTGCATGAATCATCAAATATACTTATAGGTTCTACTTACCTTTGGACATGAACTTGGTACATCGGCTGCTAAAATCCTACGACCACTAGAGTTTGTAGCTAAATCCCATAGAAGTTTCCTTTTAGGACTCTCATCATGATGATCTTCCTCCATCTTATTCCGGTTACAAGGCAACATGGTATCTGCAACTTTCTCTGGTATGCATATTTTGGCTATGTAACTTTGCCCAAATGTCAGAAGCAAGGAAATAAATCCAAGAACCATCAACTCTGAAAAGGAGGGGGAAAAGAAGAAAATTAGAAAAATTGAATACAAGAACAAAATGGATAGGCCAATTATTAAAGACAAAAACAAAAAAAAAACCCAATTAATAAAAGGTTAGCATACAGACTAAAAATTTGACATGATCCAGCTGAGGACAAATGTCTAATAATGGAAAAAAGGGATTTTTCTGTAAGATCATACCTGCTTTTACTTTCTCAAGTGCTTCATACAGAGCCTTCTTCCTCTTTTCTGTAAACCACTGAAATAAATTAAAAAAAATTGTTACCCCAAAATTATTATTTTTTCCTGAAAGCTATTAATAAAAGGAAATGACAACTTCCGCATCTTAAATGGTGATCAATTAGGATAGAACTTGAGAACTAGAACTCCATTATAAGTAAATAAAAACAAACATAAGAGAGAGCTGGGGAAAAAATTTAAGTGATAAATATAAGAACAAGCACAATGAGATTTCTTTCTGCAAAAAGTCCCCAAGGAATAACATAAAAATCAACAGAAACTAGAGAGAACTTTAAAACCCAAATAGAAGAATATCATTAACACCAAACTGAAGAAATTTCATTAAACTAACCCAAGTAACAAAAATCAAGAAATTACCCAAAACCCCAAAGGAAAAAAAAATGCAAGTTTCCAAATGGCACAACAGAGGAACCACAAATTTCATCTGTATTTTACACTAGCAAGACCAAAACTAACACCAGAACCATTAAGAAAAATACAAAAGATCAAAAACCCATTTCAGAGAACCCAAAAACAAGGTAAAATTTCTCAAAAAATAATTAAAGAAAATTAAAAATTTGGGTACCTGGCCAATGCGATGAAGACCCTTTTCAAGTAAAATTGAGATAATAACTATAATGGCGCAAACTGAGGCAACAGCCCATGTGGGCGTTTGGTCTAGCTCTCTGGAGCTCCCTCCTCCTCCTCCAGCCATTCTCTCTCTCTCTCCCCCCCACTCTCTTTCTCCCTATATAAATAGAGCCCGCTATTTCCCCCCCCCCCCCCCCCCCAGCCATTCTCTCTCTCTCTCCCCCCCACTCTCTTTCTCCCTATATAAATAGAGCCCGCTATTTGGTTGGGAGAAGAGAAGGGGATTTTTGTTTTTGCTACAAGAAGCAGAGGAGAAAATAGGAAATTTTTAGATAAATGAATACCCTTTTTTTTTTTTTTGAAAGAGCTTACTCTCTGTTTTTGTTTACCATATGGCAGGGGTGGCCGGATTTTTGTAAGTTAAATAATGTAAAATAGCGGTAAGAGTTACGGTCGGCAATAAATTCAATGTGTTTTTTTAATTGGTAATGTTGTCTTGAGATCCAATAGTAGGTTAGACCCGTTAACCCGAATTTCTAAAATAGCGGGGGACGGAAAAAGTCTTCCAGTTGCATGGAGATTTTGTTTCTCAAATTGTTTTTTTTGGATAAATTTCTCATAAACCCCTTATCTTTTGGTTATCTTTTGCTCGATTTAACGACAACTGCTCTGGACTTTAAAAATGCCACTTAATCCTCCTAATTTTTCCACTTATCACAAACCATGTATTACTTTTGCAATATTCATGCCACCCCCCCCCCCCCCCCATCCCCCCCCGCCCCAATAAATGTTGAAACTTTGGATATTCTTAAAATAAAAAAAAAGAAAATTTGGGAGATTTCCTGAAATAATGTTGTAAGTTAGGAGGTATTTTGAAATTTTGGGGGTTACACAGTTGGAGGGCCTGTTGAAGTGGTCACATTGAAGAAATTGCAAATGTTCTAGGGTTTTGTGTAGGGGTGTAAAAAAATATCTGTACCAGTGATATATTTGTATTTACACCTTAAAGGATACAGATATAGTTACTATATATTTGTATTTACACCTTAAAGGATACAAATATAGTTACTATTTATTTGAATTGAATATGATTACGAAAATAGATATGTAGCAAAATATTCGGATCTGTATCCGAAGTATTCGAATACATCTTGGTCATACTGTTGTAATAATTTTAATCCTTAGATTAATAAATTTGAGGTTTATTTTGATGATTAAGAGATCTAGTATTAGTTTTTTCATATATAACAAACATATTAATGAACTCTCTTGTGTCATATGAGTTATATTTTCTTAATATTATTTGGTTTTATGATATCTGTTTCGTATCTGTTGTTATATTCGCATGAAAATCCGTATCCGATTTTAACAGATATTGATCTAATTTTTTTCCTTACCGAGATATATTTGTATCTATATCTTTATCCATAATTGATAAATGAAAATGGCTCTGATAAGATTCATATCGGAGCCATATCCAGACCGTTTGCACCCCTAGATTTGTGGTACGCCCAGAGGCTGGGAGGTCAGATGAAATTTATGAAGTTCAAGGGGTTGTCTTAAGGTGAATTTTTGCTTAAAACACAAAACCCCTTTCAAAATGATTTATGTATTAAGTTTTTTGTATAATGATCCTGACTGTTGTCTGAGAAAGATTTTTTTTGTTTGCGTACACCACTTTTAAAAGATCTGACCCCCCCACCCCCCCCCTAATTTTAGTGTAGATTAGCATCTTACATGTGTTGAAATGAGATGCAGCGAGGGGATTAGGAAGTTGGCCGCTTTAGTGTGTCCTCGCGGCCTGCAGCTGCTCGTTATGCTTGCTGTGCCTGCGGCTCGTTGCCTGTGCTCTTGTCGCTGCGCGCGCCGGGAATCGCCTTAGTCCTCTGTTATGGCTTGTGGCTGCTGTGCTGCGGCTGGGCTCAACCCCCGCCGAGGCCGATGCGGCTGCTGCGCGTGGGTGGAGCTCTCCCTGGTGCCTGCCGCCTCTTGTGCGCCTGCTGCCCCGCTGGCTGGGCGCTTGAGTGCAGAGACTCTTGCGGGTTGCGGGCGTGACGGGGGTTTTTCTGGCGGGGGCTGTTGTCGCTTTTCGGTGGTCGGGTAGTTGTTCTTTGTCGGTCATGGCGGCTTTGGCCGGGGGCGTGGTTGGTCGTCATTCTATGCACCTTCTCACGCACTCCTGCGTCTGTGCCGGGTGCTTATATTTTCGCATAAACAAAGAATATGCAGCGGAAAATAAGAAATAAAAAACTAAGAACAACCAATACATGAGCATAAGAGATTTTTTATAGCGGTTCGGATCAAAATCCTACATCAACTCCTCCTTTTTGCAAATGACCTTCTTCACTATGACCGGAGTTATCCCTGAATCATAACTTAATTCAGTAAGCTTTATAAACATAATCGTGAAATCTATCTGAAACCAGCCGAGACACCCAACTCCTCACAATGACCAGAAGAAACTTAACCCTAACTAGTCACACTTAACTACCTTGGCTTTAGCACGCCAACCCTCAATTACTCCTATTTGAGTACGTCGTCGAACTCTAAGTTTGAAATACAATACCAACTCTACAACAGTTAAAGCACAATTAAAAAGATCTTACAGCCTTTTAAAGCAAATCATTCGTCAAATCAATGTCGATGATGATCCGTGAATAAGAGATGTTAGAGTTAAATGCAAAGGGCACTCATCCTCGCTGAAATGATCTCTCGATGTTGAGCGTGATGAGAAAAAGTTGAACTAGGCTCAGAGAATCAAATTCTAACTCACAATCTCTATCAAACCCTAGAATTTAATCTCACAAACTTTTGTAAATATCCTCTCTTTTTCTTGTTATTAACCTCTTCTCCAATCCATCCTTAAATAGATTTTGATTGCATTGGAAATAAGTCTTCTAATCAGTATTGAAATAGGAGATTAAATGTTGATCAAACGACTGAGATTGAATCTGAAAATCTGCCAAAACGCGTCCATGCCATTGATGGTTAAATGCGATCATCGATGGTTGATGCAGATCATTGATGGTTCACTGTAGTTTATCGATTGTCCAAATTTTAATTTTTAAAATTCACAGATTGTTGACTATAGTCCATTAATTGTTCTATTTCTTGTTTCTGAAAAATACAGATTGTTGACGGTAGGCCATCGATGACCTATAGACCATTGACAGTTACCTCTTGACCATCGATGATTAATAGTTAAAATCAAATGTTTGTGTTGAATTTTGCATTGTTTTGAGCCGAAACTTTTTTTTACATGTTTATTACTGAAATATATCATCTCACAGACTTATTAGTACCAAATGAGAGTTTGTTATTGATTAACCAATAGATATTGCACGAACATCGTTCTCCACGAACAAAGTTCTAACAACATCTTAAAGACAAAGATTTTTTTAGTGAGAAAATAAAGAAAAAGAAAACTATCTTATAGGTATGGTTGTTTGAAAATGACTTGATTATTGTCTGTTCTAATCTATATTTATACGCATGGAAGAAAATATTTTGCAAATGAATATAACATTACATTTGTTTGAACTGGCTACCAATTAGCGAATTGATTTGATGTGGGGAAAAATCCTCATCAACGAGCAAAAAATCTACGGGAAATGACAAACTGAAAGGGGATTAGCCTGAAAAAGACCATTGACTTGGACGCACCAAAGTTAATTGTTTTGATGTGTGGAAAAATCCTCATCTTGTCCGTATAATTAGGGGTCGAAACTAGTACCACAATATGATACAACTAATGAATATGCAACCTAGCTAGTGATAAATGTAAATATTTACAAAATAGAAACTACTCATACGAGTATATATGTGTAAAAAACTTTTGGAATGCATAGAAAATATAATAACTAAAATTTATAGGTCTAAAGTGTAATATATAAATGAATAGTTTATTAAACGAATGAATCACATATACCCATTGTTAAAATTCTATTCATTTATGAACTAAATACTAAAACTATTCGTTTACTTTTTAATGAACTGTTCAATTGAATATAACTAAATACTTAAGCGAATAAAATACCGAACTATTTGTTAAATATTTAGTTTGTTTCCACCCCAACATATGAAGAAGATAATGGAGCTTCTGTCTTCTTGTTCTTAAAAAAAACTTTTTAATTATTTATTTAATATAGTTTAAATTAGTATAGTTCAAATTAGTCAAGTTAGTCGCGTCAAATGTTGAAGCTTTCGGAACGGAAAATTAAACAAGTAAATTGCAAGATACCTCATAGAACATTTCAGTTGATTGGTTGAGAGGATATAAATCTGCAAAAGCAAATAATTTGGTTGAGATGAAATAGGCAAAAACAAATAATGTAGGCATAGTTAGCTTGGTGGTGATAAAATCATAAGATTTCCAGAAAGGGTATAGTGACCATTTCTTTTAAAGTATTGATGAACTCTCAGCTTTCTTTTTAAAGTATCAATTTACTCATTTTCTCTCTTAAATTAAATTTATAGGCTCATTCTGACAGTTTTATGAGCGCACAGTCAAATATTTAATAGATCGAAATTAAGCACGACAATATATATAATTCCATCATGCCAATTACTTTCCCCTAAACTTTTTTACCTTCTATCTTTCTTCTTTCTTTCTTTCTTTCTTTCTTTCTTTTTGTTTTTTTAGTCCAAGTTCATGTTTTAAGTTGTGGAAAATACGAGAAAAGGATAAAATATGTCACATTGTCGATGTACTAAAATCTTTGTTAGTATTTGTTTGTAAAAATAAGATAGTCCCACATCGGATATTTGAGCATTCTTTTAGAAGTTTAAAAGCATTTAATGGTTATTGGGCTTTGATAAATTGATCAAAGTACATGCTTCTAAACCCGCGTGCGAGTAGTGCGATTTTGAAGCACTTTGCACGCTTGCCGCTGCCGTTTAAATATTCTAATTTTTAAATATATATATTTTGAACATATTATTTTTAATGTTATTTTGAAAATTAAAAATATGAATAGACAAGTGGCTATTGAAAAGTGTCTGTTTGTTGCAATAGGTGTTTTAAAAAGTTATGACTGTTGGAAGCACATTTTCAAACCTATACATAGTTTATAATTTCAGATATATTTACTTTATTTTTTTCAAAACTTTACTATCAAAAACATCTGCAATACTACAAACTTGTTTCACAATGAATAAGTGGAAAATTCCAGATTTGCTTGTTGGAATTTTTATTTTCTGTTTTATCCTGGGAAAAAAAATTTGCATTAACTCGAAGCAACTTTGAATATCAAGTGGGGAAAATATTTCTTTAAGGTGAGTGTTTCACGCCTTAGAATTTATGTCTCATTTATATTTTTTCTAACAATCTTCAATATAACGATCCTAATTTTTGTCTTAGAATGATTTTTCCCCCCTTTAAATACAACATTTTAAAAAGCCTGAACTCATTTTTTTTCATTTTAAAGAGAAAGGATTTTTTTATTTGGGAACACAGAGAAAAAGAAATTGATCTTATAGGTATTGGCTGTTTGAAAATGTGATAGATCACAAACATAGGAATAAAATCCTCCATTGAATGCTCATAGCCCCATGTATCATGTTTTGCCAAATTATTAGGAATGTACCCATTAACAAAGTAATATTACTATTATAGTTTGGTCCGAGGGTTGCTTTGATATTTTGAAATTTCTTGCTACCGCACCCCCAATAATTTTCAAATAAATATTGTAGACAAAATTTAATAAGGTAAAAAGATATGGGTCATAATTTAGGAGCCTTCACTTTCAGATGTTATTTTCGTAGAAATTGTCTTTTGAAAATTATTTGCTTGTTTTTTTTTGTTGTTTTTTCCATTTAAAATAAAAAACATCTCCATTGCTTGATTTAGGTTTAGGAGTTTTTATTTCCGTTTCATATATTCTAAGTGTTTATATTAATATGCCTGACACGGGTGAAGTTGGCTAAAATAAAAGAAAACATCAAATTAATAAACTAAAAGAAAAACATAGAGGATGATTTGGATGAATTTACAAGTGGACCAAGTGCCAAATAGTTTTAATGTGAACATTACTTAATACAAGTACAACAATCAATTGACATATTTATGGTTTATACACGAGTCACCATTAATTATACCTTATTTATTATGATATTTACAAACAATATTTTATTTGTTTGTTTTTGGTAAATAACATGTAGTTGTTAATGACCCTACAACTGCCTCCTAAATCAAGGGTATAGTCATTCATGCAAATCAATATTTTTTTATCAAAGGTTTTTTATTTTTTTCTCTTGATAAAGTTAAATGTCCAACAAGCACCTCAGCAAAGAACATAGTTAAATAAAAAAGTCAAAATTGCCCAGCCCACTTGGCACTCGGGTCGGATAAAACAAAACCGAGTCCGCCGAGGATTTCGGAGTCGGTGAAAGAGAGAGAAAGAGACCGTTGACACCACAATATTCATGATATATCACAGCTAATAAAACATGAGATTTACAAAATATATATTTATTTAAGATAAACTTACTATCCACTAGTGTTTAACTATAGTTAGTAAATACGTTTACCTTTGTTTGATTTCGAAAATTCAACTAGTATATGTACAACATATGGGCGTGATTAATACGATCTAACTAATGTTTTGTATTTTTTAATGTCCAAGGAATTTAAGCTAGAATTTCATTTGATTACATTTAATACAACTTCAACTTCCATTATTCTCTGTGAATTAGGAAAAATAATGTCTAGATGAGATATTAAATATGCATACCTCCAAAATCGTAACCTTGAAAATATCTGTCACGAGTCTAGATTTGAATGATTCATTTCTTATGACATCTTTATAATTTTAATCACAAAACAAATGATCAATCGTTACTATAACAATAAAATAATTACTAATTACCATTAAGCCAGACACGACCTTGCCTCCCAAGTATTAACAACTACGCGTTCAAGCTGCAAGGCGTATAACTTTTTTCATGGGGTTTTTCCATATTAGTCCCTTAAATCATAGTGAATTTAATATTAGTCCCTCAAATCTTCATATTCTGATATTAGTCCTGTTGATGTTAAATAATCAAGCAGTCAAATATATTGGGGGTAAGGTTGATTAGGAGGCCGCTCACTTCTTCGAATATTTGGTTTTGAGTTGAGTCGCTTCAGCCTGTACAAGTAGCAACTCGTGAAAGGACGGGGACTAGTTCCCCCGTTGTACATCCAACGATCAAGTCAGTTGATGAACTTGAGTAGGAAAATGAGAAACTGTATGAGTTCTTTAGTGTAGTGCAGTTATAATTTGTAGATATTGCTTGGAAAAATAGCCTCTCTTAATTGCTTATGTTACGACCCCAATTTCCGAACCTAAAAGGAATATTTGAGCCGGACTAAACCTATGAAAAAAATCCTCCAAAAATTTACATTCATTAAAAGACCATCAAAATAATCTCTTCATTGAACTAAAACCAACAACAATTATTCTCTATAATTCAAAAGTCAATATTAATCCAATTAACTTCAAATAACAAATATTTCTCAACTTGAAATAAAACTCATCCTAAAGGAAAATATTTTATTATTACAAAGGTTCTAATATCAAATAAACATCAAAGACTTTATCTAACATTTACCTAAAAAAATAGCAATCTCGAATTTTATTTCCTGCTCCATTCTAAGAATTTGGAAATCATCAATTCCACCTAATCCCGAGTCTCTGAAAAGAATGAATACAACATAATGAGTTCATAACTCAATAAGTAGATAAATTCATACATTAAACACTGGTTTGCAAAACCTAAAATATTTGACTTGATAAGCAAAACATTAAAATAGTAAAAAATCATAACGTGGCATTTTTCTTAAAAAAATATATTCATGCAATGGAAATAAGCAGATCACGTCTCAATACAGTCAACACTTCGATACTCCGGTTGACTTGGCAAATCCCACTATTATATAGCCCGTAGTCGGGACAGTGAGACCCAAACTTGGGCTCTTAGCGCTAAAATAAAAACTTCATAGAGGCACATTGAGCCCTGTTTAGATGATTTACTTGTCCCCAACATATACCAATATATTGACTCGAGATGCATATATTTTTTAAGAAAACGAACAAAATTCATATAACCAAATACTTTATAAAGAATTGCGATCGAAAGGCCAACCATTAGTGAAACCAACCACATATGCATATCAACTTACTACTAAATTAAAAGGCATAATTATCAACAAAGAAATAAGCATAGGCTTATACTAGATATCTATGTGCGTCACATCCAAATATACGTTTAATATGTGAGTAAATCAACATATAATCCATTAGAAAAAAATCTGCATCCACTTAATATAATTTTATATGAAAAATGCGCAATGCACAATGCATAAATTCACAACTTACTCAAACATGAAAGACTATTGGAATACCAGTCACGATGCCTCCTCGAAGTCACTTGGAAATCCTACATAATATATACAAATAACCATCAAAATTACTATGTAATCTAAAACCCGAACACCTATAAAAATAATCTCAGGATACACTAACTAAAAGAAATGATAGTTATCATATTAGACCAGACACTAGTTTTATACGGGTCTCATGGACCTAACTTAGCAACCCAAAGTGTGCTCGACTCTATCGGTCTTATGGCGAATTATACTATTCTATTGTCTGGTATCAAGGCCAACCTCAAAGCATCCATATGGATTAAATTGAAGGACTTAGATCCATAATTGTTAGTTTCACGTTTAGAACAATAAGATCACTATACTTTATTTTCTATTCTTTAGTTCCGTTGTTTATGAGTAGATAAGAACTTATACTAACCAGCTTACGGATAATAGATAATTGCTACACTTATGCTCAACTCTTCATTTGCTAAAAATCATTATAGGATCAATCTGAACACAAACTAGATCGACCATTCCTATTTGAGTTATTATTATTTTCTAAGCTTCAATAAGTATGACAAAGCAACAAGAGCATTTATATTGATGTTGAAAAGATCACCTCGATCTCAAAAGAAGAGTGGTGGAGAGCACGGAATCGACTACGAAAGAGTATTGACAACTCACTTCTCCAAAGTTAGTCAATCTAATAATATAACCCTTTGTTTTTCCTCAGTTATTCTTCTCTGGCCACAGCATGTTTTCTTTCTCATTTTATTTTTCTTTTTTATTGGCTGCGGTTTCTGAAGGTATGATGCTAGGGTTTCATTTTCTCTCTTATATTAGTTTTCCACTTCCAATAAACCTCATAGTAAATTGCCTTTCACAACTAGCCCCTAAAAAACATAATATATAAATACTATTAATAGAAATATAAAAGCCCTTATGTCATATCATATTTATAAATTAATATAGTCAACCCGATTGTTTGAATATCTACTAAAAATTTATAAAACTAGGCTTATTATAAATAGAAATTATGGATATTTCAGCTTAGCAGAAAAAGTCCGGCCTCTCGAAAAATTCTCCCTTTTATGTTGAGAATAGTACCTCTATTTATAGTGGTGCTGAAAGGGTAGAACCGTTATTTCGGCCGAACATAGGATGACGGTAAATAAGTATGGGCTGATAGCTGCGTTAGCACCTACTTTATACATGCCGGTCGGTGAGTGGAGAAGAGATCACCTTAACATTTAATGTGAAGTGATCGGAGGCATGGCGGTGCTGACGTGGTCTGATGAGTCATGAAGACTATCGAGGCTAGAGGTATGATGTGTCTGCCAAGCATTAAATGTGACGCCAACATGCTGTTAGCGAGAGAGGCTCGAGGCTGAAGTCATCATTTGGCTTGGCGGAGAAGTAACGCCTTTCGAGTTGACCTCGGGAGGCGTCGAATAACTGGTCGAGTAGGTTCATAGCGAGTCATCTTCGACTCTGTGAACTCTATTTTGGAGAACAAAGTTACTCTTAATTAAGAAGACATTCTAAGCTTTTTATTTGTAATAAATAAAAACTTTTTTTTGTCACATTCTATTTTCTTCCTTCTTCACCTTTGGTGATGAAGATTTGCTTCTCAATGGGCCAACCCCGATAAGTACCGCCCTTCGAGTCGACCTAAGGAGACGTCGACTCAGCGGGTCAGCTAAGTTAGGATCCTTGGTTGTCCTGATCATCAATTTGGTTTGAACGGTGCATGTAGGGGGACACATGTCCATTGCTGGCAAAGGGCCGTATTTGGCGATTGAAAACACCATAACAAGTCCCTTAAATACACTTTAGTTGTTGACAATGGTCCTTCTGTTGACGTCACAGTTAAAAATGGTAAACTATGGTTAGGTTACAGTAACCCTAGGTGTGTAATTACGTATCCCCACTCATTGAGTTTTGCTACCAAACTAGTCTCTCTCTCTCTGGACCGCTCTCTCTCTTTATCTCTCCTAATTTCTGCTATGAAAAAAAATTAATGGTAAACCTAGACAAAATCTGTGCTTTGGAGTAAAGACGAAGGTCCCAAGAAGCAATTATAGTAGGAAATCAGTGAGTGTGGAGGTAATATTTATTTATTTTTTGGGTTTTTTTGTTTATGCATGCATTCTTTATGGGGTTTTTATGGTGTGGTGGACTTAGGTGATTTGGGGTTTGCAATTAGAAATGTTAGTCATGAAATCCTAATTTTGTGGATTGTGGAAAATTTTCTCGTAATTGAAAATTGTCTATTTTTAATTGAAAATTCGGATGAAATTATATTGATACGTTTCTTTGGGGAAAATATCTGTAGCCTTAATTGATATGTTATATTGCTATTAATTTCACGTTTTTTCTGTTATGTTGCAGTCATAGTCACAGTTTTTGTGAATTTTTTTAGTGTTTTGTTAGAACTAAGGGATTTGGGTGAAATTACCTTCATGTTGAGCATTTTGGGGGTGTTTAATTATGTTGTTCAATTATTGGCAATTCTTTATTTGTAAATGCGTAGTATTGAACTTTTTCATTGTTCATTGCATGTAGGTTTATTTGTTGCATTTTGATGGAGGTGGGTGTAATTGAAATTGTTTTTAGATAAAATGGATATTGAAGGAATGTACCTAGGACTGATAGGAAGAAGTATGAATGTGGTAACCAAAAGAAGCTAAGGGTAGTTATTAAAGATATAACATTGAAAAAGTTTGGTGAATTAATTGCTGAATTTCTACCAGTTATGAATGGTAGTATTATGACATTCTCATATACTATTCCTGGAAAAAATCCTAGAAGGTTTGCTAGAATCAAGACACACGCTGCTTTTTGGCTGTTATTAACAATCACTTAAACAAGAAGAGGCTGAAAATATTTTTAACATTAGGCTCTGTGTCAAGCATTAATTGGGGGTCACAAGTGTCTTGTAGAAGAAGAAATCCACCCAGAGAGCATGCATACAAGTCAAAAAAGACAATTCATGTAGATATGGATGCATTATCTAATGATGATGAAGAGGATAAAGGGGTTAGCTATGACAGATTTGTCAACATGGGCACAACACAAGATGAATTTGATAGGAAAATTTATAATGCTGATGGTTTTGATTGGGGTTTAAATAATGATGAACTCGAAGTGCCTAACATTGAGTTAGGGGGAACTAGTGTTCAAAATGAAATGAAGCTCACATTTGTGATGTAGAGGACATCATAGATGATGCTGATGAAGTAGTTTTAAAGGATGAATACCATTCAAATCATAGCTCAGATGAGTAGATAGAAAGTGAAGCAGGCCAATTCAGTCTTATGTGATGAGGGATCAATTCTAAACAATGATGAAGAGGACCCTAAATTTTTTATAGGGAAAAATTTTCTAACACTAAACAATTGAAGCAATCATTGCTGCAACATGCAATTAAAAGAAATTTTAATTACCAGTATGTGAAGAATGATAATGACAGAGTGGAGTCAAATGCAAAAGGGAGGGTTGTGAGTGGCAACTGAGAACTAAGAGACTATATGATGGTAAGCCCATGGAGGTTACGAAGCTTCGTGAACCCCATACATGTGTTGGTGTTAACAATTATGATAATGAGCAAGCAACTTACTATTGGATTGCAAATAAAATACTAAAAGATGTAAAAAAGAACCCTAATATCAAACCAGGGGACATTCAAAGTGCAATACTAAACAAATATGGGTTAACAATCAATTATAATAGAGCTTGGAGGAGAAGGGAAAAGGCTAAAGTAATGATTTTTGGAAATGTAGAAGCAACAAATGATATGGTCTTAACATTAAAAAAGGAGCTATTGAAGAGGATTCCTGAAAGTCATGTGGATGTGCAACTTGAGGAAGATAATCATTTAAGAGGATGTTTGTATGCTTAAATGCATGCATATGGATGTAGACAATTTTTAGGCAATGATGGTTTTCACTTAAGGTCAAAATACCTTGGTACCCTCTTGATTGCCACTACCTTAGATGGAAACTTTGGTTTGTATCTTGTTGCCTTTGCTATTGTTGAGGGTGAGAGTGGTGAGTCTTGGCATTGGTTCATTCAAATTATTAGTAGCATTCCATGGTGTCAGTTCTTTTCAGAATTTAACTATAATCAGTGATCAAGGAAAGGGGCTACTAGAGGCAATCTCTATTTTGTTACCTACTGCAAAGCATAGAGTTCGTGTGAGGCATCTTTGAAAGAGTTTTAAAGAAGACTTTAAAGGGGATTTCTATGAGAAAATTTTGTGGGATGCAGCTAGAGCATACACAGTTGAGGAATACAACATGCACATGAGGGCATTAGATCAAGTTTCACATGCAGCTTACAAAAGACTGACTTGTAATCAACACTTTGTGTGGTCTAGATCTAAATTCAATGCTATTGTAGTGAACCACTAAATTGTTAACAACTTATATGAGTCCACTAATTCATAGTTATTAGATACTAGATTCCTTCTTGCAGTTGACCTTATTGATAAAATCAGATCTAAAATGATGGAAAAGTTCAATAAAAGGAGAAAGCAAGCAGCAAAATGGAAGGGCAAGATGATTACTTATGCAGACACGTATTACCAAGATTTGAGCAAAAAATTAGGGGGATATCAAGTGAGGTATACTAATGATGATGAAGCTAAAGTGGAGAATGAGTTTGAAAGGAGAGTGGTTGATCTTGAATATCAAACATGCAGTTATAGAAAATGGCAGATCACTAGGTTGCCGTGCATTCATGTTGCTAATTTGATTGGAACAATAAGGAATGCAGATTGGTCCAAATTCTGTAATCATTATTACAGTGTGGATAGGTATGTAGTTTATTCATGTTAACTTGTTCTCATTTAATTTCATATTCATGTTGCTAACACTCATATATTTTATATGTAAATGCAACTATAAATTGGCATATAAAGAGTCTATAAGGGTTCTACCATCAAAGGACTAGTGGGAAATATATGTGAAAGATTTCATAATAACCCCTTCACATACAAAGAGACCAAGAAGAAGGCCAAAGAAGAAGAGGATAAGAGGGAGAGGCAAAGATGATCTCGGTAGAGAGAGATCATCACAAGGGAGTAAGAGGGTTCATAAATGCAGTAGATGCAAAGGTCTTGGACATCACAAGAACAAATGCAAAAGCCTATAAATGACAGAGATGAGAGTACTCAACAAGCACAAAATAATTCACAAGACCAATCAAGTCAAGTAGCAGGACCAAGGTGATGTACACATTGTTTTTAGTTATTTTAGCGTAGATGCTAATAAGTATTTGTTCTTTTAGATTTACTGGAACAAGGGTAAGCAGAAGAAAGATGTCTGCTTTTAGAGGAGGAAGGGGTAAGAGGCACATTACTAATGTTATGCCAACACTATCAACAACAACCCTTTTAGCAACATGGAAAGCAACAACATCATAGTCAGCACCAATAACACATCCACCAACACCATCACGCTAGAATCATCAGCAACACATGCAGTAGCTGGATCAATCAGTTAGTGCTAATATTTTTTTTTTGCCAAGTAACTTTTGTGTATATGCTCAAGTATGGAGCAGTTGTCTTGATACATGGCTTTTTTTGGGCAAAGGCTCAAGAGTTTCAATGTGTACATGATATTTTCTCATGTTAAGATCATGTACACTAAGAAACACTTATATACATTGTGTAAAGTCAATGTTTAAGTTATGACATAGTTTTTGTGTATATTTGTCCATGTAAAATACTTGCAAGTCAATATAAAACTTGGTTTTACTCTATTGTCCTCAATGTAATTGATTTATGTGGGTTGTCTATTGTTGTAGGTTGTCTAAAAATCACTGCATATAGCTGATCCCCCATCAAACACTGATAATAGAAGTTACAATCTGATGACTTCCAGAAGGCTATAATTTGAAGACTTTCACGTAAATCAATGAAGATTAAAATCTAACGACATTCGCAATAACTGATGAAAGCTCTAATCAACAGCATTCACAATCAACACCGGGAGTTACAATCTGACGACTCTCATATTTTCAAGGAGCCAAGAAGAAGATTACAAAATGACGGTCTTTGCAACGCTCTAGAAAAAGAGACTACAAATTGACGATCTTTTCAAATCCAGACGCAGAGCTCACCTCTGCGTCCCAGATTCAAAAACGCATAGCTCACGGTCGCGTTCCAAACTCCCAGAAGCAAAACACAGAGCCCGTAGATGTGATCCAGAACGAGACGCAAAGCTCAAGAGCTGCGTTCCAACTTCAAAAACGCAGAGGTCCTCCCTGCATTGCAACATCCAAATACAGACTTCATTGCTGCGTTTTTAGCCCAAAACGCAGAACCCAACTCTGCATTCCAGATCCAAACGCAGAGTTCATTCTTATGTCTTAAACTCTTAAAGCGGTGCGTCCACTATGTTTTGAGTCAACTGGAAATGCCCAACTCTGTGTTTCAAGTCTAAAACACAGAGTTTGAACCCAGAACGCCCAGACTGGCGTTTGACTCGTTCAAAGCACGAACTGAACGGTTTCAAAACCGTTTTTCCCACAATTTGGGGAGCAGTTTAAGGGGGCGGTTACACTCCATCCAGTCATACTTAGGAGCGAATTAAGAGGACGGTTACACCCCTTAACCCCCTATAAATAGGAGTAAACTCAGTTGAGTTCGGGTCCTTCAGCTTGGCAGTAAAGAAGAGATTTTCGGCTAAATATTTTGGAGGAATTGCTGGAGCTTTGGAGATCAGAAACAAGAGTTTTCTTTATCCTTGGCTTATAAACCGATTTTGGTTAAATCAATCAACTCTTCCATAGAGTTATAACTTGCTCAGAGTTTCCTAACTCGTTAAGAGTTTCAGACTTGCTCTGTAAGTTCTTATAAACTCGTTTAGAGTTCCAAAACTTGCTTTGTAAGTTCTCCACAACGTCAAATCGTGAGGAGAAGATATCGTTCTAGTGAAGCGAGACGTTTAGATCGTCAACAAGAAGCAAACTCGACATGAGTATTCGAGGGAGGGATCTCATCGCCACCGGTAAGAACCCAGACTTAAACAAAGGGGAGAATTCAGATCAATTCTCTTCTCTTTTGTAATCAAAAAATCCAAATTATAATTGAGATTGAGAGAATAAAAATCAAATAGAGGGAATAAAATCAAATACGATTCTTTCATTTTTATTTTACAAATTTTTCACAAACAATTGTTGATGTACTAGTGATCACATAATCAATTATATCCATGTTTGGATAAGTTTGTTGAGGATTGATGAGGGGGCCGCTTTCTTCCCTGACTTTATGTCTGGTTCTTTGAACATGGTACATGAATCTGCACAAGTAGAAGTTCGTAAGAGGATAGGGTTGGGTTCCCCCAATGTATCTCCGACGATCAAGTTAGCTGATGAACTTGAGTAGGGTAAATAAGAACTGTGAGAGTTCTTATATGCGGTGTGATTACTTAAGGATTAGATTTGAAAATCAAGATATCGATTTTAGTCCAAAATTCTAGCCCTCTGTAATGTAGAATAGTATATGTATATATACCTAGGGTGTAAGGGTAGATTGGTCACTTTGGTCGAGCACAGGATGGCGGTGCGAAGTATAGGCTGGCGGCTACGTCAGCACCTGCTTTACAGGTGTTGGCTAGCGAGTGGGGATGGATCATTTTGATATTAAATGGGAAGTGATTGGCGGCATAGCGGTGCCCACGTGATCTGATAATTCATGAAGGCTATCAGAGCTAGGGTCATGATGGAACTTGCCAAGCATTAGATGCGATCTTGACACGTTATCAGCGAGGATAACCTCAACGTAGAAATTGTCCTTCGTCTTCGGCGAGAAGTAACGCCTTTCAAGTTGGCTTCGTAAGGCGTCTGGCAAATGGTCGAGTGGACTCGTGGCTAGTCGTCTTTTAATAAAAGGGAAGCGACAAGTTCTACCTTTTGAGTCGACATGAGGGAACATCGAGTCGTCGAGTCGACAGAATGGTCATCCCCACTGGTCTTTGACCGCCAAGTTGATTGGGACATAGCATGTAGGAGTACACTTATCCGTTGTTTAGCACTGAGTTGCACTTTTAGCAAATGGAAACACCATAACAAATTTAATGTTAATAATTTCTCTATAATTGATTTATGTATAATGTGAACAAAATCAATGAAGTAACATCAATAAGCACAATTATGATCAAAATCCACAAATAACATTAAATTGCACAAATTGCATCAAATACATACCAATTTCCATACAATTCTTCAACATAATTTTACATAATTCCTAAACTTGTTACATAATTTTAGCAAAAACTAACATCGCTAACACAACCAAAACAATCTACAACCACATTAAAACTTCATCAACCTTCTTAGATAACATGCTAATGTCCTCTGATATTTTCAGCATCAAGCTCCTATTATCATCAACCAAGCAAAGTACCCGCAACCCTTATATGTTAAATTCCAGTACTGTGGGCAGTCGTAGAATTATAGACCCTTATTTTCCCCTTGCTTGCAAGTCCTAATTTTTCTTTGTAACCAGTAAAAACATCTCATGTTAACATTGTCCGCACTACCTCCATTGCCACCAGCCTTGAATGAACCCGCGAACTCCAATTTTAAATTGGGATCTAAGCTAGGTAGTTTAAGGGTCAAGATTAGAAGAGGATAGGAGGAAATATGGAGTGAAGGCCAAGATTTTTTAGGTTCCAAAATTTTACCATTAGGGGGGAAGAAGATGATGTTGTTAATGGGTTTCGGGTCTATTGAATGCGGGTTTGGGTTTTAAACTGTTAGAGTTAACAATATATTTCGTTAGCTTGTAATACCAACTAACCATAGGGACCATTGTCAACAACTAAAGTGTATTTGAGGGACTAATATCAAAATATGAAGATTTGAGGGACTAATATCAAATTTACTATGATTTAAGGGACCAATATTGAAAAACCCCTTTTTCATTGATTTATTCACAAAATATAATTAATTTTATTAATTAGATAACATGATTAAAGAATTGTTGGGGATTTTAGACTCACCGCTTACTATGACATACACAATGCGGAAGTCAATCCACAATCAATAAGATAGAAAATAACCATAATCAAGAAGAAGGAACACTAAGATTTACATGATTCGGTCGAGCAACTTTGACCTACATCCACTAGGTAACAATACAAGAAATCCACTATGTATCAGGAAGAAGTACAAGAGGAACCACTTAACTCCCGTCTCTCATTCTCTCAATCTCACATACATAATTAACTCTCATATTCTCTCCATAACCCACTCTTTACAATATTTTGAACGGACAAAGATTGTGAAATCCTCTTCTAATAGTGTAATCTTTTACACGGATAAAAATCATAAAACCCTCGCCTCTTGCATAATATCTTTGAATCGGGCTACGCACTCTGCTAATCCTAGATTATAAGAATATTGGTTCTCATCCTTCTCATTGGTTTTTCCTCCAATAATAGAAGAATATATATAGGAAAACTAAAACCCTACCCTTAGCCAAACTTCCTAATTAGAATAGGATACAAACTCCTAATCGTGATGAGACTCAATCTCCTAATCATGATAGATTTCTAACTCTATCTAATTCTCATAAAGTTATACAAATAATTAAAGACACAATCCCTACAATCTCCGCCTTGGATTTGATTCACAAGTTTCCTTGAAGATATATCATTATCGTCTTGAAACTTTGCCTCTCCCGCTAGCGTCTTTTATTCTTTTTCACTTCAAATCGAAGCACCCGCACTCCTAATTAGAACACATGCACTCTAACTGGATGCGACCCTCACTTTCATCTGCCTCGTTGTGGCACCTCCACCTCTCTTGAGTGCACTAAGAGATCTTCACCACCTCTAACTTCAGAAGCAAATCAACCATGCTTATCCTCCTAACTTGAGCTTGACAATAGTCTCCCCCTGCTTGTTGTCCTTGTGCTCCACCTGCATCGCTCGTCTCGAATCATATTGGTGCACCTCTCCTACTCTACACTATGAGCCGGATGCCTCTATCTCCTCCCTTACTTGGCTTAGACCAAATATGAACGTTCATCGTCTTTGAGTCTAATGTCACCATCTCTATCAGCATATGTGTCACTTAGTCGTGCCTGCTTGCAAGCTCTACCTAATCTGGCATTATCCTCTTTGAGTCTACACACTAACCAACTCCTGCTCCTGCGATGACTCTAAATAATTATATGTTGACAACTCTACTACTAGAATCACATCTAATTCTCTACACTAGTCCCATCCATCGCATACTTATTTGTCCTATCTACCATCATATTTGTCTTGTTACCATCGTCAGAACTTATCAGCACCTTCTAACCAACTTGAGCAAAATCTAAAAAAATCAAACCCTCCCATCGCGTTCAGAGCACTCCAAAACCTAGGAATCAACTCCTAGATTGTCGAAATCCGCCACAAATCCTCGACCAGAAGAAAATTAATCTGCACCGTCGGATTTGAATTAATAATTTTTTAACCAAACCCTCACCCAAATAGTGTTCCTGTTGCTATAGTGTTCTCGTTGCTACAATACCTTCTTTTTTTTCTTTTTTTTCATCTTGATTCTTGTAACGCCGCCGATCTTCACTTTTGTATGACGTCTAACTTGCAAACTTGCTCCCTGATCCATCATCATGGCTCTGATACCATTTGTTGGGGATTTTAGTCTACCCGCATACTACGATATACACAACTCGAAAGTCAATCCACAATCAAGAAGATAGAAAATAACCGCAATCAAGAAGAAGGAACACCAAGATTTACGTGGTTCGGTTGACCAACTTCGACGTACATCTACGAGGCAATAATATGAGAAATCTACTATGTATCAGGGTGAAGTACAAGAGTAACCACTCAACTCTTGTCTCTTTAATCTCTCAACCTCATACATAATCAACTCTCATATTCTCTCCAAAACTCACTCCTTACAATCTTTTAAACGGACAAAGACTGTGAAACTATCTCCCAATATGGTAATTTTTTTCCCGGATAAAGACTACAAAACACTCGCCTCTTGCACAATACTCTTGAATCAGGCTAAACCAACCGCTAACCTTAGATCATAAGAATATTGTCTCTCTCCATTCTCCTTGGTTTTTCCTCCAACAATATAAGAATATATATAAGGAAACCAAAATCCTACCCCTAGCCAAATTTTCTAATTAGAATAGGATATAGACTCCTAATCATGATGAAACTCAATCTCCTAATCATGATAGATCTCTAACTCTATCTAATTCTGATAAAGTTATAAAAAAAATTAGAAACACAATTCCAACAAGAATAATGTAAATGTTTGAAGATAAGGATACCTCATTGTGATTCCAGCAGAGATTCTAACGCAACTAAATCAGAAAGTGAGAAATAAGTAAAGTCTACTCAATGATGTAGGCATGGGAAGCTCATTAATTGCATGGATGTGGAATAGATATAATTTCCTCAAAAAATTATTAGAAGGTGAGGGATTAGGTATATAAATGCCCACATAAATGGACGCTAGTATTGCTTATGATAAGCTGTAGATAACATTTTATCTTATTATAATAAATATGTAACATTGTTTACCGTATAAATAATTTGCATGTGATAAAATGTGGCTAATTGGCGATCAAAATTGGACTGCTGGATGTCTCGATTCAAACTAATATTGTACAAGCTGCATTCGAAACCTCGAGTCAACATAAGAATAAATAATATCGTAAACATATGTAAATAAAATAATAAAACTAGAAAAAGTTTAGACTAATTATAAAAGGGCATTAAACAAATATTGTGACGATAAGATACATGAAGATCATGACTTTGTGAAGGTTATGTAGAAAGGATATTGAATCTAATCTTAGTTTATATTTCATAATACGAGTTGAATTGGGGATACATACCCATTTTTATCAAGATTTTTAAGTTGGAACAAATGTCCAACAATCTAAAATTCTAGTCAAATTGGATCATTTTATTAAATGATTAGGCTATATTCCTAGAGAATTTCATCCAAATTAATCAAACAATCCTTGAATTGAATCAATGAGTTTTTAAGACAATCCTTGATGCGTCCCCTAACACTTAATTATCTAGCCTTTTGACACAAATTTTCTAAAGATGCACAGTGTATGACATAACTGTTGGATTTAATCTAATAAATCTAATTGTGGGCACATATAATTAATCAATGTGTATTGCTATCTTTCCGGATAACCCACTAAAGTGATCAATTAATTTGGGTTAATGGGTATTTAAATAAGTCATGGGGTTATATGTGCAGATACCAGGTTGTAATTATGATTTGTTGATGGGCCAAATTATAAAAGTACAACATCTATAAATAAGGGGTTATGGTCCCTAATCTAGGGTTACACTCTCTAATTCTCTTCACCCCCATCTAGAGAGAAATCCGGCTAGAGAAAACCCTAAGGTTAGAAGATCCAAAACCCATCTAAAGATTCATCTATGGATTCAGGTATAAGCTTCCGCTCTATTGATTCTTGTTAATCTCTTCGAATTAATCATGGCTTTATGGTTTTAGATCTCAAGTTCTTTATTAGATCTAACAAGTGGTATCAGAGCCACCTTTGATTAATTCTTAGGGATTTAAGTTTTAAAATTAAGTGGTATCAGAGCCACCTTTGATTAATTCTTAGGGATTTAAGTTTTAAAATTGGGTTTTTTTTATCTTCAATATCTGGTTTTTGGATTAAGATCTGTTCTCCGATGAACAGTAATGTTCGGATGAACAGTAACGGCTGTTTTTTCGGATGAACAGTAAAGTTTTCCGGGTGAACGGTAAAGTTTTTTTTCGGATCTGTTTTTTTTGAAAATAAAAATCAAAGAATTTTTAGGTTTGATCTTCGGTCCCGTGCTCCTCGCCGACGAAGGTTCGCTGGCGGCCTCGCTCTCGACTCCGACGGCGACGGCGGCGTCAGGAAACCCTAGGGTTTCCCGACGGCGACGGCGGCGTCAGGAAACCCTAGGGTTTCGACCTCTTGGGTGCCGGAGCAATGGCGGCGGAGGTTTCAATTTGAAACCCTAAGGGTTCGTGCGATTAATCGTGGCAAAAATTAAGGAGGTGGTTACCTCAACCGAACTTCGCGTTCGTTATAAGGTGAGCCTCGCGCTCAATTTTAACGAAATTCGCGTTCGTTCTCATGTGAGCCTCGCGCTCAACTCAGGTGAGCCTCGCGCTCAATTTTAACAAACTTCGCGTTCGTTCTCATGTGAGCATCGCGCTCAACTCAGGTGAGCATCGCGCTCAATTTTTTTAACGAACCTCGCGTTCGTTCTCAAGTTGAACCTCGCGTTCATTTTTTTTCAAACGAACCTCGCGTTCATTCTCAAGTTGAACATCACGTTCATTTTCAGATGAACCTCGCGTTCGTGCTTAAGTGAGTCTCGTACTCAATACAGTCGAACCTCACGTTCGAAGTCAAGCGAACTTCGTGTTCACTATGGTTAAGCCTCGGCTTTTCATGGGTCCACTTTGGTATACTTAATTTATTCAATTAAGTTATGGGCCCTAATTAAGCTGTGAGACCTTAATTAAGTTTTTTAGAAATTCAGTTGATTTAAATTAAATTTAAATCTAATTTGGTTTTTAATCAATTATTTAATTCAAATATTATGACACTAAGGTATTAAGGTTGTCTCTCACTCCAATTGATTAATTGAAATAAGAAGTTGCCAAAGTAACATCTCTTGTGTAGATTGTTGATGAGGAATGTGAGATGTTTGTGTGTATGAAATAAGAAGTTGCCAAAGGAAGGTTAATATTTATTTAGACTGTATACACATCTGCGATGATAAGCATGTGACAATTACAAGGTTTACATGTGAATAATGAATCGATCCAAAGATAGTTTCATTATTTGACATGAGTTATTGTCAATGTTTGATCATTGCAACAAGGTATCACTTACAAGTTAATATTACTGTCCAAAGACTTGATATTAATGTTGTGCCAGATATCTTGGATGGAATTCGTCATTATTTGAATTTTATTGATTAATAATTATGGTTATTGATGTGAGCAATTTTTGTTTTATTTCAGCTAATGCATCTGCTGCAACAATTTCTGCTAACATCAATTCAATTCCCATGCTAAATTGGACAAATTTTAAGGTTTGGAAAGAGAACATATTAATTGTTCTTGGCTGCATGGATCTTGACTATGTATTAAGAACTGAACAACCCCAACCTCTCAATGCGAATAGCACTCCTGATGCAAAGAAGGAATATGAGAAGTGGGAGCGTTCAAATGGCATGAGTCTTATGATCATTAAGCGCGGCGTTCCGGAAGCTTTCAGGGGCATAGAATCCGAAGGGATTACTAAGGCTAAAGATTTCCTTACCGAAATTAAGAAGCGTTTTGCGAAAAACGATAAGATAGAAACAAGCACGGTCTTAACTCGCTTGATTTCAATGAAGTATAAGGGCAAATAAAATATCAGGGAGTACATTATGGAAATGTCTCATATTGCTTCTAAGCTTAAGGCACTTAAACTCGATCTTTGTGATGAGTTATTGGTGTATCTGGTTTTGTTGTCTCTTCCTGCACAATTCAATCAGTTGAAGGTCAGTTATAACTGCCAAAAGGAGAAATGGACTCTAAATGAGCTCATTTCATACTGTGTGCAAGAAGAAGACAGGTTGAAGCAAGATAAGACGGAAAGTGCTCATTTGGCCTATGCCTCTAAGGATAAGGGCAAGAAAAGAAAGAATGATAATGAAGCTGCTAAGGGTCCAGTTCAGAAGAAACAACATAAGGATAATCAGTGATGTTTCTTCTGTAAGAAGCCTGGACATGTAAAGAAGGACTGTACAAAATATCACGCCTGGCGTGATAATAAGGGTACGTTCCTTACTTTGGTCTGTTCTGAGGTTAATTTAGCTTCAGTACCTAGAAACACTTGGTGGTTAGACTCTGGTGCTACTACTCACATAAGTGTTTCTATGCAGGGTTGCCTGAGCTACCGAAAGCCAAGTGATGTTGAAAGACACATCTTTGTGGGCGACGGACAATCGGTAGATGTGGAAGCAATTGGGCACTTTAGGTTGTTGTTAGGAACTGGTTCTTATTTGGATTTAAAAGATACTTTTGTAGTACCATCTTTTAGACGGAATTTAATTTCTGTTTCTGTATTGGACAAATCAGGTTATTCTTATTCATTTGGAAACAGTCAATTCAGTTTATCTTTTAATTCAAATATTGTGGGAACCGGTTACTTAAGTACTTATGACAACCTATATTTTCTTGATACAATTGCTTCTTATAATGAATCCTTGCATGTGGAATCACGTGGTACTAAGCGTAAATTAAATAAGGAAAATTCGGCGATATTATGGCATAAGTGCTTGGGTCATATCTCAAAAGGTAGAGTTGAACGTCTTGTGTCTGATGGCATTTTGGATTACCTTGATTTTTCGGACTTCGACGTATGTGTTGAATGTATCAAGGGAAAACAGACCAAAGTGAAGAGATTAGGTGCCAACAGATCTTCGGATGTCTTAGAATTGATACATATGGATATTTGTGGGTCATTCCCTTCGGAATCCTGGAATGGTCAACAATATTTTAGATCATTCATAGACGATTACTCACGTTATGGGTACCTATATCTCATTCATAAAAAATCTGAGTCTCTGAACATGTTCAAAGCCTATAAAGCTGAAGTTAAGAATCAACTCAACAGAAGAATTAAAACCGTTAGATCTGATCGTGGTGGTGAGTACTACGGTAGATATGATGGTTCAGGTGAACAACGTCCAGGACCATTTGCTAGATACCTAGAGGAATGCGGTATCGTACCACAGTACACCATGCCGGGTTCACCTAGCATGAATGGTGTAGCTGAAAGACGAAATAGGACTCTTAAGGATATGGTAAGAAGTATGATTGCTCATTCTTCTTTACCAGAGTCACTCTGGGGAGAAGCACTTAAGACAGCAGCTTACATTCTGAATAGAGTACCAAGTAAAGCAGTTGCTAAAACACCTTATGAGCTTTGGACTGGTCGAAAGCCCAGTTTAAAGCATTTACATATTTGGGGATGTCCAGCTGAGGCAAGGCCTTATAGGCCAAATGAAAAGAAATTGGACTCCAAAACAGTTAGCAGCTACTTTATTGGATACTCTGAACGCTCTAGGGGCTATAAGTTTTATGATCCCACTATAAGGAATATTTTTGAGACGGGAACAGCAACATTCTTTGAGGATGTTGAGTTTGGGGGGAGAAATAAGGTTAGAGACATTAGTTTTGAGGAGGAATTGGCTTCAGATCCAATCCATACAGTTACTTTTGACAATATTCAGGTTCCTATACCTGTTGTTGCTCAAGGGATGAACAGTGCTTCCGAGACAGTGTTTACTGTCTTGGAGGCCGAGACAGTAAACACTGTCTCGGGAACAGTAAATACTGTTCCCGTGAGACAGTAAATACTGTCTCGGGAACAGTAACTGTCTGGCAGTTTTCATTGTAACTGCCTTCCCACGTTTTCAAACTCCGTTATTTTGGTAGTTATTCACGTGATTCTCGCCCACGACATTCCCCATGTTCTTTGACAGTTAATGGCCACGTGTCGGCGGTTTATAAAACAGTTTCTAAACCTTCGAGAACTATCTCGCACGGAGAGACAGTAAACACTGCCTCGCACGGAGAGACAGTAAAGACTGCCTCGCACGGAGAGACAGTAAACGATGCCTCGCACGGAGAGACAGTAAACGCTGTCTCGCACGGAGAGACAGTAAACGCTGTCTCGCACGGAGAGACAGTAAACGCTGTCTCACACCGGCGGTTTATAAAACAGTTTCTGAACCTTCGAGAACTGTCTGTCTTTTTTAATGGCGCGGGAGAGACAGTAAAGACTGTCTCGCGCGGAGAGACAGTAAAGTCTGTCTGCAGGGGGAGACAGTAAAGACTGTCTTTTTTCTTTGATTTTTCGATGATCTCCTCTTGAGCTGTATTTGGATATCTATTAGCATTTTTTGACGCCTACAGATACCCCCTCCAAAGTGTTCCAGACTTATTCTTTTATAGAGGAGTCTGGGACATTTTGAATAAGACAGGTCTTATTTGCAATCCTTTCAACACTTGATTGAGTAGATCGTGTAGAAAAATGGCTCCAACCCTTGATCTCTTCATCCATTAGTCTATTCAGTTCTTTGTAGAATAGCTAATGCTTCTCCGGCCCTGCGTTTATCGCTTGACCGTTGTTGAGACCTTGAATCGAAGCTGGTATTTCCATATTGATGTTTGTATGTCCATTGAGAGTTCGTCAGGTTATCCTTAAGAATATTCAGATTAATATCCTCCAGAAACTGCCTGTCGAGTGTAGGAAACAGTTTAGACTCGTGTACCTATTGGAGTAGTATGGTATCTTTTTTGTTGGTAGAGATGAACTTGTTGATGGAGAGGAAGAATTTTATATTCTATCTCCTGGTCTCTTTTTTGTTGGTAGAGATGAACCCGATGATGGAGAGGAAGAATTTTATATTCTATCTCCTGGTCTCTTTTTTGTTGGTAGAGATAAACCCGATGATGGAGAGGAAGAATTTTATATTCTATCTCCAGGTGCAAAGGAAACTCAAAGTGGGATCTCCACTTAGAGAATCTGGACGGGTTTGAATAATCCTAACTGTCATAAGGTTTGATTATTCAACTGAAAGTGGACCTCTCGTTCATGGAAGGAATCGAAAGGGGATTTTGGTTTTGGCCCTAACTGTAGTAAGGTTTGACCAAGTGGGAGTTCGGAGACGATCCTAACTATTTAAAGGTTTGATCGTTCAATTTGTGGACCTTTCGTTCATGGAAAGAATCGAAGGGGGATTTTGGTTTTGGTCCTAACTGTTTAAAGGTTTAACCAAAAGGGAATTCGAGACGATCCTAACTGTTTAAAGGTTTGATCGTTCAATTTGTGGACCTCTCGTTCATGGAATGAATCGAGAGGGGATTTTGGCTTTGGTCCTAACTGTTTAAAGGTTTGACCAAATGGACAGTGAGACGATCCTAACTATTTAAAGGTTTGATCGTTCAAAATGTGGATCTCTCGTTCATGGAACGAATCGAGAGGGGATTTTGGATTTGGTCCTAAATGTTTAAAGGTTTGACCAAGATAGGGATTTGAGACGATCCTAACTGTTTAAATGTTTGATCGTTCAATTTGTGGACCTCTCGTTCATGGAACGAATCGAGAGGGGATTTTGGATTTGGTCCTAACTGTTTAAAGGTTTGACCAAAGGAGGGTTTGAGAGGGAAGATTGATCCAACGAAGTGATCGAATCTCATCTCAGCAAAAGAATATTCGTAAATCACCGTGGGGATGTAGTGTTTAACACTTTGTTTGTAATGATCGGGTTATTCCTAAGAAAATTACATATAGCATTCTTTCGGGAACTTCCGTTACATGAACCATCCACCCCCAGCTTTTTCTTGCGAAACTGAGTTTATCATTATGTTTAGCTATATGATCGGGTTATCCTTAAAAGTACCATGCATGTCATTCTCCAGGAACTTCCCGTGAAAGAAAGAAAATAGTTTAGACTCATATACATGTTGGAGTATTAAGGAGCAGTTTATACTCGTATACTTTTCGGAGTGAGATGGAGAAGCAGTTTATACTCGTATACTCATCGGAGTCAGGGAAAACAGTTTATACTCGTGTACCCAATGGAGTAATATGACCGTCTTTACTCGACTTCTTTCGCCGTTATGACGCCGGAGTCAATTAAGTCTTGGATTCTATTTTTGAGTCCGAAGCAAATTTCGGTGGGATGAAGAACCCTTCTGTGGTATGCACAGTAGTTTGGATCCGTTTCGGTGGGATGAAGAACCCTTCTGTGGTATGCACAGTAGTTTGGATCCGTAATCCTCTTAGCTTCCTCCTGATCTTTAATAGGTGGTAGATGCACAGTAGTTTGGATCCGTAATCCTCTTAGCTTCCTCCTGATCTTTAATAGGTGGTAGCTCGATTTTTTCATTAGCGAGGAGATATTTCAATATGGCTGGAGCTTCATTATTTTTGAAAGAATACTCCTTTTGAAACCTCGGATCGAGAGTCGCGTTCACAGGAATTGTGGATGTCGTTGGTTGACCTCTCTCAACTTTCTTTTTTTTAAGAAAGTGTTCAGCTTGTTCACCACGTAGTTTTAACTCTTTCCAAGTGGTGGATGGTACGACCCCCAGAGTTTCCAAGACATCAATGGAGATGTTATTGTGGCATGTTTGCAGGATGAACTCCTCTGTAATAGGATCTCTACAATTCATTGCTTTGCCACGGAAGCGTTTGACAAAATCGTCGACTGACTCTCCGTCTTTTTGCTTCTTATCTAAAAGGGTTCCGACTGACACTTCGGTATCATCATCGAAGAAGTTGTTGAGGAATAAACTTTCCACGTCATCCCAGCAATTGATGCTCCCTGGCTTGAGCCGTCGGTACCAATCGAAGGCGGGCCCGCGAAGGGTGCCAACGAATGACCGGACCATTAAAGCCTCGTTTCCAGATATTATGCCCAAATGAGACTTGAAATAAATCAAGTGCTGAATCGGCGAACTCTTCCCCTCAAACGGTGTGAAATTAATCAGATTGAACTTCGTCGGGTACGGTATTGAATCCCATTCCCTTGGATAGGGACATGGAATTCCCGTCTTCTTAACTTCTTAAGCCGTGATCAAAACATTGATTTTGTTTTTAAGCTCTTTCATTTTCCCTTTATCGTCTATGTCTTCGTTCGAAGGACGTTGACGAGAATGAGTTAGACCACCCCCTGTGAGAGGTGCTATTAAACCACCCCCAATATCGTTATTGGGAGGATGTGTTAATCCACCCCCAGCGTTATTGCTATTGAGAGGTGTATCAGCCATAATGACTTCATCCACTTCTGGATCACTGATTCAGCTTGCTGACTGGACTCAGGAGGTTGAGGCCGTTGAGTTAGCAATTCTCTCATTTGTTGGATAGCTAACTCCATTTCTGTCTTCATCTCAGCTCTAATTTCTTCACGTTGCTTCGATAGAGCTTCTTGAAGCATTTGAGCAAATTGACCAGAAGTGATTGTGGACACTTCTTTGGTTTGTCCCGTGCTAGACATTGTATCATAAGAAGCAATGGCTGAACAAGTGTCTGAGAATTCATCCTCCGAGGACATTCCTTCTTGCATTCTTTTGTAGTCTCTGCGTCTGATGGCTCCTAATTGGAGTCGAGACATCCTTTGAGCAATTCTTGGATTGACTTTTCCTCTCGGAGAAAAGTCGGGATTTGAGTCACTTGAATGCCGCTTAGACTTTCTTTTATCAGCCACGTTGATGGTGACTTCAGGGAATTCATCATCTTGGGCAGCTGATTTTCTCTTGTGGAAATGTCTCGGCTTAGGCTTCGACAATACAGAGACTCTTCGTGGGATGACTTCTCGTTTGAAACGGTCACATCCTGATAATGCTGCTTTAACGAGTCGCGCACAGGAACAACGAGAGTTTATTTCTCGAATAACTCTCTTTCGAAAATTATTCACAACCCCAACTTGATAATACGATTCATCGGTATGATTGCCAAAAAATCGTATCGTCTGTTGACATGACCTCCCAGGTATGACGATATCATTTGGTGAATGCGTCTTCTTCTGGGGGTGTAACTTGGCGGAGTTTCGGTGGTCCTTTGGTCACCGTTTCCTTCCTCCTTTCTCGTCTTTGTTGTGAGAGAACACGGGCATAAGCAGCATTTGCACGACATTTTTGTATACGTTCTTTGAGGGTCGAGCGAGCCCTCTTGACAAAAGTCCATTCATCCGTCGTTATTTTAGCAGAGATACAAGTGATTGGTTGTTGAGACAACTGAACCACTCGATGTCTCCTCGACTCTAGGTCCGCGTGATAATGAACCCCGTCGGTTTGCTCCAAGGCCTTAGCTATTTGGCGAGCGCGGCGCTGACGTTGTCTCTGACGAGCCCTCTTCGTCAGTGCCGCTGGGCTTTGATTCGATGACTCTTTAATTAGATAAGAGTCATTGTGAGCAGAGGTGTTGCGAGTAAAATCCTTAGCAACAATCAGGCGATAGTCTTCATTTTGTGCCTTCTTTGGCATGTAGGTCTTCCTTAATTGTGAGATCCTCTTGTATTTGCGAGACAATGAAGATTTTGAAGAGGATGATGAGAGATATTCCTCAAATTTGGTTTGGTCGAATTCGTATTCGACCATGGATTCAACTGGAATCTTGATCGGCTGCGACACGACGGTCTCGGCGGCGAGACCGTTGGCTCCCACTGTGGTCGCCAGTTTGTTTGCGTCAAAAGTTGGTTTTGTCATGGAATTCATTATATCTTCAGTCGATTACAATAAATTCAAAAAGAGATAGCCTTTTTATAAGACTTCTTTTACAAAACAAAATGAAAATTACAACTCTTAGGAAACAAACGCATGATCGTTGTTTGGATCACTGCTTGCATGGGATCTTTGCCTGTGCCGGGGGTGCGTTAGCCCGTGGACCATCAAATCACAGATTCTGATCGAATCGTGAGGGGTTTATGATTCTGACTTCGTTTATCGAAGTGAGAACTTGAAACGATATCTTATCAAGGTAAGATAGTCGTTCTTCTTGAAATCAAGTCAAAGCCTGAATATCAAGGAGTTACAGAAGCTCGAGTACTCTGCCCTCTCTGCTCTGAAATCAGCTTGTGGATGCTCTCTGATCAGCCTCCTTTCAAAATGGCCTTCGGGGGGTATTTATAGCCCCTAGGAACAGTTGGCAGAAAACAAAATCGCGAGACAGCATTTGCTGTCTCGGCTGCCGAGACAGTGTTTGCTGTCTCGGCGGGCGAGACAGTGTTTGCTGTCTCGGCCCGCGAGACAGTAAATACTGTCTCGGGAACAGTAACTGTCTGGCAGTTTTCGTTGTAACTGCCTTCCCACGTTTTCAAACTCCGTTATTTTGGTAGTTATTCACGTGATTCTCGCCCACGACATTCCCCATGTTCTTTGACAGTTAATGGACACATGTCGGCGGTTTATAAAACAATTTCTGAACCTTCGAGAACTGTCTCGCACGGAGAGACAGTAAACACTGTCTCGCACGGAGAGACAGTAAAGACTGTCTCGCACGGAGAGATAGTAAAGACTGTCTCGCACGGAGAGACAGTAAACGCTGTCTCGCACGGAGAGACAGTAAACGCATTTGCTAGATACCTAGAGGAATGCGGTATCGTCCCACAGTACACTATGCCGGGTTCACCTAGCATGAATGGTGTAGCTGAAAGACGAAACAGGACTCTTAAGGATATGGTAAGAAGTATGATTGCTCATTCTTCTTTACCAGAGTCACTCTGGGGAGAAGCACTTAAGACAGCAGCTTACATTCTGAATAGAGTACCAAGTAAAGCAGTTGCTAAAACACCTTATGAGCTTTGGACTGGTCGAAAGCCCAGTTTAAAGCATTTACATATTTGGGGATGTCCAGCTGAGGCAAGGCCTTATAGGCCAAATGAAAAGAAATTGGACTCCAAAACAGTTAGCAGCTACTTTATTGGATACTCTGAACGCTCTAGGGGCTATAAGTTTTATGATCCCACTATAAGGAATATTTTTGAGACGGGAACAGCAACATTCTTTGAGGATGTTGAGTTTGGGGGGAGAAATAAGGTTAGAGACATTAGTTTTGAGGAGGAATTGGCTTCAGATCCAATCCATACAGTTACTTTTGACAATATTCAGGTTCCTATACCTGTTGTTGCTCAAGAAGTAAATCCGGAACCTCAAGATGACAATGTTGAACAACTCCATGTTCTAGAAGAACAAACTCAACAACCTCAAAAACCAGTGCCATTAAGGAGATCCACGAGAGAAAGGAGAAATGCTATTCCGGATGATTATATTGTATTTATACAAGAACATGAGGAAAGTAATGGAATGTTGGAAGATGATCCAATCAACTTCCTTCAGGCCATGAAAAGTTCTAACTCTCAACAGTGGATTGATGCCATGAATGAAGAGTACAAGTCTATGCAAGACAAAAAGGTTTGGGAACTTGTCCCGTTACTTGCTAAAACACCTTATGAGCTTTGGACTGGTCGAAAGCCCAGTTTAAAGCATTTACATATTTGGGGATGTCCAGCTGAGGCAAGGCCTTATAGGCCAAATGAAAAGAAATTGGACTCCAAAACAGTTAGCAGCTACTTTATTGGGTACCCTGATCGCTCTAGGGGCTATAAGTTTTATGATCCCACTATAAGGAATATTTTTGAGACGGGAACAGCAACATTCTTTGAGGATGTTGAGTTTGGGGGGAGAAATAAGGTTAGAGACATTAGTTTTGAGGAGGAATTGGCTTCAGATCCAATCCATACAGTTACTTTTGACAATATTCAGGTTCCTATACCTGTTGTTGCTCAAGAAGTAAATCCGGAACCTCAAGATGATAATGTTGAACAACTCCCTGTTCCAGAAGAACAAACTCAACAACCTCAAGAACCAGTGCCATTAAGGAGATCCACGAGAGAAAGGAGAAATGCTATTCCGGATGATTATATTGTATTTCTCCAAGAACATGAGGAAAGTAGTGGAATGTTAGAAGATGATCCAATCAACTTCTCTCAGGCCATGAAAAGTTCTAACTCTCAACAGTGGATTGATGCCATGAATGAAGAGTACAAGTCTATGCAAGACAATAAGGTTTGGGAACTTGTCCCATTACCAGAAGGTGCAAAACCAATTGGTTGTAAATGGATTTTTAAAACCAAGCGGGATGCAAATGGTAATGTGGAGAGGTATAAGGCACGTCTTGTGGCTAAAGACTATACTCAAAAGGAAGGCATTGATTATACAGAGACTTTCTCTCCGGTTTTATCGAAAGACTCTTTCAGAATAATCATGGCACTTATTGCTCATTATGATCTTGAGTTACATCAGATGGATGTTAAGACTGCATTTCTCAATGGGGACATTGATGAGATGATTTATATGGTGCAACCAGAAAACTTTGTGTCAGGAGACCCAAAGAATATGGTCTGCAAATTAAGAAAATCCATCTATGGACTCAAGAAAGCTCCTCGTCAATGGTATCATAAGTTTCAACAAATAGTTATCTCGTTCGGTTTTGAGATGAACATTGTTGATGACTGTGTATATCACAAGTTCAGTGGGAGTAAGTATATTTTTCTGGTTCTGTATGTCGATGACATCTTGCTTGCCACTAATGATATAGGCATATTGCACGAAACCAAGAGATTTCTATCAAAGAATTTTAAGATGAAAGATCTTGGGGATGCCTCTTTTATATTAGGGATCCAGATACATCGAGATCGCTCTCGGGGTATTCTTGGATTATCACAAAAGAGCTATATCAATAATGTACTTAAAAGGTTTGGCATGCAAGATTGCAGACCAGGTGACACCCCTGTTGCTAAAGGAGACAAGTTTAGTCTCAATCAGTGCCCTAAAGGTAACCTTGAAATTCAGGAAATGCAGAAGATTCCTTATGCTTCGGCTGTAGGAAGTCTAATGTATGCTCAGGTATGTACGCGTCCGGATATTGCATACATTGTCGGGATGTTAGGCAGATACTTAAGCAACCCTGGTATGGATCATTGGATAGCAGTCAAAAGGGTTATGAGGTATCTTCAGAAAACAAAAGATTATATGCTCACATATAGAAAATCAGAACAGTTGGAGGTCATTGAGTACTCTGATTCTGATTTTGATGGATGCCAAGATAACAGAAAGTCTACATCAGGCTACATTTATATGTTAGCAGGAGGAGCTATATCATGGAAAAGTGTCAAACAAACACTAGTAGCTTCCTCCACTATGGCAGCAGAATTTGTAGCTTGCTATGAGGCATCCAATCAGGGAATATGGCTGCGAAATTTTGTCACGGGACTGCGCATTTTGGAAAATGTTGAAAGACCACTAAGGTTATATTGTGACAATAAATCTGCAGTAATGTATTCATATTGACATTAAGTCAAAACATATTGACAACAGGAGCTCAACTAAGTCAAAACATATTGACATTAAGTTCCTGGTTGTGAAAGAAAGGGTACAGAGTGGACAGATATCCATAGAGCACATTGGGACAAACTCCATGATAGCTGATCCTCTTACTAAGGGACTGCCACCTAAGGTCTTTCATGAGCATACTGCTCATATGGGTGTGGTATTATTTGAGGATATTATGTTTTAGTGGGAGTTTGTATTTGTGGTGCTTTATGTTTGGTTGTATTGTCTGATCAGAATAAAGTATTCAGTTAAGACACTCTGTTACATTATGTTTGGTTTTGACCTCACTAAGGAGGACCAGTTGAAAATAGACATGTACTGATCACATTGCATGTAATTTTCATGCTGCACATCCATGATTGATCTATGTCGTTTGATTGTATTGGTATATGTGACCATTGATGGGTCGAGTCACGATAAATGTGACGAAGGCCGCTTTGATCCTATATTGATATAGTCAATGGACGAGATTGTTCGGAAATACCTTTTCAGTGATAGCAATTTTTGAGCTCATAAGGTTATACACAATTTAAGGAATCATATGGTGCCCAAGTGGGAGATTGTTGGATTTAATCTAATAAATCTATTTGTGGGCACATATGATTAATCAATGTGTATTGCTATCTTTCAGGATAACCCACTAAAGTGATCAATTAAGTTGGGTTAATGGGTATTTAAATATAATCATGGGGTTATATGTGCAGATACCAGGTTGTAATTGTGATTTATTGAGGGGCTAAATTACAAAAGTACAACATCTATAAATAAGGGGTTATGGTCCCTAACCTAGGGTTACATTCTCTAATTCTCTACACCCCCATCTAGCTAGAGAAATTCGGATTTAGAGAAACCCTAAGGTTAGAAGATCATCAAAAACCCAAATCAAGATTTCATCCATGGATTCAGGTATAAGCTTCCGCTCTTTTGATTATTGTTAATCTCTTTGAATTAATCATGGCTATATGGTTTTAGATCTCAAGTTTTGATTTAGATCTAACACGATCCACACAGACGAACTCATTGTAAGTTACCCCATATTTAACCTAAATGCTGCTCCATATACACATTCTCATATCTTCGACGCTCACTCTGATTTAGCAGAAAAGAACAACAAGAAACTTAGAATTTAAACATGCATATCATGTTAGGATGTAAGTGGCAAGGTTTTAAAAACATGGTTAATCAGATTATGCGACAACTGATCGGATTACGCGAAATTGCACATGTGTGAATTTTTAATATATATATAAATATTCATGAATAATAGTTGACAAAATTCAGACCTCTAGAGGTTTCAATATAAACTCAAACTTGAGTTCCTCTAGGGGGTCTACCCAAACAAACACAATCTGATCGTATACCAACAAAGAATGAATTCAAACCCTAAAAGCGTCTAGGGCGAATCTACAGCTACAAATTGAACCAGGACAGAAGTTAACAAAGAGGGAAGCAGAGTACCTTTTGAGAGAAGCAACGACGGAGATTGGAACAGAGCTCGACGGCGGCGGGGGACTTGGAATCTAGTCGGCAGAGGCGCTGACGGTGGCGTCGGCGGCGGTGCCAAAAGAGGCGGCGGTGCCAAAAGAGGCGGCGGTGGGGGGTTTCTAGGGTTTATGCAAAGTATTTGCTAGTATTGTTGCGATGGTAGTCCCTGTTGACTCCCACCCTTGAATCATTGAATTTACAAATTAGGATACTTCGGAGGATGTAGTAGCAATTTAAATGATTTGAGTGACTAATTTCGAATGGCTTAATTGCACTTAAATATCGTCTAGTTTTCTCTATTTTGCACTTATATACCCTCACTTGTTTGTGTCAGCACTTATATACTCTTAATGGAGTTTTCAAAACTTGCACTTATAAACACTCACTCGTTTTAGCGTTGCTTATATATCCTAATTTTTGCTTGTTAGGGTAGATCTAGGTTTGTTGAGAGTTTAGTGTAAGTTATTAGGGTTGAGTATAATTTGTTGTTTTTTAATGCTGAGGATTTTCTGTAAATTTAGACTTAACATAAATCAAATTGGACTTAACTAGAAATTAGACTTAAAATAATGATGGATAATCTAATAATGCATATAGATTTTTGGCAAAACTTTGTTGTAGGCCCCTTATGTGCTAGCCAAAGTATCGTTTCGGATCATTAATATTTAGAAATCATCAACCACACAGTCATTAATATTATCATTGTCATCAATCTATGTTCTTTTTTGCAAACTTCTGTAAAATATTGTTGACGAGATCACGTGGCTGACACGTTAGCAAAAATTAGTTGTAAGTTTCATACAAACGTGTATGTTGAACTTGTGATTTCACTAATTTTTTTGCTAAACATGACAGTGCCAGATCATTGTCACGTCAACAAAATCTGATGACGAATGTAATATTAAGAACAAAAATGCCTCAGGGACCCCAAATAAGGGAAACAGGGGGCAGGTGAGGTGTCCCCCTCTAAATGCATGAACAGTGCATCATGCATTCCGAGGGGGACACCTCACATGTCCCCCCTTGGGTTCCCTATTTGGGGTCCATATAGCAGCACCCTATTAAGAATCACCACAGTTAACTTTTATCAAATATTAAAAACGCTAAGGTACCGTTTGGCAAAGGGTTAAGTGAGGGGTTAAGGAGACTTAACCCCTTCTTAACCCGCCGAACATAAAAAATCTATACAATGGTTAAAGTGAGTTAACCCTCCATAATTTGCCAAACATAAAAAATATAGAAGGGTTAAGCTAACCCCTTTAGATGGATTATAATGAGTTAACCCCTCAAAATGAGGAGTTTACTAATATCCTATTTAGAAGGATTAAGAGTTAACCCTTCTAATTATAAAGAAAATAGTCAAAATCATTGTTATTCCCAAACACTAAAACTGATCACAATGACTAAAATAAAACTTATATAACGGGTTAATAATTTAGTCCTTCGGATTATCGAATTGGCTAACTATGTTAATCCTTTTCCTTAATCCCTTTTCATTAACCATTTGCCAAACGGAGCCTAATAGTATTTGGGTGGTACGTTCGGTTATAAGTGAAAGAAACTTTACTTGTAGTAATAATCAGGTTGTTTTTGGTACGTCAGCTTGCTTACTGCAAAACAAATAGCTCATTTTTCTTTTCTTTTTTTTCTTTTTTTTCTCTTTTTTTCATTTCTCAAAACTCTTGATACTTATCATAATAATATTTGCATGAGATCCCAAGCTATAGGCACTGTTTCTGAGAAAAGAACAGAATATTAAGCTGATGAAACTTAAGTTAATTCAGGTACTAATGAGCAAAACTTGATATAACAGCTATCACGAAATTCAACAGAACAATAAACTTTTTACTGTCAACAGGTTTTCCCAAATATTTTACCCTTCGAGTTCGAAGCAAACTATACTCTTTTGAGGCACATTAGAGAAAGAACTAGAGTGATTTTTGTTTCTGCATATTTAGATGTTGCTTTTGCATATTTTGATGTAATTAGAGAAGCAACTGTATTTTTCGGATCTGGATTCTCTCTACTTATGTGATAATTAAAGAGGGTCTAATTCTCTCAATTCTTATAGATGAGATCACGGCAGGTAAAATTTACACCGGATATTGATAGTTGTACTAGTAGTTTCAAGACCATACGGATGTTAAAGATTGAGAGAGTAGAACAGGACAACAACTAGCTGCATCTAAATATGTGAAAAACAAGAAATCTATGTTGTGAACAAAAAGAGAACATAACTAAGGCAGAATCGTGCCACCAATACCAGTATATATACCACACACAGGTTTGTTGATATTTACAGATTCAAGTACCCAGATACTTTATTTCAAAAGGAAAGAACACATGAATATTGTTCAAATCGCATAAACAGGAATTACTATTGCAGCCTGCGGAAGGGGTAGCAACCAAAAATCAATATAAATATTAGTGTCGAGGTAAACAAACTTCAAGTATTTCAGATGAAAACAAACTATCAAGGAGACGATTGACAGTAGGGGGGATAAATCCAATAATCAAATCCCCCGACTTACAATATAACAGACATCATCTTCGGTCGAATCGATCATCCCCTACGCACGCTATGGGACGAATCTGAGGACAAAGACCCAGCGCCCCAGTTTTCGCAATACAGTCGAGTGGCGAAACGCATGATGAGCGACATGGGGTATGACCTCACTCGCTTGGAGGGCCTGAATTACGGCCGAGGACGTAAGACGGTCATCAAACCCGCCTACGTCCCCAAAGGAAAGCCCTCAAATTACTTCAACAGGACTCGGAGAGGCTTAGGCTACTCCTCCTCCTCGTTAGATTTGTGTTTTTACGTCGACGAGGATTCCGATTACGCATGTTCAGGGGATCAATCGTCAACAACCTCGGCTTGGGACTCGGACGTCAGCGTGAGGGATCTGTTCGATAGCCTTACAGTCAACATGACCACAGTAGACCCCGCCGAAATGGCAGAGGATGAACAACTTCCACTTTATGACGAGACATGGGATCGCCATGTTAACGCCCAGTGGAACAGTCGCTTCGAATAGCGCGAACCACCAACTGAAGACGAAGTCCTCCAGGTGAACATGGGTACTGAGGCGAATCCCAAACCCATATTCATCAGCGGCAGTCTGCCTCCTCAAGAAAAAGAGGATCTCATCGCCCTCATACGGGAATATATTGACGTCTTCGCCTGGAATTATGAGGACATGCCCGGTCTGGACCCGCGGGTCGCCACACATCGCCTCAACATCAGCCCTGACGCCAAGCCAATCAAACAACAGCAGAGGCGGTTTCGCCCCCAAACATGGAGGCGATCGAATCTGAAGTAAAGAAGCTAATCGAATCCGGCTTCATCAGAGAGGAGCGACACCCCGACTGGGTGGCGAATATTGTTCCAGTCTTGAAGAAGAACGGTAAGATCCGCATCTGCATCGAGCGAATATTGTTCCAGTCTTGAAGAAGAACGGTAAGATCCGCATCTGCATCGACTTTAGGAATCTCAACACCGTGTGCCCTAAAGACGAATTTCCTCTGCCCATCACGGATGTCATCATTGACAACACGTGCGGATTCGAGAGGATGTCCTTCATGGACGGCTTCTCGGGGTACAGCCAAATCAAAATGCACCCCGAGGACGAGAAGCACACTGCATTCAGAACCCCCATAGGGGTGTACTGTTACACCGTCATGCCTTTCGGGCTCAAGAACGCCGGCGCAACCTACCAGCGCGCCATGAGCATGATCTTTCGAGATCATTTGCGAAAGACGGTCGAATGCTATGTGGACGACTTGGTCGTGAAGAGTCGCCATAAGGAGGATCACCTCCAAGACTTGAAGGCTATGTTCGAACTCATGAGGACTCATCAACTCAAGATGAATCCTACTAAGTCATTTTTGGGGATGTCTAGCGGTAAATTCCTCGGTTTCGTCGTCACGACGAAAGGAATCCGGAGTGATCCAGACAAGGTGCGAGCTATTCAAGAGCTCCAGCTGCCCCGAAATCTTAAAGAGCTAAGAGGCCTTCAAGGACGACTGGCTTATATCCGAAGATTCATCTCGAATCTCTCGGGCAAATGTCAACCCTTCTCTAAGCTGATGAAGAAAGGTACTTCCTTCGTCTGGGACGAGCCATGCCAAAAGGCCTTTGAAGAGATCAAAGCTTATCTCTCAAATCCGCCTGTCCTTGCGGCGCCAATCTCAGGAAGGCCATTCCTCATATACATACGGGCTATGGAACATTCTCTGGGTGCCCTCTTGGCTCAGAACGACGATGCAGGCCACGAGCAGGGCATCTACTACCTGAGCAGAACCTTGCAGGGCGCCGAGCAACGGTACCCAATGGTCGAGAAGGAATGCCTAGCCTTGGTGTTCGCTATCGTCGCCAGAGGTGTGGCAGATGTTCTTCGACGGCGCGTCTCGCGCAGGTGCGAGCGGCTCTATTTCTGCAGGAGTGGGGGTGGTCCTCACCTCTCCACATGGCCACATGTTACCCAGGGCCTTTTCCCTGACAGAACCGTGCACCAACAACGTAGATGAGTATAACGCGTTGCTCATAGGGCTCGAGTTGGTCAAGGAGTTAGGGATCAAGCACCTGGAGGCTTACGGCGATTCCCAACTCATCGTCAAACAAGTGACTGGCGAGTATGAAGTCAGGAACGACGATCTCATCCCACTCCACAAAGCGGCTGTCAGGCTAGTGGGGTTATTCGAGAGTTTCCGCATCGAGCATGTGCTCCGTTCTAAGAACACACATGCGGATGCTCTCGCATCCTTGGCGGCTAACTTAGCCCAGCCTTTGGGAACGACCCAACAAGTCACTGTCGACAGCCGAAAACTGTTTCGGCTAAGAGACGTCCCAGAGGCGAACGCCACTCATCAAGCCCTGGATCAGCCCGATCAGGAAGACTGGCGCCTCCCGATCATCGACTATGTCTTATACGGCATGCTGCCCGAAGACGCGAAGGAACGAGAGTCTATCCGACGGCGCGCCTTGAGGTTCTACTACGATTCAACCACTAAAACGTTGTATCGGAGGTCATACGACGGATTGTTGCTTCGCTGTCTTTCAAAGGCAGAGGCACAAGAGGCCCTACGCGAAGCCCATGACGGCGCATGTGGAGCTCATCAGCCTAGACCCAAACTTTGGGATCGCCTGCGGAGGATAGGCTACTTTTGGCCTGGGATGGTTACTGACGCAGTCGCTTATGCGAAGCGATGCTACGAGTGCCAAATCCACGCCAATTACATGCACCAGCCTCCCGAGGACCTACATCCGACGAGGGCGTCTTGGCCCTTCGAAGCATGGGGGATGGACATAGTTGGGCCAATTTCTCCACCATCAGCGAAAGGCCATCGCTTCATCCTCGCGATCACCCGATTACTTCTCTAAGTAGGCCAAAGCCGTCCCCTTAAGAGAAGTCAAGACTAACGACGTAATCAAATTCATCAAGCACCATGTCATATACCGATACGGCATATCATTCATGATAATGGCACGCAATTCGTTAGCCATGCCTTCACCAGGTTCTGTGACAAATTCAGAATACAGAACCTCTCTTTCATGGCCTACAACCCTTCAGCGAATGGCTTGGCCGAGGCCTTCAACAAAATGATCATCAAGATCTTGACCAAGCTGACTTCCACTAGCAAGCGCGACTGGAACGAAAAGCTAGGTGAGAGCCTATGGGCATATCGCACGACGGTTCGCACACCGACTGGCACCACGCCCTACTCATTGGTATACGGCTGTGAAGCTGTATTGCCATTAGAGATTCAGATTCCATCCCTCCGCGTCGCCCTAGCAACGGGGATGACGGCCGAGGAAAATCACCAACTTCGACTCGCAGAGATCGAAGCATTGGACGACAAGCGACTGGAAGCTCAGCAGCACATTGAGTTTTATCAAGCTCGGATGGCCAAGAACTTCGACAAGAAAGTCAGGCGCCGAGCCTTCAAAGAGGGGGAGCTCGTGCTCTCCGTTCGTCGACCAATGATCCTCACTTCCAAGAAGAAGGGGAAATTCCAGTCCAAATGGGAAGGACCGTTCGTAATAGAGACAGTCTACTCGAACGGCGCTTATCGCCTCGTCAAACCGAATGGCGATAAGATCATGATGCCCATCAATGGCAAGTATGTGAAGAAGTACTACCCCTAGTTCTCCTTCGCAACTCCCACGAGTGCAAGAGTTTAAACTGGCCCTCACACCCTCTAACTGGTACACGAGGCTAAACTGTTCCTACTTTGCCCACTCTCTCCAATGAGATGGCGGATCCACTAAAGTCGTTCATATCACGACAAACACATCAATTCGCCTATCTTCTCCAATGAGATGGCGGATCCACTAAAGTCGTTCATATCACGACAAACACATTTAATTCGCCTATCTTCTCCAATGAGATGGCGGATCCACTAAAGTCGTTCATATCATGACAAACACATTTAATTCGCCTATCTTCTCTAATGAGATGGCGGATCCACTAAAGTCGTTCATATCACGACAAACGCATTTAATTCGCCTATCTTCTCCAATGAGATGGCGGATCCACTAAAGTCGTTCATATCATGACAAACACATTCAATCCGCCAATCTTCTGCAATGAGATGGTGAATCCACCAAAGTCGTTCCAATCACGACATTCCCTGTCACGTTAACATTAAACCTCTGACAAAATCCACTCGCCAATCCTCTTCTAAAGGATGGTGGGTCCCCAAAGTCGTTCCAATCACGACATTCCCTGTCACGTTACAATCCACTTACCAATCCTCTTCCGAAGAATGGTAGGTCCTCACAGTCGCTCCAATCGCGACAAGACCCCATCAAGTTAATGATCACCTCTGATGATTGGCGCCGTTATTCCTACGAATAGCACAGCCTAAGTAATGGCCTACCATGCGATGCGCTGTTACTACTGTCAATAGTCACACTCCCACGTCCCTGAACTATCTGACCCATTCCAGATATTCTAACATTGCTTTAGGATAACTGATGGGTAGAGTCTACCACGCGAAGGCTCCTACCACAATCAATTGTCACATTCCCACATGACGACAATTGTCGAAGGCGGTTCGGCAGACAATCCGTCTGTCGATTCCTCAGGCAACAACTCGCCGAAGGGCGAGTCGAAGTTGAGTTCTTCAGTTGGCCGCAGAAGTGGACGATCGTTCTTTGCTGCAAGCCAAGTGTTACTCTCTCGATCCCCTCGGAGCTACAACGCGAAAATCGGGATTGACCCGATCCCACGTTGTGAGTAACCGAGAGTAGAGCAAGAGCCTAAAACGACTAAGTCCAAAGCAAGATAGTCGAGGGCTCGCCAAATTCAACTCAGATGCCAGACAGCACAGACAAAGAAAAAAGGAGACTGTGCATGCAAAGCAAGGAGAAGCAAAATAAGCAAAAGAGCCACAACGGGCTAAGATCTACATAAATTTTCAGTTTAACTGTGATGCCCGAGGCACCAATTAAGTTAACAAAACAAACAAAAGAAAAGAGGACCTAGACAGCGCGAGCGTTACAGAAATTTTAGCAGGCTAAAAGAGCCAATCTTGGCCTTAATCGTCGCACGCTCTGCCGCACGTCGGATCCTCGCCTCCTCCTTCTCCCTCTGTTGCTGCTTGACCAAGTCTGCCTTACTGGCCTCTTCCTCCTGGTGAAGAAGCTGAAGTGCCTTCTCCACCTCCCTGGCAGTCTCGCCGAGTCTCCTAGCCTCGTGCTCGCGCTCCCGCAGCTTCGCTTCGCCGCGAAGAGAACCAGCATCCTGAAAGAAGGCTCTGTCTAGATAAGCGTCCATCCGGTCCAAGACAGCCCGGTGCCGCTTCCGCAGACGTCGGAGCTCGGCCTCCTTCGTCGCCCACGCTGACCGAGAGGGCAATCCCGTGCACCAAACCCACCAAGTGCTGTAGCGGCACGAAAGCAAGGTGAGCCACGGAGTCCGGAACAGAAGGTCCCGGGACCAAGCTCGAAGGGGGAGCAGCCGGATCGCCGACGTCGACGACGGTGGCGGAAGAGCCGACGCCCTCGGAGTCGTTGTGATCAGAAACAGAGGCCATGGGGAGGGGGAGCAGCCGGATCGCCGACGTCGACGACGGTGGCGGAAGAGCCGACGCCCTCGGAATCGCTGTGGTCAGAAGCAGAGGCCATGGGGGAGGGGAAGTTCTCTGCGGCAATCTCCTTCTAGCGAATTCTTCTCGAAGCAGTAAGAACTCTGCTGAAGAGAGGCAAGTACTAATACATGTTCGAAGAGAACTCAACGGCTAAGATTCATTACCCCAAGCGATCAAGCGGTCCGAAGGCCCTGCGACGCTTCGAACTCAACGCCATTAAAGGCTACTCTCGAGACACCAAACCGACCGATCGGATTGAGCGAGAGGCGAAGTGTTTAGTCGCTTCACCATTAAATGAGCATTAATGCGCCTGCAGAGTCTTGGCTGGCAAGCACTTGGGCCCGCCGACCGACACGTGGCATGAGTTTCGCCCACAAGTGGATCTCCGACGATTGGACGGACTCGCCACCAAATGAGTTTCGCCTGTAGTTCGAACTCGCCATCATACGAGTTTTGCCTACAGTTCAAATTCGCCATCAATAGAGTTTGGTTTTGACACAACTCAAAGTCATATGAGTTTCGCCTGCAGCGTAAACTCGCCAAGAGGTTGAGTTTAGCCATCTACTCGAACTCGCCAGCAGTTGAGTTTAGTTTCCAGGACAAAACTCACCACGATCAAGTCTCGCCTGCAAACGAACTCGTTAATCAGTTGAGTTTCGCCAGCAATGTGAGCTCGACAGGAGTCAAGCTTCGCCATCTCAGTGAACTCGCCGTCGCCCTAGCCTCGCCAACGACGTAAACTCATCGGGATAGAGTTTGGCTTCAAAAGTAGACTCGTCGTCACGCAAGAGGCTTCGCCTGCGGTACGAGATTGTTGGCAACTACAGAGCGAAACACTGGAAAGCGACATATCCGAAGAGCATGCACACAATGAGCGGGCACAAACCTCATTGATGCTTTAAAACAGTACATTTGAACAAAGTTACGTTTTTTTTGCAATTGCGAAAATCATAATATTACGTTCAAAGAAGCAAAACATGCACCCAGTGTTTAAGACAATACATTTGAACAAAGTTATGGCTTCGTGAACAAACAAGTCATAAACAAAATGTCTTAACACAATCATAAGGCAAGGCTCTCAGTCGAACACGCTAAAAGTGGAGATCTCTTCTTTGGCCGCCTCCACCTGGCTCGCGTGGTCTTCCCGAGCCTTGTTTTCAGCAGCCTTCCGAATCCGGTCCTCGCGGTTCGTCAGTCGAACACGCTAAAAGTGGAGATCTCTTCTTTGGCCGCCTCCACCTGGCTCGCGTGGTCTTCCCGAGCCTTGTTTTCAGCAGCCTTCCGAATCCGGTCCTCGCGGTTCGACTTGGCGATGGCATCCGCCTGATGCAAGGCTAGCAGGCGTCGAGTCTCCGCCTCAGCGTTCTTACTGACCTTAACAACGTCGGATTGGAGCCCCTTCCACTTCGCCTCCGCCTGTCCCAATTCGGACTGCCTGAAGCTGTCGAAACTGCCCATGCCGAGTTCGACAAGGGAAATCACCTGCCTCACAGCGCTCTCGAACTCCTCGATGCGAGCCTGCCAGGACAAGGACTCGGTAGGAGCAGGCTCTTGGCCTAGAGCGAGCGCCATGATAGGTGGAATCTCGAGGCAGGGCTCAGCTCCCGGCTGGGGAGTGGGATCTGAGGCGGCAGGGGTCGCAGGACCCTCAGACTCGTCGTCCGAAATCAAGATAGGCTCAGCCTCATGCTCCTCTGCAGCCGGCGTTTCCCCTCGATCTGTAAAACACAACAACGACATAGAGAGGAGTCAAGGGAAGAATACCTACTCAACTCACGCGAAAGTCGAAGCAAGAAGATACCTTCAGCCGCGGAGGCCTCAGCAGCACCTGAAGAAGACGGCTCTTTCCTTTTACTAGAAACGACCCTCTTCACCTTTGGCGCCATCAGAGGTCTAAGGAAGGGAAAATTTGAGTTTACCCTGTGGGAAGACGATGAAAGGCCTGTAGATCCTCTTAACAGAGGATAAGGGCGTTAAATACCCTAAGAGTCCTGGACGGTTACTCAACACTTGATTGGACCGTTCAAAACTAAAGCAGTTGAAGGGTAAGGCCAAACAGATCAGATCTTACCTGGACGGACAAGATCTGACGGTTCGTGACCACGATCTGCAACAACGGCCCGAATCGGGCGCGAGGGACGAAGAGGCCCACTACTTCGCATTTAATGCGAAACGGCTAGCCCACGTCTCCTTAACTGGCGTACACGTGGATTAACACGTGGCCCACTGAAAGCGGAACCCAGTCAGGACCAGATTCGCCGTCAAGACATCTGTAAATCCGCCTGCAGACAAGATTCGCCTGCAGATGAGATAATCTTGCAGCAGAAACTCGCTGACAAGAATTCCTCTGCAGATGAGGTTCTCTTACGGTCAAATTCTGACTAATGCATGATTGTAAAAAATGGAGCACACACACAAGTGACAATAGACCAAAAACAAAAGGATAATTTCATTCATAGAAAGAGATCCTAGTACAACTGGCAATCGGACAGGGCGGAAAGAGGCAAAACTACAAGGCTTTTAATCGAAGTTCCGCCTCACGGATTTCTTCAGCATGGCGAAGCTTAAGCCTCCTTAGGACCTCTCGACGAAGATCTTCCTCTGTGCACGAGATCAAGTCTTGGATGGTCTCCCTGACATCCTTGAGAGCTCGATCCTTCTCCTCAACAGAGTCAGTGGTCAATCGCCGGCGAGACCTAATGCCCTCCAACTCTTTTGCCACTTGATCACGAGCCTTCTCTTGAACAACCAGGGAAGCCTGTGCGTCAGCTACAACCTGTTTTAGCCTCTCTATTTCGAAGGAGAGTCGGGAGAACTGGCTATCGACCGTTTCTTCCTCGCGGGCCACTTGTGCATCCTCGGCTTTGACCCGCTCCGACTCCGCTGACAGCTTTAACTCTAGCGTCATGTTCTCGTTCAGGCGGCGATCGTGATCTGCCATAGCTACTCGAACTTCGCGGAAGGCGAGATCAACAAGAGCGGAGCTTTCCGCACGAAGAGTGAGCAGCTGCCGAACAGCCCCCTCGACTTCGTTCAGACGCTGAAAATAGGGCCTCGCCGCGGTAGCACCGAGCCTCTTACGCAAGAAGGACGCATCGTGTTCTAGGACTTCCTTAAATTCTTCGAAAGGGCAATTCTCCTCCAAGACCAGCCGGGTGCAGTGGGCCAAAGTATCTTCGAAATTGGCCAGAGCTCGCGCCACCTGCGTCTTTCGCCAGCGTTCCAAGGGAGAGAGGGCGGCCTCCTCCGCCGTGGATGAAATCACGGTCGAGGTACCTATAGCCATAACCGTAGGAGTGGTGATTGGCACCACCGAAGCCGGGGTGACCAATGACGCCCTCGGAACAGCAGTCATGGCATCAACGGCCACCGTCGACAGGGAAGTGGTCACTTGCAGAGTAGAAGCCTCCCTTTGAAGCGGAGACTCTCGCACCGACGAACGATCCCCAGCCGACGCTTCCGCAGGAGCGGGAGATCCCCCTATTTGGCCAGGCGCGTCCTCAGGAGCCAAATCCTCTTCCTCGCTGGACAATGCCTCATGAACCGAGACATTGTCATCCTCCTCAGATTCGCCCGTCTCCCCAGATGAGCGATTCGCCCAAGAGTGAGGATCCTCTTTACCTGCGACTTCACGGGTAGGATCAGCTACAAATGCATGAAGAGGGCTAACAGAGGCCCCTCGAAAGGGACCCTATTTACGGTTGGGCACGAAAGAACGAGTAATGCCAAAGCCTATGCTTACCTGAGCCTGTGAGCCCCTCTTCATCTCCAGCCTCTTCTTCTTCGGTAATGCCAAAGCCTATGCTTACCTGAGCCTGTGAGCCCCTCTTCATCTCCAGCCTCTTCTTCTTCGTCAGAAGGAATAGAGATCACTTTCTCAATCGCACCTGCATAGGTCCAATGCCAATGTCAAAAGGTATGAGATCAACGTTGCGATCAAAGACACTATTGCAAAGATTACCTCCAGATGCGGACGCAGAAGCCGCTGGGAATCCCGTCGCCTCACGCCAGACTGCGGAGGAGCATCCTCCGAAGTCGCCAGAGCCGCCCCCAATGCAGCAGAAGAGGCGGGCGGTGCAGCTCTAGATCCAGACGTCGCTACTCCAGGGATGCTTACCTGGGGAGCATTATCCCGACCTTCCGCCGCTCGGACGGTCTCTGCTGTCTCATCACTACGGGCCTTCTTGGCCGCCTCCGCTCGTGAACTCTCGGCCGCTGCCTCCCGCTGACGCTTCGAGAGAAGCGAGCTACTCGGAGACAGAAGAGGCGCCCCCATCTGTCCAATTGTCGGACTTGGGACCTGTCTTGGGCGCTCGGACTCCTGTCGAACCACGGGTACCTCGGGCTCATCTAAACCAGCGTCAAAGCTCTCGAAATCCTCCGTTGGATCCTCTGAGAACAGCTCCCTAGCAGTTTGCTGGCCTCTTCGCCTTGAAGAGCGGAGAGACCCTCTAGCAGGACGATCGCGTTCCGGCAGACATGCATTTTGGAACCAGAAACCAGCGGGATTAGCACTGGCGCCCCGATACCATCGGCAGTATAGAAGCGTATGGTGTAAGTCACGATCCTTCACCGGTAACTCAAAACGAGCCTGGGTACTACTGGCATGGGTCCAGAACCACCCCCGAGCTCCATCCACCAGTCCTCCTTCGAAGTGTAGGCGGGGATTGGTGTTGCCCACGTACAATTGGTCGTACCCGAACTGACGGGCGAACCTGCAGGGGATATACGGCTCGAGATAGCACACAGAGCCTGTGCGTAGAATGTGATACCCCGGCCGAATATTCACCAACCATTGAAAAGCGCCGCGTGAGAGAGCTGTGGGGCAATCCGCCATCGGCACATCCCTAAGAGACTCGCCGTATCTTCCACCGCTGAAGTAAGGGAAGAAGCAACGAAAATTGTAATGGACAAAATGGGAAAGTGTCTTCCGCGCATCGGGAATGTCTTTACACTTCCAAGAGCACCTCTCCAAACGCTCAAGGAACAGAACGAACCTGTCTCCTTGAAGGGTCGCGGGGACGCTCATCAAACACTCACAGTGGTAAACAAACCACGCCATCAAGTAGGTGTACGGCAGTCCCACTCTGGGATTGGGGGTCCTGACAACTCCCCCTTCCCCTTCATCAACAGTCGACACACGGCAGAACTGGGCCGTCACGTGCGGAGTCCTCGATGGATACAGGCTATCGTCGCCGATATCAAAGAATAGGACTTCCCGTGAGCTAAACAAACCGCGGGATACACCACCTCCACCGGAATCGCCTCGAAGGAATGAGTGGGGACCACGCACCTCTTCAGCCACAGCATGAGGTACCTCACGAACAGAGCCTTCCCAGAGATAGGGGACATGGCCTGATGATGAAATGAGTGGAAGATTGTTCCGGATTTGAACCCGCCCTCGTCATGATCGAGAGCTATAGTGGCTTCCTCTTCAGCCATCCTCCTCTCCACTTTGGCCTGGTCGCACCCGCCTAGAGGAATAGCAGGCTTCCCTTTGACGTCGTTTCTCGGGAACAGATAGTCAGCCCAATTCTTATGACTGATCCCCGGAGTCCTCTTCTTCTTCCCCTTGTGATCCCTAGCCCCTGAGGTACTGAGGCAGATGTGATAATGGCAGAGCAGCTCCCACAGAGTTTCCACTGCTAAGGGAGAACAGTCGGAAAGCTGGTCGATCTCTTCTTGATCAGGGACATACTCCTCGTAAGGGAGATCCCCCAGAGGCAGCCCCGACACGTCATACATCTCGTGAGGGGAAATACCAAGCTCACCGTTGGGGGTGAAGAAAGTGCCGCTTTCCGCACAGTACAGTTCCAGGATGCTGTGGAACTGAGAGGCATTAATCCTCAAACCATGTCGAGTGGCTTGGATGGCCCCGTACAACTCCGAATTCTTGAGGTCAGAATTCTCGGCCAGGATGCAGTCGGTGATCTTGGACCACCAAGTATCACTGCCCGACGCAGAATATACCCACCCCGGGGCTCTGAAGTCCTTTTGGGGAAAACTCCCACCTACTCGAAAGAAACGATGACGGAAGGTCTCTGCCACCGCTGTCGACTCCCCCGCAGGCGGCTCATTGGACAGTAAGCCAGGGCGCAGACCCGTCACGCGCTTACGTGAGCCCTCCACCCCATATCCCGCCGTGGAGCCTGTAAAGACGCCACAGGTGACCCCGTCCTGAGTGGGGGTTGTAGGTGTAAATTTTGATCTCCCGAAAACAGGGAACTTCGTTTGTATTGATAAGAAGGCTTATTACAAACTAATAAATCAAATGTTTACAACAGAAGCGGAGGGAAGGCCCTCCTTGTTTAACGTGGGTTCCTCGGTGGCGATAGGACGCCTCGCTCGGTGCTCGTGCCGAGTCTGCTTCCCTTGGACGATCCGATCGAAGTTGTTGCCGGAGCTTCGGTTCTCAAATGAGGGAGCCTTTGGCAAAGGTCCAGGTTCAACCTTTGGGAGATTAGCCCGCAGAATATGCAACAGCCAATCCCCCCCTCTTCATGCTGCCGAAGATGGGTTTTAACAGGTAAGGGATGGCATGGGCCATCCCTTGATTCGTGGGATTTGACCACTGATGGAGGTGAGAGAGCCTGCCGCCCTAGCAATATGAATGGTCATTCGAGGGGTTGTGCTTTATGTCATATCACATAGGAATGGGAAGGCCTATCCTCGTACGTGTGACAACGGCTGTCAGGTGTGCTTTATGTCATATCACATAGGAATGGGAAGGCCTATCCTCGTACGTGTGACAACGGCTGTCAGGTGCTCGAATGGATCTGACCAACCACCGAGCGCCGGTGGCTTTCACCCTTCGCTTGGACAACCGAGGTAAGCTGCATTTATGAATGTTCAGGTCGACTTGACACCTGCCCAGTCATTCGTACTGTGAGCGGCCTGGCGACGGTCTTGGAGTACTGTGCCATCTCCCTTGATTTGTGGGATTTGACCACTGATGTAACTGTTCCCATACTCCAAGTGGGCAGTTGACAGCGAGCTGACGAGTCTGCAGCTTGGGTCTGTGGGGCGAGCTGGGTCTGCAGGCAGGCGAACTGGGTCTGCAGGTGAGTTTGGGACTGCAGGCGGACTTGGGTCTGCAGGCGAGCTAGCAGGCGAACTGGGTTTGCAGGCGAGCTCAGGTGCGCAGGCAGACTTGGGTCTGCAGGCGGATTTGGGACTGCAGGCGAATTTGAGTTGCAGGCGAGCTCCTGAGCATGGATTGAAGAATAGGCCGTAACTTTCAAACCGTAAGTCGGAATTGGACGAATTATATATGAAAATCGCCTATCTAGACGAGATGGAGCCATTTGAACCAAGCCAAAGGCTTTGGTTCGCTTCCTCCGTTTCGCCAAATTCCTTACGGTTTGGGAGATATCTGCGTTTTCCCCTTTTTTGCTATTTCGGGTGAGGTTTTAGCAGTTTTGTTCTGAACTTCTCTGATAAGGATTTAAAGGCAATTTTTATTGCCTACAGGGGTCAAGTCCCAGTTCATCACTCGAGGGACCGCGAAAGACCGTTGCCCGACAATCGAGAACCCCCTCGGCATGACGAGAAGGTAATAGTGAGTCCCCTCCACCGTACGCAGCCATCTGCTCTCCTTGAGCAGCAAAGCGGAAGGATCGGTGACAGAATCGCCAAATAAAAACTGAGGCTTCGGCAGCTCCGCCCTGTCCTCGTCTGTCAACACCGTGTCAGTGGTCAACTCACGCAGCGTCAGGTGATGCCCATCGGCGACTCTCCTCGTCGAACCAACCGGCTTATCGGCGGAGAAGACAGGCACCGGACCCAGGGAAGGAAATCGAAGGGGCGCCGGATTACCTTCACCTCCGGCGAAGCCAGTGGCCACGCCCTTTGGGAGGGCTCGGTCGGAAGAGGTCACTGCAAAACAGAGTCAAGAAAAATCAGGGGGGCAGATGCAGATCCGCTTGTCAAGAAGCAAAATTCGCCAGACATGACGAGGCCCGTTTGCACAGGACACGTTCGCCTTTATTAGACGAAAATCGAACTCGCCTGTCAGAAGACGAGTTCACTCTCGCCTAATAGAGACCAATCCCAACACGGATGAAGGTAAAATCCGCCTGAAAAGGGGGAGTTTTACCAAGATCGCGGGGATTGCCTAACCCACCAAGGCAAGATGAGCAGGACTCATCTTCCTGGCACGACAGCGATGACCAATACGAGAACGCTAAAGTAAAATTTCTCAACTTACCCGAGCATGCCTCAGACACGTCGGCGGTCGCACCGGCGGACAGGCGGTTGGAGTAGCGTCCGGGACCCTTTCCCCTCACTTTACACTTCTTGGATTTCAGCACCATTGAAATGAAGCGGGAATTCTTTCTCTTTTGAGGGATTTTCGCACACAGTAACTTTCAAAAAGAAGAAGAGGACGAAACCAATTTAAAGGCGAAAGGGCTTGCGTGGCTCTAATGGCACTCGCAAAGCAAGACGCTCGCGTTCAAGAGACGTGGCCACGATCGAAATCGACGGCCCAGATTGTCCTTCACAACTCGTTCTACAGTTGCGGAAGAGCCATCGAAAAAGGGAACGGGCCAGCCAAGGCCCGAGCCCCGAACCAAAACCCACAACGTGATCTAACGGCCTAATTCGAAAACCACGGCCACGATGCATCGTGGGGCGAAACACACGAAGCTGACTTCGTGTTGTCAAGTCACGATCGCCACGACCTGACGAGACCGCGCCGCATTAGCTGGGAAGCACGAAGCCCTATCGGCAGACACGTGGCTCGTCCCCGTCAGATCCGGTTCCGCCTCAAAAGGGAGGGGTTTCGCCTACAAATACTTGGCCTGACCCCACGAGTCGCACGAAATTTGGCTCCCAAAGACTAATTTCGCCTTGACGATTCATTCGCCCTTAAAGGTAAAATTACGAAAAAAATACCTCTGATGAGCCTACAGGAAATTCGCCCACAAGAAGTCGCCTGCCTAAGCCGCACGTCGTCAAACGTGCTCGGTTCCAGATTCGCCTAATGATCGGCTCGCCTGCACGAGATAAGATCGGTTAGGAAAACGGAAGTTCGCCTCTTACGCGACTCGCCTGCCCGAGTCCAAAGACGAATCCGCCCGCAAACCTTAAGGCCACTAGTACAGCTGGGTATCCGCTACCCCACGTGCTGGGATGGGCCATCCCATCTCTCTCGACCCGAAGGGAGAGGGCACAATACCCCCAGACCGTCAAGCGGCCGCTCACCGTACGAAGGCCTGGACATGGGTCGAGTCAACCTGAGCATTCATAAATACGACTCACCTCGGCTGTCTGAGTCAAGAGCTGGATCCGCCGGCACTCGGCAAGTTGGCTAGACCCACTCGAGTACTGTGCACCTACTTCGCCGCCTCTCCTAACCGGAAAGGAGAAAGCACCGTGCTCAGAGCACGTCGGACGGTCACGCACAGTACGAGTGATCGGACAGACGCCTCATCACTCTGTGAACTCATAAATGCGGTTCATTAATGCTGGTCAGGTCCACTCGGATAGCAGACGGCCGTTGCCTCATACACAAGAATGAGCCTTCCCATTTTAGGTGACAGGACATAAAGCACAATCCCTCGAATGACCATTCATGGTATCGAGGAGCAGCTAGACGTCTCTGAAGAAGATGTGGTCGTATCCCATAATTCAAGGATGAGTCAAGTTGTCCTTCTTCCATTTAAAAGCCCCTCCCAGCACACTGGAGAAAAGGTCGCAAAACTTGGAGAAAAGTAGTTAAGACCAATCTGTTAGCAGATCCTTGCATTACAGCACTACTGCCTAGTTCTGAGCTCCGACCGCCGGCGAACTAAGCAGTCTACTGCGTACTGAAGCTCTCCAGCAACCTCGATCGAACGGTCCAAGGGAAGCAGACTCGACACGAGCATCGAGCGAAGCGTCCTATAGCCACCTAAAGTCCCCACACAAAACAAAGGGGGCTTTCCCTCTGCTTCTGTTGTAAACATTTGATTTGTTAGTTTGTAATAAGCCTTCTTATCAATACAAACAAAACTCCCTGTTTCCGGGAAATCAAATTTTCACCCTACAGTCACTTAGCCCTAAAGCTAGGCGTGATACCCACAAGACCTCTAAGGAGGTCGTAACTACTGCTGAGATGCCAAAGAAAGCCCTCTTATTTGGCCAAGACCTTAAACTCGCTCTGCGAGTTGAAGACTCCTCACCCGTATCACTACGGCACATAATAGGTCAAAAGAGACCTATGTCGGAGGAAAACCTAATCAACGCCGACGACGCTGCGGCCAAGGCGTTGAAACAAGCTAAGAAAAACGCTGCTCGACGAAGGAGAAGATCCATGCGGCGAGCATATTTGCGGGATAGCCGAGCTACAGCCCAACGCAAGAACTGCGTTTCTGAAAATCGGCCCGGACTCTGCGTTTCTACTCCAGAACGCACACTTCGTGACAATGAACCCGACTATGAGCCTCGGGTTATCCAACTCAAATGCGACCCTTAGTGGCGTGTTGTTCAATCCAGACGCACACCTCAAGAGTGCGTCCCAAAACGTGATCTCCAAAGGCACGTTCAATCATCCGAACGCACGCCATAGCCGCACGTTCAGTCAGAACACGACCATCAAGGGTCTGTTCAAACAGCCAAACGCACACCAAAAGGGTGCGTTCATCCAAAACACGACCCCCAGGGGTCTATTCAATCATCCAAACGCACACCACATGTGTGCGTTCCATCAAAGCCTGACTCTCAGGGGTCTGGCTCATCAACCAAACGCACATCTCAAGTGTGCGTTCAAACAAAGAACGACCCTCAAGGGTCTGGCTCATCAACCAAATGCACATCTCAAGTGTGCGTTCAAATAAAGAACGACCCTCAAGGGTCTGGCTCATCAACCAAACGCACATCTCAAGTGTGCATTCAAACAAAGAACGACCCTCAAGGGTCTGGTTCATCATCAAAACGCACACCACAAGTGTGCGTTCAATCGACCCTCAAGGGTCTGGTTCATCATCAAAACGCACACCACAAGTGTGCGTTCAATCAGGACAAGATCCACAAGGATCTGTTCCATCAGTCAAACACAGGCCTCGACCTCGTGTTTATAAACCTAAACGCGACCCTCGTGTTTCGTCTCAAGAACACGACATGGTCCGTAAGGTTCAAGAGGGGCAACATGGATTTAAGGTCCATGTCCGACCCATCCAAGGGCAGAGGGTTCCATCCCCACCTTTACGAGATCTTTCCCAGGTCTCCGACTTGCGTGAGCTACTGTCAAGAGGAAGGCCAACACAACAAGTGGCTCATTCATGCCAGTGTGAACGGCTCATCTCCGATGTCCTCTCCGAATGCAGCTATTGTTCACCTACGCCTAGACAGTCGGTGTTCAATAGATTGACGAATGTCGTTAGGCCTACCAAACGACAACGTCGCCAGAAGAAGACCTCTGAAATTGACTATCCCGAGGTTACTATCAACATGATCGGCAGAGGAAATGCCTCGCATTCTGATTCTGACGAATCACAAAGAAGTCATTCCCCAACTGTTAGGGAAATTTGTGACCAGTTCGAAGGAGTATATCGGAATACTCGGACTCGGACAGGAGCTATTCGCCCGGTTAACTATCAAAAGTTAGCCAAAGGGATTACAACAAGTAATGAACATTCGGCAATAGCCGAATCTCAATCTTCGAGCTCGGTCGGAGCACAAGAGGTATCTGTTTACATGCCGGGAAACCCCGAGGACATAGCCAAAAGAGTTGACGAACATCACGTCATACTCCAGGCGCAGCAAGAAACCCTTCTTCAAATGAAGGACATGTTAGCCCAGCTCCTGGCAGAAAAAGGCTAAAAACCTGAGTCTTCCCAGAAGACAACGTCAAAGGGAAAGCAAAAAGCACACGAACATTCAGATCGTGAGACTCACAACCTGGAATCCTCTTCTGAAGGTGAGAAGGAGATGGAAAAAGAACTGCATCCTCAGTCCACTAAAATGGATGAACTGGAAGCTCGCCTTAATGCAATAGCCAACAAAAGTGAGCTCCGTGAAGAAGGAGTGGTGAGGCCTTACCCCGCTGAGTGGGACACAGCTCCTTACCCACCGAAGTTCAAAGCCCCTACCTTGCAACCGTTCGATGGCACAGGATCGTCAAATCAGCACATCTACTACTTCAAATCTCAAACTGGAGATGTGATGGCGAATGATGCCATCCTGACACGCTTGTTCATCAGCACTCTTAAAGGAGTGACCTTTGAATGGTTTATGAAACTGCCTGCTGGATCTATTCAGAAATGGGTAGATTTGGAAAGGCTTTTCTTGGCTAGGTTCTTCGAGGACGATACGGAAGTTTCTGTCCCGATTCTTCTCGCCACTAAGCAGAGGAAGGGAGAATCTATCAAGACCTATGTTGAGAGATTCCGCAGCATGGCACTGCGATGCCCGTCAGGTATGACCTAATCAACTTTGGTTAAAACTTGCAGGCACAACTTGCAGACTCAGCTCCTTGCTCAGATGGGGGTAGCAGAATGTCGCTCCTGGAGACAACTGGTATCGCAAGGAGAACAAGCCGAAGAGATTGTCGCTCGGGTGAAAGCCGAAGAAGCTGCACAGCCCAAACCGCAATAGCAACGCAATCAGAACAACGCCCAGCGGTCTAAGGGAAAAGAGACCTTAGCAGCTGACTACACGCAAGTACCACCGCCCACGAAGCAAGGCAAAGCACCCAATAAGCAAAAAGTACCCAAACAGTATTCCTTCAAGGAGGAACATGTGGACACCTTATTCCAGCTACTGCGGAAGAACAACAAATTACAGCTTCCTGAAATTAGGAAGCCAGAGGAGGCAGGGAAGGTAGATGACCCTAATTACTACCGCTATCACAGGTTCTTGGGGCATCCTACCAGAAGATGTTACATCTTTAAGGACATTCTCCAAAATTTGGTGGACGCCAAGGTGCTCACTCTGAAACCTGAGCAAAAGACCGTCTCTACCAACATGATAGCAGTCCAGTTCGGTGACTTCCCTCCAGTGGCGACCGCAGATGGCGTTGTCCCCATCTACAAGGGAGAAATGTACCTGAAGAATACTGACTTGCACAGTCAGAAAGACAAGGGATTGATTCCCCTCACTACTCCAAAAGGAGAAATCATGTGGGTCCACCCTGATCTGGTGGAAGATCAACAGTGGACGAATATCTCGTCCAAGAAGAAAAGAGGAAAGGCTAAGTCATCCAATATGATTAGCCCCTCCGTTAATGAGAATGATGATCATCTCAAACCTCTTACTGACTCAGAAGAAGAGAGGATTGTTCTAGCGGCATACCCAGAAGGCAACTCTGGCACTCGGTCAGGAAAAGCTTACTTGAGAGACTACAACCAGGATACTCAAGAAGCTGACGAACACCCCCAAGACGCTGGGGGTTCTGTACCAAAAAAGCCGGTCGATAAAGGAAAACAAAAGGAACTCCGGTTCAATAAAAATCTTCACCAGGGACCCGGGGAGTCGAGCACTCCCTTCCAATTCAATGTCATGGCGCAGTTAGCCAACATACCGGCCAGAATTACGCTATATGAGCTCCTAAGGTTGTCCAAATCCACCAAGTAAGCTCTAATTGAAGTATTGAAGAATACAAAGAGCTTCATCACCCAGGTCATTCCAATTCCCGAAGCTTCTGAAGATCAAACTTGTCGGCAATGTTTGCAAGCTGCAAGAAGTTTACCCTGTATATCGTTTACTCAAGAAGATATGCAGGTTAAACACAAACACGACAGACCTTTGTACTACACAGGGTATATCGGATCTTCTGAAATCAGTCGTGTCCAGGTTGACCCGGGCTCCGCACTCAGCATCATGCCCTATAGGGTCATGCAGGTCTTAGGAATCCCTATGCACAGGTTGCACACTACCCAGACCACCATCTTCGGGTTCAATGCAAACAGTACTCGGCCCCTGGGGAAGATCAAACTCAGATGCCAAATTGGAGACCTCAAGTCTGAGGTGACATGCTACATCATAGACGCAGACACTTCCTACAATCTGTTGCTAGGACGACCATAGATACATGCAAACCGCATTATCCCGTCTACCCTACATCAGGTCATGAAATATGCCAATGATGAGGGAGAAGTTCGAACCCTGATTGCGGAAAAATACCCTTTCCGAGGGGTAGAAAACTTTCACACCGATTCTGTTTTCTACTTGGAATCTCAGGAGAAAGAAGAGGTGGACAGCGACAATGAAGCTGATATCGAACCAGATCCTGAAGAAGATTGTTCGTGGGAACTGAACTTAGATGTAATGGGTCAGGATGAGAGTAATAATAATGTACCGAGCGAGGGTGAATGGTGCATTAATGAAGACTTTCTTTTGGAGTACTTGTCTGATGTGTCCTCTAAAAATAAACCAATAGAGAATGACTTTAATATAGGTACCAACCCATGGCACGCACTGTGCACAGAGGCATCACTTACGTTGCCTATCAAATCATTCTTTGCTTCAGATGAAGAAGCAGAAGACGCACAGAAGGCTTTCTTCAAAGTCCCATCCAAAAGGAAAGGGCAGAAGCCGATCTGTTTTGGTAAAGTCAAACCCGAACAACTCAAACGAGGAAGTTCAGAGGAAGATGACGGAGTTCCCCAATTCTATTACCACGAACCCAATTCTATATACTTAATGAAACAAATGGGGTATAACTTTAATGAGAAACAGGGTCTGAACTTCAGAAAAGGTAGGCGAACCCCAATCCGGATGCCTCTAACCCCTGAAGGAAAACCTCCGGATTATTATCAAAAAACCGGAAGGGGCTTAGGTTATGTCACAACTCCCCCTGCCTTAGAAAATGAAATCAGTAATTATCTACGTCAGGATCACTCATCTGAAACATCTTCCTGGGAATCCGACGTCAGTGTCGGACCAGTCTTTAAAAGTTTGACTGTGAACATGGTTTCAACTAGTCACCCCGATGAAGATGTAGGGGGTGACGAAGAGTTAATCGAATCAACCGACGATCCTTGGATCAAACGTCTTAACATCTTGTGGGATATGCGCTTTGAACAACGTGAACCACCCACCGAAGATAAAGTGATCCAGGTCAACATGGGAGATGAGTCTGACCCTAAGCCTATCTTTATAGCCGAAGACCTATCATCATCTGAGAAAGAAGACCTTATATCTCTTATCCGAGAATATATAGATGTCTTCGCTTGGAATTATGAAGATATACCTGGCCTTGACCCGAAGGTTGCCATGCACCGTCTCAACATCGATCCGGATGCAAAACCCGTTAAACAACAACAACGCAGGTTTCGTCCAGAGATCATGGAATCAATTGAGTCAGAAGTTAAAAAGCTTATAGACTCAGGTTTTGTTAGGGAAGAGAAACACCCGGACTGGGTAGCCAACATTGTTCCAGTTCCCAAGAAGAACGGTAAGGTCCGGATATGCATTGATTTTCGTGATCTTAACGCAGCTTGTCCAAAAGATAAGTTTCCTCTTCCTATCACTGACGTCATGATCGATAACACCTGCGGATATGAAATGATGTCTTTTATGGACGGATTCTCCGGATACAATCAGATCAAGATGCACCCGGAAGACGAAAAACACACTGCTTTTAGAACACCACTAGGGGTGTATTGCTACACAGTGATGCCCTTCGGCCTAAAAAACGCAGGTGCGACTTATCAACGTGCAATGAACACGATCTTTCACGAACACCTACGAAAGAAGATCGAGTGTTACGTTGATGATATAGCAGTAAAGAGCCAATGTAAAGGTGATCATCTTACAGATCTGAAGACAATGTTCGAGATCATGCGAGCACATCAGCTGAAGATGAACCCGACAAAATCGTTTCTCGGAGTATCAAGCGGAAAATTCCTGGGATTTATCATAACCTCCAAAGGAATTTCTCTTGATCCAGAGAAAGTGCGTTCTATCCAAGACATGCCACCTCCGAAGAATCTCAAAGAGCTCAAAGGCTTGTAAGGCAGACTGGCCTACATTCAAAGATTCATATCAAATCTTTCAGGGCGTTGCCAACCTTTTTCTAAGCTCATAAAGAAAGGAATATCCTTTGTTTGGGATACTGAGTGTCAAAAAGCATTCGAGGAGATTAAAAGATATCTCACTCAACCACCAATTCTCGTGGCCCCAATATCAGGAAAATCATTCCTGTTATATGTGAGGGCTATGGATCATTCTCTTGGTGCTTTGTTAGCCCAGAACAATGATCAAGGTCAAGAGCAAGCCATCTATTACCTGAGCAGGACTATGATGGGAGCCGAACACCGGTACAATCCGGTCGAAAAGGAATGTCTCGCCTTGGTATTCGCAATTCAAAAGATGCGACATTATCTAGTTGGACAAACCATTCAGGTCATCTCTAAGGTAAATCCTTTGAGAGTTCTGATGACGAAACCATTATCTCTAAATTGCCGGGTTGCAAAATGGTACATTCTCTTGTCGCAATACGACATGCAGTTCATGCCTCAAAAGGCGGTCAAGGGTCAAGCACTGACAGACTTCTTAGCCGATCATCCAGTATCGGGAATGTCTAAGTTATATGAAGAATTACCTGACGAGGTCGCTGAAGCTTGCGCTACCCAAGAAGCTACGCAAGTGTGGAAGTTATTCTTCGACGGTGCATCCAGAACAAATCCTCATGGAGCAATCACCGCGGGAGTAGGAGTAGTATTAATCTCTCCGAACGGCCACGTAATCCCAATGGGATTCTCCTTAATCGAACCTTGCACCAACAATGTAGCCGAGTATAATGCTCTGCTATTAGGGATGCAATTTGCTAAAGAACTTAATATTCAGCACCTAGAGGCTTATGGTGACTCTCAGCTCATCGTTAATCAAGTCCGAGGAGAATACGAAGTACTTCATGAGGATCTGATCCCGTATTACTTCGTAGTGCTAAAGCAAGCTCAAAAGTTCGAAGGTTTCTTTATCGAATATGTGCCAAGAGCTCAGAATGCATATGCCGATGCTTTAGCCTCTTTGGAAACTTCGCTAGCTTTGCCACCAGGGGTCGAAACAACGATTCCGGTCATGGGACGTGAGCTATACTTTTCCAAAATTCCTATAGAGGAAAACTCAGACGAGACTACGACAGGAGAAGTCTGTACGACATTTATGGAGTTTGAATCTAGGGATTGGCGATTCCCGTACATCGACTATGCCCTATATGGAATTTTGCCTGATGATCCTAAGGAAGCGGCTGCAATTAAACGAAAAGCCCTCCGATTCTATTACGATGCAGTTTCTCAAGTCCTGTATCGTAAGTCACATGATGGAGTCTTGCTTCGATGCCTCTCTCGGAAAGAAGCGAAGGAGGCCCTCAAAGAAGCTCACGACGGAATGTGTGGGGCTCATCAGCCCGGAGCTAAATTAGGGGATCGCCTCCGACGAATTAGCTATTATTGGCCAAAGATGTTCTCAGATGCAGTTGACTACGCTAAACATTGTCACGCATGCCAAATTCATGGGGACTTCATCCATCAAGCACCTGGAAACTTACACCCCACAACGGCGTCCTGGCCCTTCGAAATGTGGGGTATGGATATAGTGGGACCGATTTCCCCTCCGACATCCAAAGGATACCGGTTCAATCTAGCTGTGACCGACTATTTCTCCAAATGGGCGGAGGCAATCCCGTTGAAAGAAGTCAAGTCTTCAAACATGATTAAGTTCATCAAACATCACGTCATCTACCGCTTTGGAGTCCCGAGGCGAATAATTCACGACAACGGGACACAATTCGTCAGCTTCGGGTTTCAGAGATTTTGTGATAAATTCAGAATCCAAAGTGTTGCATCTATGGCTTATTATCCGCCAGCAAATGGTCTTGCAGAAGCCTTTAACAAAACCATAGTGAAGCTTCTCAAAATGTTTATCTCCAAGAGCCGGCGCGATTGGGATGAAAGACTTGGTGAATGTCTGTGGGCTTACCGCACGACGGTGAGGACTCCTACAAGAGCTACACCATTTTCTTTGGTATATGGCTGCGAGGTTGTATTACCATTAGAAATTCAGATCCCTTCTCTGAGAGTCGCGGTTACAACTGGACTAACAGAAGAAGAGAAACATCAATGACGTCTGCAAGAACTTGAAGCCTTAGACGACAAATGACTTCAAGCTCAGCAACATATTGAGCTATATCAAGCCCGTATTTCCAAAGCCTACAACAAAAAGGTCAAGGAACGGATTTTCAAGAAAGACGACTTAGTTTTGGCTAACAGACGACCCATGGTAATGACTCACAAAACCAAGGGGAAGTTCGATCCCAAATGGGAGGGGCCCTTCGTAATAGAATCAGTCTATTCGAATGGAGCTTATCGTCTCATCAATCAAAAAGGAGATATGCTCATGATGCCAATCAATGGGAAGTTCCTTAAGAGATACTTCCCGTAAATCATGTAGCCCCCTAAACCCTAGCTAAATCAGGCTGGGGGTTGTCTATTTATAGTGTATTTCTGTCTTGTATTTCGTCATGTTAACATTAAACCTAAAGAGAATTTCGATTTCATGCCAAGTTAACACTATACTCATGGCATTTGCTTTATCTTTCATTGTCCTGAATCATATTTCAACAAAAGAGATGATGAAAGCCAAAATGATATCATTTTCATTCAATATTGTTGATTTGAATACAAAATGAAGACAATCGAAATGAAAATGATACAAATTTATTCCCTAGCTAAAAAGCGATTCAAGTCCTAAGCGTCGGGGCTCATCAGTCTAAAAGACTTGAGTTTAGATTTCAGCGCTAATATTTTCTCCCCACGAGCCCTTTTGATTTCCTCTGTTATCTTGCTCTTGAGCTCCTCTTCATTTGGTGCTGCTTCTGCAATCTCTCGCCTAATCTTGTCAGCAGCAACAAGCTCATCGCAATAGCCTTTGAAAAGCCCACCACAGTAAGCAATTAACCCTTTTATAACTTCCATGTCGCCCGCTAATCGAGCAGTTATCTGAGATTGCTCAATACCAGCACGGGTAAGCTCGATCGCAGTATCCCGAATACCTACAGCAAAACTGCCCAAGTCCACTTGCACTTGAAGATGTTCCCTGCGCAGGCGAGCAATACGAGAATCTGTTTCAGATAGACTCTTTTGAAGAGCCTCTTACTGCTGTATTTTCAAAGCCCTGGCCTCAGAAAGAGCCCGATCCACTTCGGGTTCTATGTCGTCGCGTTGTAGCATTGAAACGAATTCCAATTCATATTCCAGAATAATAATACTCTCGCGACAATGTTTAGTCCACAGTGCATTCCCTTCGTTCCTAATCTTGGCGAGACACTCCAGCAGATGGGGTTCAAAGACTTTGAAACTCACGTCCCCGAGACTAACGACATCTATAGTCATTTGCATCCAGTACTCTAATTGTTCGATGAGCTTCCTCAAAGTTTCCGAGCTTAGGGGTGGAGCAGTCGGCGGATAAATAAAACAATTCTCATAATCAGTGCGCGTGGGGGTGTGCGCAGCTTCAGATGATAACTTTTCGGGCATATTTGGCGCTGAACCTGGGACGGTCGATCCCTGCCCACCTGTTGGCATTTCAGGACTAGGAGGAGTAACTTGAAGCATAGTATCCCCGCTGTTTTCAGGAGACGCAACACATGCCGACTTTATGGCGTCCCCCATCAGCTTAGCTTTTTTGGAGTTCTTAGCAGCAACGGGTTTTCGCTTCCGAATCCTCTTCTCATATTCGCCTTCCTCCTCAGCAGTAAGAGCATGCTTCCCTAATGATCTCAAGGAGCGAGGCTCATGAGGGGGTGTCCTCTCGAGAACTTCTTTAGTGTCCTCTTCTTCAGAAGGCTTAGCAACGGGTAATTCCCCTGGGATCTCCTCGATTCCGGATGCCTCTCGTTCGCAGGACAGATAATCCTCTATCTCTGGTAATCGAGTCCTAGCAGAACCACTTCTCGATTTATAAAATTCTCGGATATCATTTATGCATGAGGTATATATATCATATTCGGGGATTCGAGAATCTTTGTCGAACCAATCACGGAAATCCGCTACGGTAGAGCAACCAGGCGGCAAATTAGGCAGAGTAAACTGCGCATGAGTCCCTCGGGCAAAAAAGAAATACCAAGCATGAGCACCTTAGTAAAGATTCCCAATATGAGCTAATCGCGGGTTAGGGTTACCAACATAAAGCTGGTCATACCCGAATTGTCGAGCGAAACGCGAAGGAATATATGGCTCAATGATGCATTTCTCGCCTAGTCGGAAGACCAGGTAGCCCACCCTGATAGCAAGAAGCCATTGGAAAGTCCCTGTTTTTAAAAGCGAAGATCCTTCGAAAACCACGTCGCCAAACTTCGGGCCTTCGTCTTCAGCCCCATCAAAACAAGGGCGGCAGCAAAATAGATCATACTTGTCTTCCAAAGACAAGAGTTGTCTAGCCCGGACTATGTACACGGACGTCCACGTGGCAGACTCAAGTCTCTGGATGAAAGGAACGGAGGTTTTGTTATCATGTACAATTCCCATCATCAAAGAGGGACAATGCAGCACAAACTAAGCCACTAAGTAAGTATAGGGCATTAGTGTGCGGGGTTGAGAAGTCTTCCGAGCTTTCTTCCCGGCAACATTCATCTCCTTGACGTCTAGGGGTTTAGAAATCAAATCTCGTAAGCCCCTCTGCAGACAACCTGTCATTGCAGGAAGAAGACTTAGAGGTCTTCCGTGAGCCAGAAGAACGGCTGGGTAGACTACCTCAACCAAGATCGATTCAGCTGGTTTCGTTGGCACGACGCACCGCTTCAACCATAGCATCAAGAAACCAGCAAGAAGGGCCGTGTCAGAGATAGGAATTGCAGCTTGATGATGAAAACTTTCAAATTCGCTGTCAGCTTCAAACCCATCTTCTAAACACCTGTTCCTATAAATAGCATTAGGGGCCTTGATGCGGGCTTTAATACTCTTAGTAGAGCTTATAGCAAGTCGGGTCACCATCAAGTCTTTCTGACCCAGGTTCTGAAATAAGTAATCTGCCCACGCAGTATGCATAAGACCACCACCACGCATCCCAGCGACTTGAGCACAGATGTAGAAATGGCATATCAACTCCCAAAAGGTGCTGTATATCTCTGGATGAGCAGTCTTCAGGAGGAATAGTTCTTCGGTGGTGGGAATAAATTCTTCATAGGGCGTTTGCTCGAAGGATAATCCCGATATCGCATGCATCTCATGGAGAGCAAATCCCAACTCCCCAACAGGTGTGAAAAAAGTGCAGCTATCCGGATTATACCGCTCCAGCATAGCAAAGAAGCAGGGATAGTTCTGAATGATCCCGCGTCTTGTAGCCTGTACTGGTATCGTGAGGCCAGACTGAGCAAGGGGCTCCTTAAGTTCTTCCAGAACAAAATCCACCATCCGGGTCCACCAGCCATCTTCTCCAGAAAATAACCATCCAGGAGAACAAAAGGCTTGTGTAGGAATTTCGCCTCGGGCAACAATAAACTGGCGCACGAAAATGTTCGCTGGAAGAGGTATCTCCTGAGCGAAGCCTTTTTTCTCAAAACAACCAGGTCTCAGACCTTTGAGTTGTCCGCCAATTTGAACACGAGAGGATCGACCAGATCCGAATGAGATGTTCTCTTTTTCCTTTACAAGATCGAAGGCCAAGCCCCTACGACCACCGACACTCAGGAAGTATGAAAGCGGGTACATTCTCTTCATGCTTGGAAGAAAAAGCAACTGATCATCGACTCTTCGCAGCATCCGAGAATCTCGACATACCCAACTTATCCATCGGCGGATATATGGTCTCCGAACAAAAATGATGGTTTGACGAACTGGTCCAAACCTGCAGGAGTGTCTAGATCCACGTCAGTGATCAGAGCCCTAAGGGTGGAACACCCAGCAAACCTAATTAAATGTGTCCGCTCCAAGCTAGGAAAAGTGCATAGAGGAATTTCTTTGCGATGCCCAAAAGCTCTCCCCACTTCTGGAGCATCAGCGTAGTTGAAATGCTGCTCCGGCAGAAGTGGCACATTGGGAAAAAGCACTGTAAAATCAGAAGCAATAGTTAGTAGCAGAAATAGGTTGCTAACACGAAATAAACATGAAGGATAATTTCTACGTTCCAAGCTTTAAATACAAGTTCCAACCCTTGTATCAGTACTTGAACGCAGAGGCTGAACTCTGCATTGTAATATTTGAACGCAGAGGTTAAACCTTGCGTTGTAATATTTGAACACAGAGGTTAAACCCTACGTTGTAATACTTAAACGTAGAGTTTAAACCCTACGTTATGATATTCAGACGCAGAAGCCAAGTCCTGCATTCGAATTTCATACCCAAACATAGGAGTCTTAACTCTATGTTTCCTCAAACGCAGAGTCCTAAGTCTGCGTTTTCAATTTTAACACAGAGTCCTAACCCTGCATTCCCAATTTTAACATAGAGACTTAGCTCTATGATTCCTAAACGCAGAGTCCTAAGTCTGCGTTTTTGATTTTAACACAGAGTTGTAACTCTGCGTGTCAGACAGAAACGAGTCATCTTCCTCGTTGATGAAAACTCATCTAGGGTTTTTAGAAAACTTGTCGAAACAAGTTGCCATGGCCACCACTTACCACAGCAACGAGGTCCATGTGACAGTGATGGCAGTGTCGAGGCGCTCGTCGGAGCCGCGATATTGCCAGTGTTCTCGGCCGGCGACGCTTCCAAATCCGCCTTGGCGGCCTTCTTGGAACCCGCATTCATCCTCCTGGGCGCCATGCGGGTGATTAATTGGAGAAGACGGAGTTCGTCGGAAAATTGACCGAAATTCAAACGAGAAATCTCGTTCTTGGAACTAAGCAAGGCAAAAGAGTCGAATGACTCTTGATGTGACCTTACAAGCCTATTTGTAACAGCCATCAAGCTGTTAAATCGGTTCGGGACTCTAAGAAAGAATCCCAACCGATTCTGAAACGCAATCTTTTTACGTTAATTGATAAGATCGGATAGATCTTAACGCAGAGTTCACTTCTACGTTCAAGTCCCAAATGCCAGGCCTAGCCCTGCGTTATAAGAGTTCTTAACTTTGCGTTTCGAACCTTCAACGTAAAGGTCACCCCTGTGTTGTGATTATTTAAAATAAATGACACATCTTTGTATCGGCAAAACATAATACTTATTTCTTAAGTTCATGAACTCTTTTAGCATGGCATTGTTAAACGTCTGTATTTCCTCAGCAGAGTTTAAATCCCCGTCAGGTTAATATTACACCTCAGACGGATGTCATCCCCACAGAGCTTGAATTTAGTTTACATCGTTGTAACAGTAATTCCTCTGTCAAAATCTACTTATTGATTCTCATTAAGGGAACAATAGGTCTCCAAAATCATTCAAATCATGATCAATTTACTAACTCTCCCTAACAGAGTAGTAAATACTCAGTTGATCAACTCATTTCAATGGGGTGATAAAATTCCACAATCTTGTTCAAATCACAAGCATCACAACTCATCACTTCGATGATAAATCTGTTAGCAAGTCCTCCCCAGTAAGACATTAAAATATTCTTCTTGTCACGTTAACACTACACCTCTGACAAAAATCCACTTATCGACTCTCTCCAATAGAGCGATAAGTCCTCAAAATTGCTCCTATAGCAATATTCTTCTTGTCACGTTAACACTACACCTCTGATAAAAATCCACTTATCGACTCTCTCCAACAGAGCGATAAGTCCTCAAAATTGCTCATATAGCAATATTCTTCTTGTTACGTTAACACTACACCTCTGGCAAAAATCTACTTATCGACTCTCTCCAATAGAGCGATAAGTCCTCAAAATTACTTCTATAGCAATATTCTTCTTGTCACGTTAACACTACACCTCTGACAAAAAATCCACTTATCGACTCTCTCCAACAGAGCGATAAGTCCTCAAAATTGCTCCTATAGCAATATTCTTCTTGTCACGTTAACACTACATCTCTGACAAAAATCCACTTATTGACTCTTTCCAATAGATCGATAGATTCCCAAATCTCTGTTATGTTAACAAACCACCTCTAACAGTTTTAACCCGTTTGAACCAGTTAATTCTCCTACCCAAATCTCTGTTATGTTAACAAACCACCTCTAACAGTTTTAACCCGTTTGAACCAGTTAATTCTCCTACAAAGGAATAACGAGTGTTCATATACCACCTCTAACAGTTTTAACCCGTTTGAACCAGTTAATTCTCCTACAAAGGAATAACGAGTGTTCATATACCCATCCCCAACAAGTTAAATTTTTTTTTTTAGAATTATCTTAGATGATTATAAAGGAAATTTTAAAAGTTGGGCGTTTTCCATATAGTTTCATTGTTGCAAGTCAGGACACGACACATGCAATAAATAGATATAAACCAGAATCACTCTTTTTATTTTGCTCAGAAATATTAAGGAGTGATACAAAAACCCTATTCTTATCAAGCGAAAAGAACAATACATGATTAAGCCTCTAGATCAGTAAAAGTGAAATACGCAAGCCGGGATTTAATAGTAGAGAGCCTTTCTTCGTGAGCGGCCTGCACCATCACCTCGGCTTTCTTCTTAAGGGCGCTTTCGTCCGGCTCAATTGCATTAGCTTGCTTTTGGAGAAGTTCAAGGTCCTGCACCGACGAACGGTAAGTGGCATAAGTTTTCACGCTTTCCAGTGTGAGCTTTTTCAAGATCTCTTCCTCTCGCGCGAGCTCGGCCTCGTGTCGAGCTAACTCCACCCTGAGGCGATCAATTTCTGCATGAGACGTTTGTATGGCAGAACCAGAGGCGTCCACAGCATGTTGCTTCTAAATGCATTGCCCCTGTAAGGATGCAATTTCAAGCTCCCTTTCAGTGATGGCTTCTTGAAAAGTTTCGTATTGACGGGCCGCTTCAGCTTGAAGATTATTAAAGACTAAAGCAGCCTGGGCAGCAAGATCAGCTCGATGCAATTCTTCCAAAGCCCTCAGATCTTTTTCCAACCGAGAGATGCCTTCAGAGCAATGCTGGAACAATCGAGCATCATCCACATATCGAATGCTGTTCAAAGAATTCATGAGTATTGGTTTGAAAAAATCAAATGAAGCTCGTCCAGCACTGATCTCCTCAATCGCTATCTTCATCATATCTTCCAACGGTCGTATAAGAACTTTTAGAATGGAAGGGATGACCACTGGACTTAGAGACTTCATCGGAGATGTCGATGGGGAGCCTAAAATTATAGACCCTGGTATGAGAACAGTAGGTGATGATCGGGAAGAAGCCGGAGAAGCCATTGTTATGTCCAAATGTGAAGGACTGGAGGGTAGAGCCATGAGCGCCCCTGTTCGGGCTGAGCTCAACACAATCTCTGTCCCCATAGATTTGAGGGGAATCGTTAGCAAAAGAGGTGCTTCTGGCAAAGAACTTGTCGTCACCGGCATCGATTCAGAGGGAGGGATATCTGCTGCTTGTGGGTTGAGAGACGATGACGCATCAGCAACCCCATGAGTTGGAGAACCTACACAAAAGAACAGTCAGTATAAAAGAAAGAAACACCAGAAAAATCAGAGTGTGTAATTTCTACCAGTAGGGTAAAAAGGAAGATAACCGGACGCCTTGTCAGAAGAGGGTGGTGGCGGATCAGCCCAGCCAGCAGAATCGTCACCATCACTTTCATCCTCATCAACATAATCATGGTGAGATGAGCTCCCATAGTCTAACGGTTCGTCATCGTCTGCAGCTGGAAGTCCCGGAGAACTCGCAGTCGTATCCACTTTAGTCATTCGGCCAGTGATTGGACTAGGAATAACAGCCTCTGAGTGTGGCAATAGTGCAGAGGAAGCGGGAGACTGACTCTCATTAACATTTGCAAGTTCATCTGTCACCAGTTCGCCTGTAGGCAGTTTAACCCCTTCAGATGGAGATGTTGCAGGCAGTGCCCCTGCAGATGAAGGAGTAACACCTGGAGCTAGCTCTGGAAAATGTGAAATGTCAGGAGAGGCCTCCATATCCCCAATCAGGGATTCATCTCCACCCTCTTCCGGGTCCAAAGGACATTGAGAAGAGAATTCTTCAGAAAATGTAACACCCCCAGAATGAGGACCTGTGGGATCGTGATGACTTGCAGCAGCTGGTTCTTGTTCTTCCTCTCCACTGGCAGATTTAAGCATCCGCCAGTCTACTAGCAGTTTCCTGTGAGTACGTTTCTCGTACTGAACTTCTTCAGCTTCGGTAAGAACCCTCTTTCCAGCTGCCTTGGTTCTTAAAGTATCAGCAGCCTTAGGGCTCGCTATTGGAGCACTCTCCGACCCCAGATCTCCCTCTCCTCCTCCTCCTTCAGTCTCACCTTCGAAGGATAAGAACTCATTGATTCCCTTCAGACGAGATACCCGGGCCCCTCTTCTGGACGAGTACATCTTCCTAATTTCCCGTAGCCCCGACAAATTCAACCTGTAATCAGGTATCTTGGAGGCTGTATGATACCAGTTACAAAAAGCTATAGATGAAAGAGAATTGGGTGTCTTGTGGGGTAACCTAAAGGTAGCTCCAGTGCAGCCTGCAGTAGAGTAGTACCAGGCCCTAGCTCATTCGTATATGTTACCAACAATTGCAAGGTGACTCCGGGGATTCCCAACATATAATTGGTCGTACCCGAACTGGCGAGCAAACCGATACGGCTGATACGACTCAATTATGCATTTGTCAGTTTGCCTAAAGAGGAGATAACCTGGTCTAATGTTCAAGAGCCAGTGGAAGACCCCTCCATCTAAGCGAGTCTGGGAAATAGCGGAATAGTTGATAATTGAGGTCTCTCGACAAAATCTGACGGACCCTCACGACATACGTGCCTTCCCAGTAAGCTTCTTCCAATCGCTGCACAAAAGGGATGAACCCCTCATCCGATGGAGATGGGGCACTCATCAAAAGAGGGCAATGAGATACGTACCATGCCATCAAATAGGTATATGGGAGAGGAACTCGAGGATTTGGTGTCACTAGACTCTTCTTTCCTTCAAATTCTACCTCCTTCACCTGAATGAATTCGAGGCACAACTCCCTCAAACCATGCTGCAAACAGTAAGTCATAGCTGAAATCAAGTTCACAGGTCTCCCGTAAGCTAAGAGGACAGCCGGGTAGACTACCTCTATCATCACAGCATCTATGGGCCTCGTAGGGATGACGCATCGCTTGAGCCACAACATGAGGAAGCCGGCCAATAATGCCCTGTCAGAAATAAGCACAACAGCCTGGTGATGAAAACTTTCAAACTCAGTCTGTGCAGGGAAGTCCTCTTCCAATCCCTCGTTGACATAATGGGCAGTAGCATCGTTGATCAGAGTTTGGATTGTCTCAGGGGCACTCGCGTTCCGGCGAGACACATCAGCAGTTTTGTGAGATAAGTTCTGGAATAGATAATCAGCCCAGGATAGCTGCTTTATACCACGTCCTCGGGCCCCCATCAGTTGAGCACAGATTTGAAAATAACACATCACCTCCCATAGAGTGTCATAGACGTCAGGATGCTTCTCCTTCAAAATCCTGAGCTCGTTTGATCCTGGGACGAACTCCTCATAGGGAAAATCTCCAAAAGGAAGACCCGAAACGTCATACATTTCATGGAGGGCAAACCCCAATTCCCCCACTGGTGTGAAGAATGTACACGTCTCCGGGTTATAGTTCTCCAGAACAGCATAAAAATTATAATAGTTGTAGTCAATACCATGTCTGGTAGCTATTACAGGACAAGCAAGCCCAGACTGAGCTAAAGATACCTCTAATTCTGTTATTACAAAGTCCATCATTCGCGTCCACCATGCTGTAGAGTGTACCCATCCAGGAGCCCTGAATACTGAGGAGGGGAACTCTCCTTTTGCGGCCAGAAATCTTCGCATAAAAGTATTGGCCGTACTAGTTGTTTCTCCCAAAGGATACCCCCATGAGAACAAGCAGGGCTCCAAGGCGGACACTTGTCGATTGTAACCTGCTGTGTGTACGCCCGTGTAAGTCAAAGCCCCGATAGCTACTCCATCTTGCTCCCGGACAAGGTCCAAACCCATATGTCGAGGGACGGAAGCACACTGATAGTAAGCGATAGGAAACATCCTATGCATATCAGGGAGAAAGAAACAACGATCTCCTATTTGCCTCAACCACTTATAGTGGCCGCTAGTCACGATTTCTTTTTTTATGACGACATGATCGCCAAACAGGAATGTTGGTTTAGTAAGTTTTTTACGAGAGTCGGTTTCGAATTTGGCGTCCGTCACCAAAATCATGAGTACAGCTGGGCTTGGATTGGAAATCAGGGTAATACGGTCCTTGTCTGCATCCTGAAAAATTAGGAGTTCCTGGCGCAGATTGAATTGCATATTGGAATCGACGCCACCTTCGCACCCGAAATGGTGGCGAAGAGTAAGAGGTTCGCGGGAGTAGGGCACTGCAAAAAGAGAAAAGTACTCAGTTAGTCAATGAGGAAATAAAAAAAAACTCGAGGGAACTCTAATCAAATCTCTAGAAAGAGAGAAAGCTTTCAAGCGCACAGTTCAAATATGGCGTTCAGAAGTTTATTAACGCAGAGGTCGAACTCTGCGTCAAGCTCCTAAACGCACAGTTCAAAAATGGCGTTCAAAAGCTTATTAACACAGAGGTCGAACTCTGTGTCAAGCTTCCAAACGCACAGTTCAGATCTGGCGTTAAAAGTTTATCAACGCAGAGGTCGAACTCTGCGTTAAATGTCCAAACGCACAGTAACGACCGGGCGTTAAAGTTTGTCAACGTAGAGATCGAACTCTGTGTTAAATTTCCCAACGCACAGTTCAGATCTGGTGTTAAAAATTTGTTAACGCAAGGGTCAGGCCCCAACGTTTCAAATTCAAAACGCAAAGCCCCAACTCTGCGTTACAGAATCAAAACGAGTCGTCTTCCTCGTTCACAAAAACCCATCCAGGGTTTTCAAAGAAATCGCCGAAGCAAGTTTGGTGGCCGTGGAGTTCCGTACTTACCACCGACGAGGGAAGCCTCTGACGGCGGCGTCGTGGTAGCGGTTGACCTGAGACGGGTAACAGTCTTCTTTTTTGGACCCATGGAAGATGAAGATCGGAGACGATGAACAAGGTTCGCCGGAGTAAACGAAGAGCCTTCATTAAAAATCTTTCGAAAAAGAGGAGGCAAAAAGTCAGATGACTTTTGATTTGACCCTTAGCGGTCTATTTATAGACAGCTATGAGCTGTCAAATCGGGGCGAGATTCTAGGCCCAGAATCCCGCCGAACGTGGTCTGTGCGTCAACGTTGCTTAAACTTCAGAACGCAGAGTTCAACCCTGCGTTTTAATGTTTTAGCACAAAGAAATTTACCTGTGCGCCTGCATTAATTGAACTCCTGAACACATGATTCAACCCTGCGTTTCAATTCGATAACACAGGAAATCTACTTGTGTGTTCTAACTTAACCAAATGAATTCCTCTATGTTTAAAGCCAAGACATGGTTCCAAACAAATAGAGGGAGTCTGATATCAGCTGTCAAAGTGACTAAAGCCGGGGAGAAACAGGCGACTCCGTTGGGGAGTCTATTGGAGAAGCACAGATAGATTATAGTCAGCAACATTAGAATCATCTGACTCGATCAGACGGAGTGAGCAATCAATTCACTTAATTTTGGGATCCAAAGTATTCCAAAAATTCATCCCAGTCAACCGCAAACTTTTAAAAACTTTGGAGGGGGTTCTGTAGGCTGTCTAAAAATCATAATGGATAGTTAATCCCTATTAAATCCCGATAATGGAAGTTACAATCAGATGACTTTCTAATCACTACATCCGCAACTCTACAATCGCTACAAATATGACCTCATCTCTGAGATGATTGATCTTGATGGTTGCGACAACAACATGACTAATATTATATTAGCAACTATTAGAGATGCTGATAAGCAGTGTAATGATTTCAGAAATAAAAGGTTGGACTTAGTTGGTGAGTTGCTTGGTAGAGAGCTGTCAAGCTTCAACGATGAAAGCTACAATCAAATAGCTTTCGTGCCGACAACTGAAGGTTACAAATAGAGGACTTTTCACACAAATAGAGAAGAGTTACAATTCAACGACGCTTCCGACAGCTGATGAAAACTTTATTCAGTTACCTTCACAATCAACAGTGAGAGTTACAATCTGACGACTCTCATATCCTATAACAAGCAAAGATCAATAAGCGGTAGCCTTTGCAGTGTTACAATGGACGAGATTACAAGTCAACAACCTCTCTCAAACACAGAACTCACCTCTGCGTTTCTCAAATTCAAAACACAGATGAACTGTGCGTTCTCCAACAGACATCCAACTCTGTAACGCAGAGTTAAAACACAAAACGCACGAACTGTGCGTTCTTTGGCAAACACTCAACACTGCATCCCAAATCCAGAACGCAGAGTTGAGAACTCAACACACGAAGCGGCCTGTGCGTCCCAAATCTCTAACAGAGATTTAACTCTGCGTCTCAAGCCTTGAACGCAGAGTTAAGGCCCAGAACGCCAACTGGGGCGTTTTGACTTGTTCAAACACAAGTCGAACGGCCTCAAAACTGTTATCCCATGTTCTGAGGGATTTTCGCCCACTTAGGAGCAGATTTAGGGGTTGGTTACACCCCTGGCCCCCCTATAAATAACCGACTTACTCAATTAAGTAGAGGGTTGACGTGTGCTGGTATCAAAACCATATAAGGTTAACAAATCTCAGCAGCTTAACCGCACAGAGAAGGCGATTTTCCAAGAGATCAAAGAACTGATCAGCAATCAGTTAATCAAATCTTGAAGAATCCCTCCACCAACGGCAGATTTACTTGGCTATTAACCGAATCTTCGGTTCTAACAACTTTGTTACAGAGTTTCAACTCACTCCGAGTTCTGAAACTCATTTAAGAATTGGTAATTAAACTTGCAACGCAAGGTAATTACACCAAATCAGTTATTCGGTTCTCAACAACTCTTTTCAGAGTTTTTAACTCGTTCTGAGTCCATTAAACTCGTTAAGAGTTCTAAACCGAATTCATCAAACAAGTCAATCGTTCCAGTGAATCAAGACGGCCAGATCGTCAACGGAGAGCAAGTTCGACACAAGCAATCGAAGGAGGCACTCCATCGCTACCAAGAAGAACCCAGTTTTAAACAAAGGGGAGAATCAAATTCATTCTTCTCTCTTTTATAATCGGAATCCAAATTGTAATTGATTTTGAGAGGAATACAAGTCAATTTTTCTTTCATTATCTTTTTACTACAAATTTCCAACAAACAGCCGCTCAACGATCACTCGACGTCTAGGACTACGACTCTATCACTGCATCAATAATTTGTTGTCCGTTGGGATACCCGAAGGGGCCGGATCCAAAAGAGGTGGAGACTAACTTGGAGGAGATCTTGTCATTGATGCATTTGGGGGATGATTATACCAAGTTCATGATGTCAAAGATCAGGGAGTTGTGGTTCGTTGATCCTGAATTTGCTTCAGAGGCTGTGAAGAGATTAAGTTCTGGGAGTTTTAATAGAGTGGTGCAGGAGCTAATTGGGTATATTTAGTCCTTGAGGAGTTCTTTATGGTGGAGAATGCGAGGAAGACAATATCAATCGATGAGCAACAACTAGATAGTCTGACAACATCAATTGTGGTTGGTGTGATTGTATGGGTCTGATATTTCATACATATACATCAATATCATCACATTTTAGGTAAATATAATACACTGGAGAAAGTATGAAATATCTTAACTACTCCCGATATCATCACATTTTAGGTAAATATAATACACTGGAGAAAGTATGAAATATCTTAACTACTCCCGATGATGAATCTGGTGTCATATGTATTCAAGCAATATCAGCTGTAAGAATGTAAGACTAATTGTATTGAAGCATAATAATTTTATATATAAGCTATTTACATTTACTGTTAACTATTTAAGTCTTTTGTTAACTTTCATCAAAGCGTGTTAACTTTTGGCGTTGCCTGTTAATTTTCGGCTGAACATGTTAACTTTTTTGCGTTTCCTATTAACTTCCGACTAAACATGTTAACTTTTGGTGATGCTTGTTAACTTTCAGTTGAACATATTAACTTTCCAGCTGAACATGTTAAGTATTTGTGATATCAACAATGAACGTATCAAATTGATGGCAAAAATACTGTAATACAATAAGAATAATAAAAGTCAAGCTTGTTGCATTGTTTGTCATCTACATCTACTGTTAATACAACTAAAATCAGTTACACAACATAAACATGCACACAAGTTTTTGTAATCAATCAATTTTTGAAATAAATTTCTCTCCATCCTTATTTAATGGCTCTGCTTAATTATTCTATCCCCATCATTCTATTAGAAGCACAGCTGCAAGTCTGACACGTATGACACCAGGTTCATCGGCGGGAGAAGTTAAAATATTTCATACTTTTTTCAGTGTATTATATTTACCTGAAATGTGATGACATTGATGTATATGTATGAAATATCAGACCATACAATCACACCAACCACCATTGATATTATCAGACTATCTAGTTGCTGCTCATCGATTAATATTGCCTTCCTCACATTCTCCACCATAAAAGAACTCCTCAAGGACCAAATATACCCAATTAGCTCCTGCACCACTCCTTTAAAACTCCCATTACTTAATCTCTTCATAGCCTCTGAACCAAATTCAGGATCAACGAATCCCAATCCCCTGATCTTCGATATTATGAACTCAGTGTAATTGTCCCCCAAATGCATCAATGACAAGATCTCCTCCAAGTTAGTCTCCACCTCTCTTGGATCCGACCCTTAGGGAACCCCAACGGACAACAAATTCTTAATACGGTGACAAAGTCATAGTCGTCGATGTCGAGCGATCTCAAGCAGCGTCAAGGAACTGCGAACGGTGAAGTGTGGCGTCGATGCAGGAGAGGGCGAGATGCACTCGAGACTGGGCGAGGTCGATCTGGCGAACGCGAGAGGAGACTTAATCGACGAGGGAGGCGGTGGAGGAGAGGGAGGAAAGGAGGAGGGATAAATCAGAACGGGCGAGGGAGATGAGAGGGGAGGAGGAGCGGCGGAGTGAGAGGCCGCTATCAAGATCGGGGCGGGAGGAGAGGAGGGAGTCGAGGCAGACGCCGAGAAAGCGTTGGTAGGTGATGCATTAGTGAAGGAGGCGAGTCATTGTGCCACGTCGGTGAGGGATCAGATCTGGGTTAGGCCTCTGGGGTTTGAGCAAGAGAAGAGAGAAGAGAGAGAAAGAATAGATTAAGGGATAGAAATGAGTTTTCGCAAAGTATTTCTTTCTGTGCTGACTTGGAAAAGTACATATGGACTAAAACACAATTATTTACTGTATTAGAGTCTGTCTCACATGAAAAAAATACAGGGGGCTGGTCACATGAGCTTTCTTTTTTTTGGGCATTGACACATTTTCCCCTAAATATTGATGGAATAAACACCTACATGCACTTTTTCAAAAAAAAAAAAAAAGAATAAAGAAAAATAAAACGATTATCTTATAATAAAAAAAGAGCAATACATGTCGCATTTCTGGAACCAGAGATAAATAAAAAAACATTAATAGCTTGTTTGGATTGAGGGGAATGAGGGTGAAGGGAAGTTAGGGGAACCATTCACCTCCATTCACCTTGTTTGGGAACACTTAGGAGGCGAAGTTAATTCACCTCCATTCACCTTGGTTCACCCCCTAATAATATAAAAATTGTTACCCCCCAAATTGGGGTGTAACCAAGGGGAAGGGAATTCCTTTCCCTTTCCTTCCTTTCCCTTCACTCCCCTTCACTCAGTTTCCCTTAACTTCCCTTCACGCCCTACGAATCCAAACAGGCCCTAAATGAAAATATCACATGGGGAGTAACTTGGAGCAACTCACATGAACTGAGAAACTAATTTCAATGATCTGGACAGCTAATTAAAAATATGAAAGACGCAATGAGTCAATATCTTAAATAAAATAAAATAAATGTGTTTTAAAGATATATTCTGAGGTTGAATTGTCGTCATCGGTTGTAATGAGGATCAAAATGCCCCCAGTTGAAAAAGGATTGGACTAAAAAAAGACTGGAGAGAGAGAGAGAGAGGATAATGGAGGCATTATACTTACTGTGCTCCATCATCTCCACTCTCGTAAAATCCACAGCCCTCTCTCTCCTCCTCGCTCTCCGATCAATCCCTCTCCTCCTCTTCCCCTCCTTCTCCTCCGCCTCCTCCTCCGCCGCCGGCGTTCTCATCTACGACGGCCTCGTCCGCCACGAAGCGCCGCCGGCCGGCGCGCCTCACCTTCTTCGAGTACCGCCGTTCACGCTACGCCCTATGTCGACAAGACCGGGCCCCACACCCTCTGCGCTCTCACCTCTCTGCTGATCAAGCCCGCGATGATCCTCCGGCCACTAACGGTCCAGCTGTAAAAAAGATCGAATCTACCCCCCCAATGTCATTTTTTTCCTTTGCCCTAGATTCGATTCTGACTGAAGTTAGCCGTTGTAGGTTGTGCCCAGATACCTCAGTAGGAGGGCGCTGGGTACGAGCAAACCCTGAGTGTTATATTACTGGCTACGAGAAAATGCGAAGGAGAGAGGGGGAAGCAGCTAAGTTCTGCAATCAGAGGTGGGTCTTTTTTACAATGACATTTTATTTAGGTTGATATTCTATGGGGGGTTAACAATAAAGATGCGATAGTGCGATTTCAGGTTAAAAACACGCCTGGGGAGAAGAGAGAGTGAGGTTTCGCGTTCAGAAACCAAACCCATTGCATAAAACCCATTCATGGATCTCCTTAACGATGGCTCATAAAGATTAAAAACTATTAGTAGGGGTTTATAAAAAAGATCGAAGAAATATAAATCTTGTGATGAATTTCGATGTAAGAAAAACAAAATGTGATTTACTAAAAAATTGAATACTGAATTGCTAAGTGGATTTTATAAAAAAGTTGTCTAACTAATGAATAAAATGTGATTTAAAAAAGAGAGGATGGTATACAGTGAAAATAAAATAAACATAATCTCTATACCACCAATAAACAAAAACAAAACAACTAAACAGTGATCAATTCAAACCGTATGTTGTAAAGCATGGATGTCCAATAGCAAAATCTTAAAACCAATGAAAAATGAAATACGAATATTTAAATATCTTGATTATATCCACAATCTGAGTGGAAACTGTATCATGAAAAAATTAAATTTGTCAATCTAAAGAGGAATTTGGTTAAAATAATAGATAAACCATAACTATAATGATTCCTATTTTGATTAACACACAAAAACATAAAATTTATATGAAGTCTTACTGAATAATGAAATAAGCTCAGACTTGATTCCGCCTTTAAAAATTAAAAAATTTTGTAAAAAAATCCTAAAATCAATGGGTATGAAATAAGATAGGGCTGTCAAGCTACTGTATTTTGTCCAAATAATTCACTCCCCACAACCCTAAGTGAATTATAAAACCATCCCTCGTCCCATAAATACTTCACTCCAAATCCCTCAAAACTGTAAAATGTGTGGTTTTCCCCGCACCACGATGTCATGTGAGTTTCCGAGTCTGAACAAGGCTGGTACTAAGAAGGAAAAGAAGAACTAAAATTTTTGAATTGACCTTTTGTTAAATTAAAAATAGCAATAAAATAACAAACTTAATTTGTACTTTTCTGTGCACGTTATGAAATATACTTTTGGGAAAAAAAGGATTGTGTCATAAATTATATCAACCATATATCAATAAAAATTGAAAATAAACTAGGGGGAAAAGGAATATATACAAGGGATAAACAAGATTCGCTCAATAAGCATAATAAGGAGGTTGGACTCTTATCACAGGAAGTCTCTAATAAAAAAACTTGCAAAGAAAAAAACAATTGTGACGAGAGGGTTGTTCAGCCTTTTGGGAGAATTGCTGCATAGAACAAGTATTGGGAGTATAAACGAAAATGGTGAAGAAGAAGAAGTGGAGGATTGAATCGAGAGAGGAATGGACCAGTCCAAAACAAAACAGCAATCAGATAAAGTAGCAAAAGTAGTTGAATGTCATACAACCAACCGTGGATGAAAATTATAAACTTCTTCGAAGAAGGGAAAAGCTTGGTAGTCGAAAAGGAAAGAAGATTATACATGGGGCACAATTAGTGTTATTGAATAACCTGTTCAGTGGTTACAAGACTAAGACAGGAAAAGTATGACTTTGGAAGAAAATGTAAGTCCTCATCTGTGGTGTTTAATCGCGAAATCTTTTCCATTGTGCGAACCCATTACAACGTCGTTTATCGAATTACAGATTCAAAAGTGCAGCCTTTTAATGATCTTTTAAACCAGTAAACCTAATTAATGAATCTCCCTAAAAAACCACATTGCTATTAAACTCGTTTATTTAGCGAGCCTCTGCTTACGAGAGATTTGCTAGTGGGGGGATGCGTTACCCATGGACACCTGATCAACAATTGCAATGTGTCCGAAGCAGGTTAAAGCTTGATGTTGTCTGACGTGGAAAAAAAAAACGAAGTGAAACTAGCGATGTAGAGATACAACACCCTTCAAGATAAAGTCAAAGCTAAAAGATTCGCGGAAACAACCGAAGTTTTGCAGCATTCCTTGAAAACGGTGCAGCTTCCCTTCCAAAACAAAATCCCTAATTCTCTGTGTTATTTTGCTCCTCCAACTGAAAAAAGGAAAGTAGAGAAAAGTATGTATAGCCCTGGCCCACACCGTTCTGAAGATAAGAAGCTTGAACAACTCGTAATCGATAATTCTATTTGGGGAGACAATTCCCACTTCCTCGGACAAAGGGTCGTCCAGCAGTGGTGGTGCGCCTAATGACCTCTCAACCGCCAGTCTGTTAAATACCGTCGCTCTCGAGGATCGTGCTTGAGTCTCTGTCCCAGCTGCTTCATAACCGGTTTTTTCATATCTTACCGGATGGATCCCAAGCCAATTATGAAGCCATGTGGATCGCACGGAAGCCAAGAAAACGCGTCAAAGCGCGTCATACCCCTGCTCTAATCTTCACTCGCAGCAACCAGCACGCCAACACGCTCGTTGCATTTCCCCGAGACACCAACAGTGTCTCGCTCATTTTTCGAGACATTGACACGGATAAACAATACTATCCTCTTGAGTAGCTCATCCCTTCTGTGTTCCTTAAGTATCTTTTGCTCAGCTCACGCCATGATCGATCTCTGACTAGCAAGACTCTCCCTCGCCGATCTTATGAGTTGTGTAGGAACATACATATGAATTTTTCTCGCGCCTACGAACACCTCTTCCACAATTCACCTCAAAAACGTTCATCTCATGCCGGGCAGTCTAACAATTTGACAAGATCACGCACTGCAATAATTTTCAATCCCTACCCAGAAATGTCGAGGAAGAATGCGTGAAAGAAAAGGAAAAAAAAACTCTTGGCTTCTTCCGGCTAACGCACTTTTCTCAGTACTGTTGGGTTGAGTATTTGAACATACTCTGGTGTTGTGGTAAGTTTAACCAATCTGTTGAAATTCAGGCAACTGAATCAGTAGATCATGTTGACTCGTCTGAACTAACCCATGTTGTCTGAGCGTCTGCGACCGTTAAACACTGATCTTTGCGGAGTCTCTGCCACTCCTGGATGCGCGCTTCAACGAACTCTCCCCGGATAACTTCCTTCTGACCGAACAACTATCGCCCTAGCCTGACTCATGACTCGAATCCATCCTGTTGAAAATCGCGTCTTGGCATTCGTCTCTGACCTTCGTGCTGACCGCGCGAGGACAACAATTTATACTTCGTGCGTACTGGAATTTCTTTAAGACGTTAGAGTTGGAGACATCAGCCTTCAACTCGTATACTCAGCTTACATACAACGCTGAGCCCGCCCTCGGTCTCGGCTCAGGCGTCCGAGACTTGCGCCGCCCAGCCGCTTACGTCCCTAGCGGCGCGCTCTAAGCGTTCTTCCTGAGCGTTCTGCTGTTCATTCTAGTGTTGGGTCTATTTGCTGAACACGGCAGGATGTATCTGGAGCGGGTTCATCCATTTGGAGGTCTAATGGCACGTTCAGGCAGCGGCAGCATCGACCACACCTACACACCATCAGAGCGCTTGCGTACAGCGGTGCCATCCACGGTAAGACATCAACTCCTCAAACGCCTTAAACATAGGTGGGATCAATCACCGCTAAGTTAGCGCTAGTCTATGGCGGATGAGGTACGCTAAGCCTAGGCGTCACGCCTAACCGCGATCTAGCCAGCAGTTCTTTTTACAAACAGTGCGCTATTCATCCCATTGTCTGGAAATAAACCTGCCCACGTTAACCCAAAATACCCGGTCGCGCAGGTTTCTCAAAGAGGTACAGTCTGTCACAAGTCCGTCCATGACTCATCGGAGTGTTGGGACAACCAAGCCTGAGAATGCACCAGACGCCTCACTAGGTTCGAGTTCGGTTTTGTGCCAGCATTCGATTTCTTGGCGAGATGTGATTTTCCTGCATACTCTGGACCCCACTAATCCAGGCTGGCGACACTAAGAATAAAAGAAGAAAACTAATGTTTCTGCATCTGGACATGCACTCCTCTCTCTGTGATTTAGCCTTTCTACGATGTAGCCTTAACAAACTTAATTGTATTTCTGTGCTCAACGCCAATGAATTTCTACTTTTGGAATAATGCAACTGATTGTTGTCCATAACTTCTTCATTCAACACGCAAGCGTAAAAGGACCCTGAAAATAGTCACCCCGGAATCTTTTTCAGCCAGGTAGACTTATAATTGAAACCTAATACATCCGAAACTTATGCCTCCTCTTTTGCGCCTTCCGAGGATCTTTCCCACAGGGGGGCGCGGGCGGCTTTTACCTATCCTTCTGACAGGGATCAACACTGCACATGATCGTCCATCGAGCTACATACGAGTTGCGACTTCTCCTTCTCCACCGGAACGCCGCTTTCTTATCGATTCCTGCAAAAGACTTGGGTAGGGAGAGAAAGTTGCTGCAGTTAGAAAGATTGGGAGTAGTAATACGAGAAATGGTGAAAGAAGAAGAAGTGGAGATTGAATCGAAGAGAGGAGAGGTTTTGGACGTGGGTTTGAGTCCAAAACAACAGACTAAGTCAGATAGTATGCCTCTTTTTAGTAGGTAGCAAATAGTTTGATGTCAACAACAACACCTGGATGTGAAATTTATAAACTTCTTCGAAGAAGGGTAAAGCTTTGTAGTCAGATGAAGGGAAAAAAGATTATAATGGGGGCAAACTTAGTTTTTGAATTAACCTGTTCAGTGTTTACAAGATCTAGAGACCAGGAAAAGTATGACTTTGTTAAGAAGTGTTCCTATCTGTGTGTTTGCATCGGAAATCTTTTTCATTGTGGAATCCATTACAACTCGTTTATCGAATTACAGATTCAAAAAGTGAGCCTTTTTATAAGACTTCTTTAAACAAATAAAAACAAATAAATGAGATCTCCTATAAACACATGCATAAACTCTTGTTTAGCAGCCTCTGCTTACGAGAGATCTTTGTCTATGTTGGGGATGCGTTACTCCATGGACCACCGATTCAACAATCCAAGTTGATCGTGAAGAAGGTTTAAAGTTGATGTTTTGACGTGGAAACAAGAACTGAAGTGAATATCTTAGCGAGGTAAGATAAACACTCTTCTCAAGATCAAGTCAAAGCTTAGATCTCGAGGAAACACCGAAGGTTTTGCAGATTCCTTGAAAACGGTGCAAGTCTCTCTCCAAAGTTCGCCAAAATTCTAATTCTCTGTTGTTAATTTGCTCTCCCCTGTGAACAAGGGTGTAGGGGAAGTATTTATAGCCCCTGGGAACCGTTTCTGAAGATAAGAAGTTGAAACAACTCGTAATCGATAATTCCTATTTGGGAGACAATGTCCACTGTCTCGGACAAAGGGGTCGTTCCAGGTAGTTTTGTAATTGACGTTCAATCTGTTAAATACCGTGATTTCTGAGGATTTTGAGTCTCTTCAGTTTATAACGGTTTTTCCATATTTATGGATGATCCTAAGCAATTATGAAGCCATGTGGATCGCACGAAGTCCAAGAAAACCGTCAAAAGGGACGTCATACTGCCTCATCATTTTTGAGACACCAACAGTGTTTCGCATTTCCGAGACACCAACAGTGTCTCGCATTTTCGAGACAATTGACACTGTCTCGAAAACTATAGTCTCTTTGAGTTATCATTCTTTGTGTTTTCCTTGTTTCCTTTTGCTTCAGCTAGCCCTATATAGTGCTGATTTCAGGTGACAAACACGCCTTGGGGGGAGAGAGTGAGGTTCGGGTTCAGGCCGGGTTCAGATTTGGTGGCCAAACCCTTGCATGTTAGCCCATTCATGGTAATCTCTTAACTATGGCTGCAAATTTTTAGTCCAAGAATTTAAAAACTAGTTAAGTAGGGGTTTATGAAATGTATTAATGATCGAAGAAATATAAATTTTGTGATGCTTTTCGATAGTAAAGCAGAAGTAAACAAACTATTGTGATTTAGCTAAATATTCACGTTTTGATACTGAATTGCTAAATTGGTAGTGTGTGGATTTATATGAATCAAACGAGAAAGTACTGTTTGCTAACTATTTTTTTGGTTAAGCTAGATAAAAAAAGTCCACTCGCTATGTGAATTTTTTCTCTATCAGGAGAATAAAGTTGGATTCCAGTAGTTCATTGTGCTTTGCAGGTCAATCACCTTTGTGTCCTAAGACAAATTCTACTCCCATAATTTATCCTTTACACCACTAAGGTTAGTGTCTTCCAAATTTCCAAAAGCAGTCAAATCAGATGCCCTAGCAATTTGTTGATAATCTCATGAACCTTGGATGTCATCGGGTAATGCAAAATCTTAATAACCTTGATATACTCAGGTAGTGCATTAAAATCCAAATAGTATTCTAGTGTCTCAGCAAACCTTTCTTTCTTGCTTTTATCCATCCCACTACTGAGTGAGAAACTGTTATATGGAAACAAAATTTTCCCACTTGATATATTGTCACACTTCTAATCAGGAATTTTGTGTACTTTTCTCATTTCCCAATAATTTGTTGGGGGTTTTAGGATATAGACCATAAACAAATTTCCTATTTGGATTAACCACCAAAATATCATATTTGTCTATGAGTCCTTACTAATATGATGCTCACTTGATTTCCGTCCTTATATTACTTATTTTGTTATATTCTAAAATCATGGTATGGAAATAATTAGGGCTGTCAAGTTATTATTTTGTCCCACCTTAATTTCACTCCCCACAACCTCTTTTGTTTTTTTCATAGTGAAATAAACACCATCCTGTCCAATACTACCTACTTCACTCCACATCCCTCAAACTGTTGGTGTGGTTTTCGCACACTGATTCATGTTGAGTTTTCTGATCTGAACTCTCAAGGCTGGTGACCTAAGAAGTAAAAGAAGAAAACTAATGATTTTTGATTGAATGAACTCTTTTGTTGTATTTATTTCTACTATGTAGCCTTTTTTAACAAACTTAATTTGTACTTTTCTGTGCTCACGCTATGAATTTCTACTTTGGAATAATTGCAATTAGGATTGTGTTCATAACTTTTAATTCAAATAAAGCTAAAAGGAACCTGAAAATAGTCAACCCCAATTTTCAGCCAGTAGACTTTATATTAAATATTCTAAACATCCGAAACTCTATTTCCTTTTTTTGGGTCAGATTTCCACTGGGGGGGGGGGGGTTTTACCTATCTCTCTGTACAAGGGATCAAATGGCTTACATGATCGCTCATGAGCTAATAGAGTTGGATCTCTTTTCACGGAACGTGCTTTCTTATGACTTCTGCAAAAGAGATTTTTATGTGTGAGAGAGGGTTGGGTCAGCTTTTTTGGGTAGGGAGAGAAAGTTGCTGCAGTTAGAAAGATTGGGAGTAGTAATACGAGAAATGGTGAAAGAAGAAGAAGTGGAGATTGAATCGAAGAGAGGAGAGGTTTTGGACGTGGGTTTGAGTCCAAAACAACAGACTAAGTCAGATAGTATGCCTCTTTTTAGTAGGTAGCAAATAGTTTGATGTCAACAACAACACCTGGATGTGAAATTTATAAACTTCTTCGAAGAAGGGTAAAGCTTTGTAGTCAGATGAAGGGAAAAAAGATTATAATGGGGGCAAACTTAGTTTTTGAATTAACCTGTTCAGTGTTTACAAGATCTAGAGACCAGGAAAAGTATGACTTTGTTAAGAAGTGTTCCTATCTGTGTGTTTGCATCGGAAATCTTTTTCATTGTGGAATCCATTACAACTCGTTTATCGAATTACAGATTCAAAAAGTGAGCCTTTTTATAAGACTTCTTTAAACAAATGAAAACAAATAAATGAGATCTCCTATAAACACATGCATAAACTCTTGTTTAGCAGCCTCTGCTTACGACCATTACAACTCGTTTATCGAATTACAGATTCAAAAAGTGAGCCTTTTTATAAGACTTCTTTAAACAAATGAAAACAAATAAATGAGATCTCCTATAAACACATGCATAAACTCTTGTTTAGCAGCCTCTGCTTACGAGAGATCTTTGTCTATGTTAGGGATGCGTTACTCCATGGACCACCGATTCAACAATCCAAGTTGATCGTGAAGAAGGTTTAAAGTTGATGTTTTGACGTGGAAACAAGAACTGAAGTGAATATCTTAGCGAGGTAAGATAAACACTCTTCTCAAGATCAAGTCAAAGCTTAGATCTCGAGGAAACACCGAAGGTTTTGCAGATTCCTTGAAAACGGTGCAAGTCTCTCTCCAAAGTTCGCCAAAATTCTAATTCTCTGTTGTTAATTTGCTCTCCCCTGTGAACAAGGGTGTAGGGGAAGTATTTATAGCCCCTGGGAACCGTTTCTGAAGATAAGAAGTTGAAACAACTCGTAATCGATAATTCCTATTTGGGAGACAATGTCCACTGTCTCGGACAAAGGGGTCGTTCCAGGTAGTTTTGTAATTGACGTTCAATCTGTTAAATACCGTGATTTCTGAGGATTTTGAGTCTCTTCAGTTTATAACGGTTTTTCCATATTTATGGATGATCCTAAGCAATTATGAAGCCATGTGGATCGCACGAAGTCCAAGAAAACCGTCAAAAGGGACGTCATACTGCCTCATCATTTTTGAGACACCAACAGTGTTTCGCATTTCCGAGACACCAACAGTGTCTCGCATTTTCGAGACAATTGACACTGTCTCGAAAACTATAGTCTCTTTGAGTTATCATTCTTTGTGTTTTCCTTGTTTCCTTTTGCTTCAGCTAGCCCTATGATGATCTTTCCTGACTTAGACAATGACGTCCTTCGCCCTCTCTTTATCTTGAGCTGTGTTTAGGAACATATATGTAATTTTTGACGCCTACAGATACCCCCTTCAAAGTTTTCAGCCTCAATATTTTATCGAGGAGTCTGGAACACTTTGAACAAGATAGACTTGTTTTCAATCCTACCAGTATTTTGTCGAGGAGATTGCGTGAAAAGGACCTGTGAATGGTTTCAATTCTTTGGCTTCTTCGGCTTTCAGCTTTTCTCAGTATTTTGTTGAGTATTCTGAAATACTTCTGGTGTTGTGTTTATCGCTTTACCATTGTTGAAATTAGGAACTGAATCTGATATGTTGATGTCTGAACTAACTCATGTTGTTGAGTTGACGTTAAACTGATCTTTGTCGGGAGTTTGCATCTGGATTGCGATTAAACTCTTCGGAATAATTCTTTGACCTGAAAATTATCCTGAGCCTGATTCTGACGAAATTGTTGATGCGTTGACCTTCGTTGACCTTCGTTGTGACGCGCGAACACAATTTATACTCGTGCGTTAACTGGAATCTTCTTAAGACGTTAGAGTTTGGAGAATCAGTTTATACTCGTATACTCAATGTTACATTAAACGCTGGGCGCTTCTAGGCGTCAGACTTGGCGCCCAGCGCTTAGTCGCCTAGGCGGGCGCTTAAGCGGTTTCTGAGCGTTTTTTTCTTCATTTAAGTGGTGGTCGATGAGATTTTGCTGAAGACCGGAGGATGTAGTGGAGGTGTTCATATTTGGAGGTTAATGGAGTTTGGAGGACGTGTAGGCTACGACACATAAAATCACAATCAATGCCTACAGGGTGCAATCCACGTAAGCAGATAATGTTTCCCTAAACGCTCGTAAAATCTAGGTGGGCATTCTAAATACCGCCTAGACGTTAGGCGCTAGTTAGGCGACCTAGGTACCGCCTAAGCCTAGGCGTACGCCTAAGCGGATTAGGCAGAGTTTTTTTAAAACAGTGCGTATACTCATCGGAGTTTTGGAAATTAGTTTAACCTCAAATACCCGTCGGAGGTTCAAAGAGATGTAGTTTATACTCGTATACTCATCGGAGTGTGGGAAGAACAAGCTGAGAATGCATCAGATGCTCACTAGGTTGAGTTTTTTGTGCGAGATTTGATTTTTGTGCGAGATGTTGAGTTTTCTGATCTGAACTCTCAAGGCTGGTGACCTAAGAAGTAAAAGAAGAAAACTAATGATTGCGTTTTTTTCTTCATTTAAGTGGTGGTCGATGAGATTTTGCTGAAGACCGGAGGATGTAGTGGAGGTGTTCATATTTGGAGGTTAATGGAGTTTGGAGGACGTGTAGGCTACGACACATAAAATCACAATCAATGCCTACAGGGTGCAATCCACGTAAGCAGATAATGTTTCCCTAAACGCTCGTAAAATCTAGGTGGGCATTCTAAATACCGCCTAGACGTTAGGCGCTAGTTAGGCGACCTAGGTACCGCCTAAGCCTAGGCGTACGCCTAAGCGGATTAGGCAGAGTTTTTTTAAAACAGTGCGTATACTCATCGGAGTTTTGGAAATTAGTTTAACCTCAAATACCCGTCGGAGGTTCAAAGAGATGTAGTTTATACTCGTATACTCATCGGAGTGTGGGAAGAACAAGCTGAGAATGCATCAGATGCTCACTAGGTTGAGTTTTTTGTGCGAGATTTGATTTTTGTAGGATCAACTATAGATGATGATACGACTACAATTTTAAAGGCTACTGAACATCTTAAGATGTTCGAGTCATGAGACCAACTAATAAAGTTGGTACGTCAATAACTATTAAAGCTGATTGGAGATGAAGCTTGTACAAGCTTTGTGAAGAGAAGCTCTCCGAGCTAGAAGAGCGAATCCGTCATCGCAAGATGCTTATTATAGGATTTTTAGCAAACCCTCACCCATCAACGGATTTTTAGCACCCTCACCCATTAACGTTGTGCTAAAAAAATAAACTCTCTTAGACTTTAGGCTATAATATTGAATATATAGGCTTCATGTGTTAGATGTAAGTTTATCTCTAATAAGGGATCGAGATAACGTACCCTATGCATAAAAAGCATGGATTCAGATATTATTAATTTAATAATAATCACTGGCTACGATATCGAATACGTAGGTTTTATCGTTTTTACGGGAACGGATCACCCGGTAACATGTGTTAGATGTAGAATTATCTCTAATAAGGGACCGAGATAAAATCCCCCATGCGTGAAAGACATGGATTCAGAGGCCATTAATTTAATAACGATCACTGGCAACGATATTGAATACGTAGATTTTATCGTTTTTACGGGAACGGACCACCCAACGTGTGTGAGATGTAGACTTATATCTATTAAGGGATCGAGATAAAGTCCCTCATGTATGAAAAGACATGGATTTTGGTGTTGAGAAAATTGTGTCTTCTCTTGGGGCAAAGACGAACCTTGTTTTGTCTTTTCTTTGGGCAAATACGAACGCTGTTTTGTCTTCTCTTGGAGCAAAGACGAACCCGTTTTGTCTTCTCTTGGGGTAAAGACGAACCATGTTTTGTCTTCTCTTGGGACAAAGATGAACCATGCTTTATCTTTTATTGGGGTAAAAACGAACCCGTTGCTGGAGAGAAAAATTTTATATTCTATCTCTTACTACAAAAGAAACTCAAAGTGGGATTTCTAATTCGAGAATCAAAAAAGATTCGGATAATACTAGCTGTCGGAATGTTTGATTATCCAATTTGAAGGTTGATTTCTCGTTTATCGAGAGAGAATTTCAGTTTTGATCCTAACTATGGGAAGATTTAACCAAGTGGGAGGTTTAAGACGATCCTAATTATAGGAAGTTTAGATCGCTTGATTTGAAAGTGGACATATCATTCACGGAAGGAATCGAGAGGGGATTTTAGCTTTGATCCTAACTGTAGGAAGGTTTAACTAAAAAACAGTGGTAGTAGAGGTACAAATAACAGTATGAATGTTGACTTGTACAAATCACTTAGTGGGGGTTTTCGGTGTTAAATGGTAAGATCTTGACACGAAGGGGGTTCGATAATCGCTAGGAATCAGTAGATTAAAATTTTTAGTGTCGTGTCAGGATTTCAACAGTGGGAGTGTTAAAGGTTTAGACACAGTGGGAGTTTGAAGGGTTTTGACCATGAAGAATTTTAGTGAACCCACCGCCAGTTAATTTGATAAGTGAGGGGTTTTCTGGTGGAGGATCGTGAATCATCAAACACTTCACAATTACACCATAGGAGTTTCGTGAGGGATGATTTACCCGATAAAATCATTGTATCTCATCTCGACGAAAGAGTGCTCAGAAAGTCATAGTGAGAGAGTTTTAATCATCTTAGAAATGATTAAATAGCCATAGTAGGAGGTTCTTAATCATTATTTTTTTATCATGATTAAAAATAAATTATTCAGATGATTGGTCTTCATCTTGAATAATCAGCTGATCTCGGGTTATCCTTAAGAATACCATGCGTAATATTTTTCAGGAACTTCCCATTGGTGGGCAACGCTGCCACGAAATCAGGTCTCGGTTTCTGAATTTGTATCTCGAACTTTGTATCGACCCCCAGCTTTTTTGGCAAAACTGAGTTCAATGAGGAACACATTATTTTCAACCATGTTGGGTTATCCTTAAGAACATTGTGTAATATTCTCCAGGAACTTCCCATTGTTAAAAATAAGAGAAGCAGTTTAACCTCGTATACCCGTCGGAGGAACATGGAGAAGCAGTTTATACTCGTGTACTCATCGGAGTCTGGGAGAAACAGTTTATACTCGTATACTCATTGGAGTTTGGGAGAAACAGTTTATACTCGTATACTCATTGGAGTTTTCACCGTTCTCATTTGGCTTGTTTTGTCGTATGATACCGACGTCAACCAAGACTTGAATACTGTCTTTAAGGGCAAAATAGTTCTTGGTGGGATGTTGAACCCTCCTGTGATATGCACGGTATTTTGGGTCCGAAGTCTTGTTAGCTTCCTCCTGATTCGCAATAGGTGACAGCTTGATTTTGTTGTTGGCGAGGAGGTACTTAAAGATAGATGTAACTTCATCATTTTTGAAAGAATACTCTTTCTGGGACCTCAGATCGGGAGTTCTCTGTTGCCTCCGGAGTTGCTGTTGTGACGTTTGGTTGGCGTTCACAACAGTTGTAGGTGCTATCGGTTGACTTCTTTCAGTTTTTTTTTTGAGAAAGCGTTCAACTTGTTCTCTGTGTACCTTCAGCTCTTTATAGGTTTTGGATGGTGCCACCCCTATGGCTTCCAACACATCCAAAGAAAGATTGTTATGGCAAGTTTGGAGGATGAACTCCTCCGTGACCGGATCCCGACAATTCATCACTTTATTTCAGAAGCGCTTAACGAAGTTGTCGTCTGACTCCGCTCTTCTGGTTCTTGTTTAGAAGAGTTCCGATTGATACCTTAATGTTATCGTCGAAGAAGTTACCGAGGAAGAGATTTTCCATGTCATCCCAATTATTAATGCTTCCTGGCTTGAGACGTCGATACCAATCGAAGGCGGCCCTGCGAAGGGTGCTTACGAATGACTGTACGATCAAGGGCTTATTATCAGAAATCATACTCAAGTGAGACTTGAAGTAGATCAAGTATTGAGTTGGCGAGCTTTTCCCGTCGAATGACGTGAAATTGATCAAACTGAACTTCGGCGGGTATGGAATAAACACCCACTTCCTCGGGTATGGGCACGAGATACCAGTCTTTTTCACCTTTGAGTCGATATTAAGGTGTTGACATTATCCTCAAGCTCTTCCATTATTTTATTATCTTCATCCTCATTTTTTTTTGGGGGACGTTGAGGAGGATCAACCAGATCACCCCTAATATTATGGTTAGGAAGAATGTGTTCATCCACATCTGCGTCGCTATCATCTGCGTTGTTTTGAGCACGACGACTAGATTCAGCTCTCTGACTTGGCTCAGGTTGTTGATGAAACTGAGTCTGCAACTCTCTCATCTGCTGCATGGCTAATTTCATCTCCATCTTTATTTCAGCTCGAATTTCTTCTTGCTGCTTAGCCAGAGCTTCTTGAAGCATTTGAGCTAGCTGATCAGGAGTGATGGTGAATGCCTCGCGGATTAGTCGCATGCTAGACATTGTTTCGTCTGAAGTGATTACGGAGCAAACGCCCGATACTTCATCATCTGAGGATATTCCTTTATGCATCCTCTAATAATCCCTACTCTGATTGTTCCTATTTGGAGCCGAGTTATACGCTGGGATATCCCCGGATAAGAGTCGGGGCTGGAGTTGGTCGAGCGTCGTTTTGACTTTCCTTTATTAGCCATATTGATGGTGACTTCTAGAAATTCGGCTGATCTTTTCTTACGGAAGCGTCTTGATATGGGCTTTGACACTTTGATGGAAAGCCTTTGGAATACCGAGACCCTTTGTGGAGCGGTCTTGGAGCAACTACACTCTGATAATACTGCTCTAATAAGCCTCTCACATGAACAATGAGAGTTTGTCTCTCGTTTACACTCCCAGCCTGATAGTACAACTCATTAGCATGATGACAGGAGCAACCTATCGCTGGTTGGTGTGACTTCCCAGGTATAACGTTGTCTTTTGACGGACACGTCTTCTTCTGGGGATGCAAAGCCTTATTGGCATCCTCAGGTGTCACACGTTTAGAACTACCCCTTTGTGGGTGTGGAACCTCAACAGGCTCCTGGGCTTCGATATGAACCTCTAGGCTAGAGGTGACAAGAATTCTCCCAAGAGGGGAGGCCTCCTTGTCTTTATTGTGCACCTTACATGAACAGGTACATCGAGGTGTCTCAGTTGGTTTGGAGGCAACAAGACACCTTTGAGTAGCAGTTGGCTTCACGGGAGGACGCATACGACCCCCTGGCTGAGGAACTACTTGGGTTTTGGGTTTTATTCACCGGACCTAAACGTTCTTTTACTGGAGCTTTGCCTCGATCTTCGTGCAAAGGACCAAAGTGATCTGCAACCATGATTTTAAACTTTGAGAGGTCAGGACTGACCCAAGGCTTCACTGGAGGCATGAGGGAAGCAACCGTGGAAGACGGGCTTGGAACGGATGTCGACGGAGGCAAAGAAGTGGCCGCGGAGGATTCTCTTTAGGCGAGACAGCTGGGAGTATCTTTGATGAAGGAACTTTGTGCGAAACAATTGTGGGTGTCTCGAATGAAGGAAATTTGGGCGAGACAGCATAAACTGTCTCGGACAACGGTCCTTTGGGCGAGACAGTATAAACTGTCTCGGCCAAAGGGGGCAGTTTTTGTCGTCTCCAGACTTTGATTTCGCATAAGTTCGGACTTTAGATTCCAAACTTTGCTGGATTTTGGCGGTTTTCCGGCCATATCTTTCTTCTTTGATTCTTGCACTCTTCTCACAAGAGCACGAGCGTGTGCGACACGTGCGCGACGTTTCTGGATGCGTTCCTTCTTCGTCGAACGAGTCCTTTTGACAAGAACACATTCCTCAGGTGATGGCTTAAAGGAAATGTCAGTGACATGTTGCTGAAGTAATTTAGTTGCTTGACGCTTCCTTGACTCTAAGTCTGCGTGATAGCGCACTCCATCCATTGATTCCAAGACCTTTGCGAATTGACGAGCCAGACGTTGCGTTGTCTCTGACGAGCCCTCTTCGTCAGAGTTGGCGAACTTTGGTTGAACAACTCCTTAACTGGGGAGAAGTCGTTACGAGCAGAGCTTCCGACTTTGTTGATAGCCGGAGTATTGTTGTGAGGGGAAGCCTCAGCAATGGTTGGGCGAGAGTCGTCACTTGTGGCCTTCACTGGAGTTGAAGACTGAAACACCTTCTTCGAAGACGAGATCTTCCTGCACTTACGGGAAGAGTAAGACCTTGATGAGGATGAGGAGATATACTTCTCAAACTTGGCTTGGTCGAACTCATACTCTACCGTGGAATCAACCGGGATCTTGATCGGTTGCGACACGACAGCTTCGATGCTGAGACTGTTGGCTCCCACTGTGGTCGCCAGCGTGTTTGTGTTAAAAATCTTTTTATTGTGGAATCCATTATAACTCGTTTATCGAATTACAGATTCAAAAAGTGAGCCTTTTTATAATACTTCTTTACACAAATGAAAACAAACAAATGAGATCTCCTAGAAACACACGTAGAAACTCTTGTTTAGCAGTCTCTGCTTGCGTGAGATCTTTGTCTATGTCAGGGATGCGTTAAATCTGTGGACCACCGATTTAACGATCCAAGTTGATCGTGAAGAAGACTTAAAGTTGATGTTTCGACGTGGAAACAAAAACTGAAGTGAATATCTTAGCGAGGTAAGATAAACACTCTTCTCAAGATCAAGTCAAAACTTAGATCTCGAGGAAACACCGAAGGCTTTGAGGATTCCTTGAAAACGGTGCAAGTCTCTCTCCAAACTTGGCCAAAATGCTAATTCTCTGCTGCCAATTTGCTCTCCTCCGTGCACAAGGGTGTAGGGGAAGTATTTATAGCCATTGGGAACCGTTTCTGAAGATAAGAAGTTGAAACAACTTGTAATCGACAATTCCTATTTCTGAGACACTGTCCACTGTCACGGACAAATGGGTCGTTCCAGGCAGTTTTGTAACCGACGTTCAATCTGTTAAAAACCGTGATTTTCGGGGATTTTAAGTGTCTTCAGTTTGTACGGTCTTCCTATGTTTATGGATGATCCCAAGCAGTTATGAAGCCACGTGAGTCTCACGAAGTCCAAGAAAACCGTCAAAAAGGACGTCATACCGCCTCACCATTTCCGAGACACCAATAGTTTTTCGCATTTCCGAGACACCAACAATGTCTCGCATTTCCGAGGCAGTTGACACTATCTCGGAAACTATAGTCTCTTTGAGTTGTCATTCTTTGTGTTTTCCTTGCTTCATTTTGCTTCAGCTAGCCCTCAGATGATCTTTCCTAACTTAGACAATGACGTCATTCGCCCTCTCATTGTCTTGAGCTGTGTTCGGGAACCTATAGGCAATTTTTGACGCCTATAGTGTGCCCATCCATAAGAATCTAAGTACATATGAAAGAATATAAGTACGTATGAAATTGCACGTTAATGATATACAAAAGAAAAACTTGTAGAGATCCAAACTATGAGTGAGTTTGTATAAAAAAGGGGTTTTTATCTTTAAACTCTAAGTTTTAACCCTATTTATTTTTAGGGATTTTTTTTAAAAAAAAGACTGTTTTTGAAACTTTATTAGCAAAATCGACCTTTTGTGGATTTAATTCGCAAAATCGACCTTTTTTTCGATTTTGCAAAATATAGTTTTTAAACTATACGGGATTAGTAGTCCTGTGTAATTAGTGTTGGCTAATCACATGCTAATTAAACTTTAAATAATACACGAGATTAATTAAACTTCATTAGAGTGTAATTAGGCACCATTAAATACACATGACTAGTAATCCCGTGTATTTTAAAGCTTCATTTTTTTTAAAATCGACCTTTTTTTTGACCAAAAAGAGTTTGATTTTGCTAATTATATCAAAAATAGGTCGATTTTGATAACAAAATTTCAAAAAGGGTCTTTTTGTAAAAAATTCTCCTTATTTTTATACCCAACTACTTCCAAAAACACCCTTAAATCCAAAATATCACGATGACTTATTTTCAAACCTAACTGTGTGTATTTAGTGTATTTATATGATATATACCTTAAGAAAGATTAAAATCACAAATATAACCTCATCTTCTTCCTCTATCTTTCTAAATCCGACACCCAAATCAACATCCACTAGTATCTTCCATCTCCCCTTCAACCTATCATCACCCTAGGGCTCCCCCTCAACCACTCCACTATCGTTTTTCTCCTATTCAACCCACACACTCCCTCCCTCTAAGACTATGCCATTTTCCGTCTAACATCCACAATATGTTCGACAAAATGACTGAATGAACAAAACATCTGTTTCAATTTTAATCAAGCATCAAAATCCATTTCCAACCAAGTATCATGCCACCCAAAAGTATCCCCTTCTACCATTCCTTCCATCCTCAGACATTACTGTGCAAGTATAGTCGAAACATTTGACTTCTTTCATGTTGTGGCAGAACTTATAAAAAGGTATACTTTATTCAAAAAGAGCTATAGAATTGCTATAAGGAGCTACACTTTGAACAAAAGAGCTACACTTTGGTTTGAAATTAGGACTTCAAAGCTTCCATATTCTTTTATAGTTATATCTAAATATGTATTACGCTTTTGTTTATTATCCTCAAATATTTCCTTTCAAATAGAGCCTAAACATTTAACTTTTTTTGTGGGGTGGGGGGTGTGGGGTGGGGGGATTAAAAGAGCTCTTAAAGAGCTATACTTTGCTCAAAAATAAGTATAAAATTGCTATAAGGAGCTATATTTTGAATAAAAGTTATATTTTGTTCATTAAGAGCTATAATATGTGGTAAAGAGCTATACTTTGATTAGTCGAAATTAGGATATTATAAGCTTCTATATTTTTCATATATTTGGATCTAAACACATGCTGCTTTTTGTTTATTGTCCTCAGACATTTCTTTTCAAATAGAGTGCAAATGTTTAATTTCATTTTTGAAATGACAGAGAACTTATAAGGAGCTATACTTTATTCATAAAGAGCTATAAAATTGTTATATAGAACTATACTATGAATAAAAGAGCTATATTTTATTTGGAAAGAGCTATGATATGTTGTAAAGAGGTAGACTTTGAACATTCAAAATTATGATATTCTAAGTTTCTATATTCATCTTATAATTAATACTACTTATAAAGGAGAATACACATGTCAAAACTCAAATGTTTTAAGAAGTCTCTGCCTAGCCTGCCTAGACTTACGCCTAGGCTTAGAAGGTAACTTGGTCGCCTACCTAGCGCCTAGGTGTTTCCTAGGCTGCCTGCCTAGATTTTGGGAGTGCCTATGGGAGCGTGGTTTACCTACATAGTTTGCACCATTTAGACATTAATCATGATTTCCTCTATTACAGCTCATCCTCCAACCTCCTTCAAACACTAACTATGAACACCTCTACCTCTCCTGACCTTCAACAAAACATCATCCACCACCACTTAAAAAATCTACCTACGTGCCAGTCTAGCGTGTTAACTTTTTATAACATTGACACTTATTATCAATAACGATAATTAAAAACTAAAAAAAAAAGAAAAATGCCTGGGCCTCGCCTAGGTTTCCACCTAGGCGCCTAGGTTCTAGGTGTCGGGTCCAACGCTTAGACTGCCTAGCGTTTTCTATAAAATTGTAAAAACTTTTAATTTTCTTTTTAGCCCTCTCAAAGTTTGATAATTTGCAATTATACAGATCAAAGTTATCAAGTTTAAAGCAATAAAAAAAAGTTTAAAATTTCCAACAAAACCAAACACTTCCAACTCTCAAGCTTTAATAAATCCTACAAAATAACTCCATCATCTAGATTCATCTTGCAAAAAATAACCAAGTCATCCTCATCTAGAAAGTAATTTGCATCTTTGAGATCCACTTCATCTTCTGTAGCAATCCCTTTTTCTTTTTGTGTAGAGGATACCGTAGAAATAATTTCAATACAAAATTCGAGTATTCATGAAAATAAACATAACATTGAAAGCGCCTAGAAAGCATACAAGAACCATTAACTCTTTTTCTCTTTGCTGTTGGAGCATCTTTATTGTCTTCTTCCGCAGTAGCTAGACTATTAATTGCAGCAACATTGACTTGCTCCCTATCCTTGACATCACCATCTAGCCAGTTCGGATCGTTCGGAAGACAAGGCTCCTCCTCGACTATCCATTCATCATCGGAAGATACCTCATCTAACAAAATCACATCCATCTTTCGCGCCTTCCTCCGCATATTTCTCTCTCTTAGCTTGATATTGTACATAACATAACTAAGAGAACTAAGACGCTCTTGCTCCAAATGACATCTCTTTTTTGAGTGAACCTTCATCAAAAAATAACAACTTATAAGCTTTTGAGATAAGAGATACTAGTTGAATTTTAGAATTGAAATTACTTGCTCAAAGTGCTCCAATTGCGCTCGCATCCAGATGCACTAGTAGTGAGGGAGAGAATACAAACTGCAAATCACTTTAGATTCGGAGTTTAATCCCCAAACCTCTCCCATCAAGAAGGTATACATTCAAAGATTGAAAATCAACATAAGAAACCACCGTCATTATAGAATAAAAATTAACTAATTAGCAAATTAATACCTAAAATACGATTACTAATGGTCTTTTGAGCCATGGATGTTCCGAATTCTCCTATTTTTTCATATAAGCATCTAGCTCATAATCAGCTAATGCTCTCTCATCTTCGTCGGGGATCATGCGACTCATGCACACACAAAGTCCTTTCTTCACCACCAAATCCTTAGTAAATCTATCCCCATAGAATAATTTGGGATTAAGATAGTAAGGAGCGCAAGGATAGATTGATGCAACACATTCGTCCTTCTAGAACCATTTAGCTTCTAATATGGCATGTACGGTCTCTTCTTTCCACTACATACATCCGCAATCTTCTCCTTTGCATTGTCCATCATTTTGTATAAATATAGCATAGAAGGTTTTACATCCAAATCCACTTCCTGTAGGACATGAGCTAGCGAAAGTTTGGTGGTGAAGTCGCAACGCGCTGACTGGCGTTGACCTAGGGTTACGCGTTGACCGGCGTTGACCCTAGGGTTTACGGATAGCCATTAACACAGTTTATACTCGTATGTTTGCTGGAGTATACGCAGTTTAGGCTCTTAAGGTATTGGAGCACGGTGGTCCCAAGTGTCGGGGCTGCAGGACCAACTGTTAAAGCTGATTCATCTGCATGTGTGGATTTTGTCCTGAATTTGTTGGGTGCTCAAGTTACGAGACCAACTAGTGGAGTTGATGCATCAATGACTCGCAGTTATAGAATTTTTGGCAAATCCTCAGCCATCAACGGATTTGACAAGCCTTTACCGACTACCGTTTGAGTCAGGCTAGCATGCAGATTGTTTAAGTCTGTTCCGCATGTGACGCTGTGCTAAGAGAATTAACGCTCTTAGTGCTACGATATTGAATACGTAGAATTCGTCTCTAGTGTAAAGAACCTTGTCCTTTGCGTTCACTCCTTTTGACTTCTTCGTCCAAGTGCTTCTTTGAAACTCTTCAGAAGAGAACATGGTCCTCAAATGTTCTTTTAAGGGATACAACTTCTGTAGTGTCAAGAGGCAAGCGAGTAATACCATGTCTCAATAACTCCTGGCTCGTATACTTTCTCATCAAGCTCAAGACCCAACAATGGTTGTAGATGAATTGTATTAATCCTTTTGCATATTCAAGAATGTCGTGGTGCATCCTAATTTTCAAGATGTCCTCCAACATAAGGTTAATGCAATGTGTTGCACACAGTGACTAATAAAGTGACTTCCTCTTCTCCATTGGCTACTTCCTAGCTAGGATGTAGGATGCATGATTATCAGTGATGACTTGGAGAACATCTTTTCCCAAATCTCCACCATTTGATCAATCTTCTCCTCAATCTCCACCATTTGATCAATGCACTCAAAAAAATATTCCCCGTTCTTAAAAGCCGCCGGCGCCTTAATGTACTTGTAAAAAAAGTCTTCTCCGGTGAGTTCACGAGCAAGTTAATCAAACTTCTACTCTTCCTGCCCAACCATTCATAAGACATAAGAGTGCAATCATACTTTTCCCAAGCATTTTTATGTTTTGCCTTTATAGAATCTATATTCTCCACTTCTTTCTTAAGCATCCGCGTCTTATCTTAAAGGAGTACTGGAGTAGGAAGTTTCATTCCGGAACTGAATGTCCCAATAGACCTCGCCATCTCCTTTCAATGCGAGCTGCTCAATATGTTGAAAGGCAACCCGTTAGCAAGGATAAGTTGGCCAATCTTCTCTACCACCACATCCCTTTCTTCTTTTTTGATTTGCTTTCTATCGTCTTTTGATGGTCCCGAATATTAACAAATTGGTCCAATGACCCAAATGTTCTAGACTATTAACAAATTGGTCCAATGAACCAAATGTTCTAGACTATTGGACCTGACTACTGCTACCATGCCCGCTTTGTACCTCGAAGCTCTCAATCTCTTGTTGAATTGAGTCGTCATCCATCCTTCCAATTGAGTCAATCAATGCCGCCTTTTCTTTTACAACTTCCGCTCCTTTTAGAACATCCACAAAATACTTCACCGTTTCCAAAACTTTCTCGCATTTCTTCACACCTTTCTTTGTCCCGGCTAAGTGATGCTTAAACTGTGTCACACCCGCCATGATCTGATGATTACAATACTTGCAATAGGGATGTTGTTGCGGTTCCCCCTCCTTCGTAATAGCAAGCTCTCTCACAGGATCCAAACTCTTAAACATTGCCTAAATAAAAATCCTATACTACTGCACAAATAGAAAACAAACATAAAAATCAAATTACCAATTTACAATACAAATCAATATCCTAATTCTTAATTTAAATTCACAACATCAACCAAAACCAAGCTTGATTATGAAACGGTAAATTTGGCATGTAGATTGATTGCACACTGTAAATTGCAAACTGAATTTCACAAAATTAAGCCTAATTAATCAATTAAAATCTAAGCAGAAACTGAAAATGAGCTTTAGTTAACTTTATAATGACTGTAAATTAAAAATTATACCTCAATTCGTTGTAGGAAAGAAGAGGGCTAGACGAGCAGCAGAGAGAGAGGATTATGACTAGAGTTTGAGGAGTTGCAGAGGTCGGAGTTGCAGGGTGTTCATCGTCATCGAAGGGTTTCAGGGGGGAGGGAATGGGAGGTGGTTTAGGCCGTGTTGTTTTGTCTCCGCCGTTGAAGGAAGTGTAGGCTGTTCATCGTCGTCAAAGGAGATGATGATCATCAAGGGTTCGTCATCACCGAAGGAGATGATTGTCAAGGTTGTTCGTCGAGGGTCAGTTCTTCATCGTTGTGGCGGAGAGAACGATGTCAAGGGTTGGTTTGTTGTCTTCGTGGCTGGAGGGAGAGGTCAACATCGAGACTCAATTCATCATCGTTGTGGCTGGAGGGAGAGAGGTCGACATCGAGGCTTGAGGGAGAGAGGTCCGCCTAGGTTTTTATTTTGTGGAGGTGGCGATACAGAGGGTGCGGGTGACGGGACTAGAATATGAGAGAAATAAAGAGATAAGATGAGATCCACAGAAAAAATGGACGAATCCACGTGACCATGAATCTTAGGGATCTAATGTGGGCTATTTTGTGTTAGGATTGGAACGCATTTTAACGCGTTTTAAAAAAAACATAGGGTTAAATTGCATATGAGTTTTATCCTTGGGTTTTATAACAGCGAGCTCATGTAAAGTAATGCGTTTTTTAAAACATTAGTACATACTATATGAATACATGTTGTAATTGTAGATACTTGGGTTTAAAAATTTAGAATTTGGTGTTTTGTGTTTGAGGGTGTTTTTTGGAAGTTGGCGGGCTTATAAATAATTGGGGGTAAAACTTTGGGTTAATAGGCAAAAACCCCTTAAAAAATTAGCATACAATCTCCATTTTGATTTCTGTGCAAAAAATATGGAAGAGGTGCACTAAAATGGCTGATAACCACTAGGATACTCAAAGGAGGAGCTCCAGCATGTGCCTGCTCTTCACAATACAGGCTCAGCTTCTTTGATAATCTTCATGAGGCGTTTCTTGTCCATCTTCTTTGGTGGTTATCGCATTGCATTTTCTATTTGAGAAGCAAATGGCATGTAGAGTCAAAGAAAGGAGGCTTGGTAGGTACCTACGAAATGCATTCACTAAAATTTTAAACAAATTCGATCTTTCTTTTGACACAAGGCCTTCAGGTCCTAGGAGCAAACCTTGCTTTGATACCATTGCAAAGCTCTGCAAGAGAACTTCCAAGGAGGTTAGTGATCCTTGTACTTGCACTCAAGCAAACATAACTGCATAATATTTACCTCTCTGAAAGATGTGAGTTTGTTCAACTATAATAGACTTTTCTGGCACACAGTCATTGGGGAGATTCACTGAGGGCTGTGAGATAGAGTTCAAAAAAATTAGTAATGATGTTGATGCTTTGTCTTGAACGAGTTTATTTCTTAAAAATCATTGATTAGAAATATTATCTTTCCATTCCTTCTTGTTTTCTTTTCATTCTCAAACTATTCAGACTAAGTAATTGCTAACCTCCAGACTAGTATGTGACCATTTTATAACTCAAAGAGGAAAAAGCTCTATGTCAAATTGCTTTTTTTCTCATGCATGAGATCATCCAGCTCTGTGCATGACACAAGTCAAATAAGCTACTGAGACCTTATTAGCATAGAAGCTCTAACTCCCAATATTTATGTTGCTTTCAATTATGTGTTTTACTTGTAATAAAAATTAATTTCATTGTCTTATATTTCTGTTTAATTTGCAAGTAATACAGGACATGCTGGGGAACTGGAACCTCCATGCTGATGAACCAGGAGAAAATTTATTTCTTGCAATTTCAATTCAACATCCAACGTTGGGAAATTATTTTACTGCTATTTTAAGTGCCAAAAGAGTTGATTCATCTTCAAATTCACTTAATCTGGCATTGTATTTCTGGCTGATGCCTCACAAAGTTGCGGTGTGGATTTACTTGCAGGTAAACATGAACGGATACTTTTTCCTTATATTTTCTATATTTCCACTAAACATATGCACTTTACGTATTTAATATTTATCCTGATATCTAAGTACACCAATTTAAACTATTGCTTATTTTTCTAATTATATTTAGCTCACACTTTGCTTATAGCATATTAGTGAAGACAAAAAGAAGGCTTGTAACTCTAGATTAAAACTTTAGTGAATAATAAATATTACAAGGTAATATTGAAGACTGTTTAAGGTACAAATATCACCAGAAGAACAACTTATACTTTCTGGTGGATATGTTTTTTGAGTTTATGTTCTGCAAATCTGATTTTGTCAGATTATCTAGGTTTCACACTGTATTTTTCTTTTCGATCAAAATTTCAAGTACCTCAGGTATGAAGTTTTCCTAAATAACTGAAAGGAATTATTGGCTCAGGTTAATGTCGGCGCTAAATGCACTTTTGCGCTGTTATTTGTGATGCTAATTCAAATAGTTAGCTTTCCTCTGCTTCTTAAGTTTCGAGCAAGGTTTCAGCGTAGACAAGTTTTGTTTTCTGTAGCCAGCCTTTCTGAAGTGTTGGCATTAGTAGTTAAAGGATCAACTTTGTTAGGAAGGAAACTAAAAAATGATACGGATCAAATTTTAATGATTCTATGAAACCCATACCTGAAACAGAAGGCCTTCACATAAGCTTGATTCCCTCTTTATAGGTATAGATTGCTACTTTCTGCTTGAGTGAAGAAGGGTTGGTGTGTCCCTCCATACTCTTGGCTACTGTGCTGCTGATGTGACACACCTTCAGATAATAGTTATATATGTTGATCCATGTTGTTTGTGGGGCCTGATTTACATGGAGAATACATATCACTAGGAGCCAAAATTGGATGCCTATAGAATAACACCCAACTGCCCAAGTTCCCAAATAAAAATTGACAAAAATTATTATAAATGTGTATCTTTAGCCGCCTATTATGATTAGTATCAAGGAGATAGATAGCAAGAAGGGGAGAGAAGGGTTTGAGAGATTGATTGCAATCCTTTGATAAGTAGTGGAATCTTGATCTGGTGGATAATTGCATTGATTGCTGAACCACATCTAATCCTTGTCTCTGTGATTATTTCTCTGGTTTTTTTATCGTTATTGTTATCGACATGCAACAATATGTTCGGGATGGTTTAATGAAACCTAAGGCGAACTGACATGGGGGCTAGGAGGCTCTGGCCCTACGTTGCCAATAAAAAAGAGAGGGGGTATTAGTTATTATCTGCAAAATTTAAGATGATGGGGGCTAAAGTGTAAAGTATTTTTTGCTAAAAGAGAAACTTGTGAGTTTCTTGTCGCGAATAGGAGGAACTCATGAAGCTAAGGATTTTTCTACTTTTTCTTAGGAATATGATTGCCGATATCAAGCTCTCCCTCCTGGCTTGTGTTTCCTCTACCTGCAGTGATCATTTCATCCTGCAATCCCGTTGAGTTTTTTAACTTTAAATCTTTCCTCCTAATCGATCTTTTTAATTTTCTCAATTTTGATTTGTGTAGAATTTTAGGATTTGGAATTTCTAGAAAATTTCCCCTTTTTTCACTTGTATAATTTTCCCTCTTTGGATTTGTTTAGGTTTTAGTCTTTTAGGGTTTGATTTCAATGATTTGTTTATCTCGAACATCATCATTCAATAGTCTCAAACTCTTTCAAGTCCTAATAAAGCTGAAGTTTAAATGTATGATGTCCATCGCAATGAAGACATGATCATTCATTCATCAAATCTCTAATTCCCAATTCCTAAACAATATCAAATAAAGCATCATCTTAGTATATGTCACCAAAGCAATGTGAGAATTGAGAAAAAATTTCTAAAAGAACCATAAATATATGTATGAATTGTATCATTTATTATAATATGTATTTAAAGGTTTTTGAAATCTATATGTTTTACCTTATTTCTGTCGTGGAACGATTTGGGTAAAAGAAATCGAGTATCCTACCGCTGAGGGTAAGATTATCTCAATTATGGAATGATTTATTAAAAAAAAGCTTAACCAGCTTTTACTACTGGTGGTGAGAGTGAATCGCGACCATCATTGTTACGGCGCGCCGCCGCTACGACCATCACCTTCACCAATGGTGGAAAACGTGGATAAGTATGAATTTTTGGCGGATCTCAGACTAAGACCTAATATTCATTTAATTGTTACTGATTTTAAACAATTAGAAAATATTCAAAGAGCATTTTTACTTAAGGGTCATTGTCAATCCGTATTTGCAAACTATCCTACTCGTGTCTTTTTGGATAGATATCGATATTTTTGCAAGAGCGACTCATTGGGTACGGAGATTGGTTGGAATATAGTGAATGTAAATATACTTATTTTTATTGTATTGTTATTTGTTTAAATCACCACATCAACAAAAGGGAGGTGGTGATCATTTTGTTGGTACGGGGTACTATAATTGGAAAAATGAGGGATCGTGAAAATATGTTGGAGACGACAATAGTGTTCATACACAGCTTCTCAATAAGAAAAGATTGACTATCGCCTTCGCTTGAGAATGACGGTTAGAAGAATCATGTTTCACTTATATCAAGAAAGTTCTTTTCCTGGCCACGATTAATCAGAAAAATCCTTATACAAAGGATGGTTTCTTGAACTTCTACAATATGTGACCACATGTAGAGAAGATATTAATACAACTTTAAAAAGTTGTATTGACGAATGCTCCAGACAACAACATACACATCATCAAATATGCAGAAAGATGTGATCAATGCTTGTTCCTATTTAACAATAAAAAACAAAAATTGCAGATATTAATGACTTGTTTGCTTTATTAGTTAACGAGTCTCGTGATTTATCAACTTAAGTACAAATGACTATTGCTTTACGTTATTTAGACAAAACTAGGAGCATCATTATGTGCTTTATTATAGTTGTCCATGTTACGTATACTAAGGTGGTGACATTAAAAGCTGCCATTATGTCCGTTTTTGACACACATGGGTTGAGCTTGTCACATATATGTGGACAAGGTTATGATGGAGGTAGCAATATGCAAGGAGAATTCAATGATCTTAATACATTGATATTAGCGGAGAGTAAATTAGTTTTCAATGTTCATTGGTTTGCTCATCAACTTCAATTGGTACCCGTAGGAGTTGCAAAGAAACATGATTTACTTTATGAGTTTTTTGAACATATTGCATGGATAAAAAAATGTTGTCTAAGGCTCACGCAAGTGTTAAGATATTCTTCGAGAGAAGCAACTTGAAAATGTAATCGATGGTATTTGTAGAGGTGAAACCAAGACGGGAAGAGATTTGAATCAAGAAGCAAACTTGAAACGCCCAGGCCAGCAGATACATGTTGGGATTCGCTTTATGCCACAATTATGAGTTTGCATGATTTGTTTTCATTGGTGATTAATGTGGTGGAGGTCTTCTCTGTGGGAGGCAATAGTGATAAAAAAAACATGAAGCAAAATGCATTTTGCATTGTTTAATTTTGAGTTTGTACTTTTGTCACTTGACAATGGCAGACCCAAGAATTTTGGGGGACCAAAAAAATTAATAGTTGTTGTTTTGTACAGAGAGGAATTAGAGAAAAAGAAGATCGCTACTTAGTAGCCTCTCCCCATCTATTTATATTAACACAATGATACAAGTAAGTCCTTAACCGATGTGGGACTAAACCAAAGAGAGACTAAACCCAAAGTACTAAACCCAAAGTACTCTTAACACCCCCCTCAAACTGGAGTGTATACATCATACATACCCAGTTTGTCACAAATAAAATCCACTCGTGTTCTACCTAGTGGTTTGGTGAAAATATCAGCTAACTGGTGTCCTGTTGACACATGTTTTGCTTCAATGACCTTCTCCATGAGTTTTTCACAAATTATATGGCAATCAACTTCAATATGTTTGGTTCTCTCATGAAACACGAGATTCTCAGCAATATGGATTGTCGTCTTATTGTCTCCATATAAGCTCATAAGACACTCAGGAGGGAGTTTAATTTCAGTCAGTAAATCCCTGATCCATATCATCTCTAATGTTACATTGGCCATGGCCCTATACTCCGATTCCGCATTCGAACGAGATATTATACTTTGTTTCTTACTCTTCCATGATATAAGGTTCCCTCCAAGAAATACACAATAACATGTGGTCGATCTTCTATCGAAAGGACACCCTGCCCAATCTGCATCAGAAAAACCTGCCACCCTTGTGTGTCTCTGATCTGTGTAGAGAAGTCCTTTTCCTGGAGCTTTCTTTAAATATCTCAAAATCCGCATTACGACATCAAAGTGAGTAGTTCTTGGTGTTGATAGAAATTGGCTTACTACACTGACTGAAAACCGCATTACGACATCAAAGTGAGTAGTTCTTGGTGTTGATAGAAATTGGCTTACTACACTGACTGAAAAAGTGATGTCCGGTTTGGTTACCGTTAAGTAGTTTAATTTTTCAACTAATCTCCTGTACCTCCCTACATCTTCAAGGAGCTCCCCCTGATCTGGTAGCAGTTTTGTGTTCACATCCATTGAAGAGTTAATACTCTTACATCCCAACATTCCAGCTTCTGATAGAAAATCAAGTACGTAGTTTCTTTGTGACAGAAAAATACCTTTCTTTGATCTGACCACTTCTATGCCTAGAAAGTACTTAGAGAACCTAGGTCCTTAGTTTGAAAATGTGTTTGCAGATATTTCTTCAGGCTATCAATACCTTATGCATCATCTCCTGTGATCACAATATCATCCACGTACACAACTAGTAATATCATTTTTCCATCATGCATTCGCCAGAAGATAGAATGATCTTTTTCTGCACGATTGAGACCAAACTTTCGAAGGACGGAGGCAAAACGACCGAACCAGGCACGGGAGATTGCTTCAGACCATATAGTGATTTCTTTAGTCTGCAGACTTTCATAGACTCCCCCTGAGCAACAAATCCTGGTGGTTGCTCCATATAGACTTCTTCCAAAATTCCATGAAGAAAAACGTTTTTAATATCTAGCTGATGAATAGGCCAGTGATAGTTTGCAGCTAAAGAAATGAAAATGCGAAGAGAAGTCATTTTTGCCACGGGCGAGAAGGTATCCACATAGTCCAAGCCATAGACCTGGGAGAAACCCTTGGCCACCAACCGAGTTTTTAATCTAGCAAGAGAGCCATCCGGATTAAGCTTAATAGTATACACCCATTTGCAGCCAACTGATGTTTTTCCAGGTGGTAGAGTAACCAACTCCCATGTCTTATTTTCAGTAAGGACAGTCATTTCCTCCTGCATTGCCTGAGTCCAACCTGGAATAGATAGAGCTTCTGACACATTTCTGGGAACCGAATATGAGCCCAGGGAAGAAATAAATGTTCGAAAGGAAGAAGAAAGATTAGAGTAAAAAACACAATTGGAGACTGGATGAGTAGTACAAGACTGTTTACCCTTACAAAGGGCAATAGGGAGATCCATATCTGAAGCAGGAGTAGGAGCAGGATGAGTAGAGCTAAGCACAGGAGGACTTGTTTCCAAGGTTGACGGTGGCACAGGAGCATGAGTGAGGCAACGTGTATAGACCTGTAATGGTTCCTGAAATCGTAGTGGGTTCTTACCAGTATCGTTCAATAGCGGCACAATACAATTGGGTATGAAGGTATCTTGTAGGAGTAAGTAGTCGTAGTCAGCAATAGATGAAGGGAGAGATGAGGAATGACCAGGTAGGTGTTCAAAGAATGTAACATCGGCAGAGATTAGATAGCGGTTGAGAGAAGGACAGAAACATTTGTAACCTTTTTGAGTTCGAGAATAGCCAAGAAAAATGCCTTTGATAGAGCGAGGATCAAATTTAGTTTTCGTAGGGCTGTGGGTATGAACAAAGCATAGTGAACCAAAAATCTTTGGGGGTAAAAGGAATATGTCAGAAGTGGAATATAAGATACCGTAGGGAATCTTATTGTGTAAAACAGAAGATGACATTTGATTAATTAGATAACAGGCAGTTAAAACAGCTTCCCTCCAAAATTCTTTGGGAACATGTCTATGAAATAATAAGGATCGAGCAGTATCAAGAAGATGTCTATTCTTGCGTTTAGCCACCCTATTTTGTTGGGGAGTATAAATGCAAGATGATTGATGTAAAATACCATGATCGGCAATAAAATTGGCAAATGAGGTTTCTAAATATTCTTTTGCGTTATCTGAGCGTAAGGTTTTAATTTGAGTGTTAAATTGAGTCGTGATTTCTGAATAAAATATTTTAAAAATAGAAAACACTTCAGAACGAGATTTCAAAAGATAAATCCATGTAACATGTGAAAAATTATCCACAAAGCTAACAAAATATTTAAATCCCATTTTTGAATTTATTAAACATGAACCCCAAACATTAGAATGTACCAAATCTAATGGCTTAGTAGCTCGGTTATTGACTCGATTAGGAAACGACACACGATGGTGTTTTCCCAACTGACATGACTCACAATCTAAGGTGGAAATACTACTTAAAGAGGGCATCACAATCTAAGGTGGAAATACTACTTAAAGAGGGCATCACAATCTAAGGTGGAAATACTACTTAAAGAGGGCATAATCATTTTGAGAACAGGTAGAGATGGATGACCAAACCGACAGTGGTAATCAAGTGCAGATAAAGTACTGGTATAAGCCACATGATCAGAAGCCAACTCTAGCTCATACAAACCGTTTTGCTCACGTCCTGTGCCAATCGTCTTCCTCGTTACAAGATCCTGAAATAAACGATGAGTAGGAAAGAATGTCACAGTAAAGTTTAAACATTTTGTAATTTGACTAACAGATAAAAGATTATAAGGAAAACTAGGCAGATAGAAAACAGATGACAAAGGAAGGTTAGAAGTAGGAATGGCCTTGCCAATGCCCTTAACTGCTGTGCGTGATCCATCAACTAGAATGACATGGTTAGAAGCATTAGAGAAAGATGACAAAATATTACGGTTTCCAGTCATATGATCAGTAGCTCCTGAATCAATAATACAAGGTTTAGACGAAGACGATGTGAGAGAAGATATACCTGCCCGCGCAAGAGTAGCTGAGAAAGAGGAAGATTGTGTCTGTGAATTCTGGTATTGCTGAAATAGCTAGAACTACTCAAATTGACGTTGAAGTTGTTCATCACGAAGAACAGATGTAGATGGTTGTTCGGTTTCAGTAGATGTGTCCTGAGAAGTCATATAGGCACCACTTTTTGCCTTTTTTTTTAAGTTCCGGGCAGGTGTATTTAGTATGACCAGGTTGATGACAGTAATTACAAGTCATAGAAGTATTCTCGGATGGATTTCCTTAGAGGAAACCTCCTCGTCGTCCTTTGTGACCTCGGTTGCCACCGTGGCCACCTCTGATCTCTGAATACCCACAGCCTCTACCACGGCCAGCAAAGTGTCCACTACGACCAGATGGAGACATGCCCTGAGTGGTTAGGGCTGATCTGTCTGAGGTGGGTAAAGGAGCTGAAGGTGCTGCTGGAATAGAGCTTTTAAGAAAATGATAGGTTTTTGAAAGTGAGCTTACAGCAGAACTACCCATAATCTGGGGCCTGGCTGAGGAATAAACTGAATCAAGGCCACCCAAATATGTGAGTACCATCAAGCGGTTCCATTGATTCTGCATTTGTTGGACGTCAGAAGTGATTGGAAAAATTTGTTGAAGTTCCTCAGCGAGACGGTTGAACTCTCCATAGTAGTCATCAAAGGATGTGCCATCCTGTTTCTTTCGAAATAGTGCCTGAATCACCTCATAAGCTCTGGTGATGTTGCTGCTTCCGCCATAGAGAGATTGAAGAAAAGTCCATAGTTCCTTGACAGTATTGCAATGCAAAACAATGTTCTGTACTTTTGGTTCCATGGTAGTAAGAATCTGATGAAGGAGAATATTATCCTCCAATGTCCAAACATCTGTCGGTGGATTAGGAGGGTCGGACAACAAATGACTGGTCTTGCCTCGACTAGTCACGTAGATTTCAACAACTCTCTTCCACTGTAGGTAGTTGTTGCCATCTAACTTCCGATCTGTAATCTTTCCAACAAAGATCTCTGAAACTTTTGTTTGGATCAGCGGGTCTGCAATCTTGTTCTCAGCCAAACTAGTCATCATGAAACAGACGAATACAATCGAAACCCTCGTTGAGACAGATGTTAAAGTAAGCAGATCAACAAATCAAGCAGACATATAGATCCGATTAGTTCTCCAATTCGGAAAAGGAGTCAAGGAAGTGATATCAACCCAAGAGAGAACTGGCTTTTGTTTTGCACAAAACCCAAGTCAATCGCTATATTCTTGTATCACGAAAGAAACAAGAACAGAAAGTGATATATCTCATCAAAGTGAGATAAACACGCTTCCTCGCATCAATTCTAGGACTGACTCGACGAGGGACCTCTCATCAGCTCGAGGACTGAGATGTTGAGGGAATTTATTTATTTATTTATTTAGAAATCTATTTTCTCAGATCTGAAACTAGCCTTTTTTTTAGATCTATATTTCCAGATCTAAAATAAAACTACAAGTGGCGGAGAGGGGCTTGTCGGCATCATCAGGTGGTG